>NC_050453.1:40509528-40842028 GCF_903995425.1 Onychomys torridus
TCACTGCAGTCAAGGATAGCCTAGTACCCAGTATATAAGCCAGGCTGGCCTTAAGCTTATGGCAATCTTCCCCCCTTAGCATGCTGGGTTCAAGGACTATAGTCATGAGCCCGCACACCTGGCTTAGATTTTAAAAACAAACACTTCACACATGAATCTTTAAGGACAAGACAAAAAAAGAGACAGGAGCAGTCACTAGGTAAGAAGTACTAGAATCAGAAGAGAATGACAAGCTGAGTAGTTTTTGCAGGGGGTGGGGGAGTGGAGGAAGGAAGCTAAGTTCTTTTCCCAATAGAAAACTGCATTAATCAAAATCCCTCATTTTTGCATGTACAAAATCCCTCTTAACGAAACCTTAACGAAAATCCCTCACTGTGTGGCCTCACCAACAGAAATGCATTTTCCCACAAATCTGGAGCGTGGGAGCCCTGGCTCCAGGCACTGGCTGTTTGGGTGTCTGGGAGGACTCTCTTCATGTACTAAGGAGTCCATCCTTAGCACCCACTGTGGGGAAGCTCTGTCTCCTTTTCCTCCTTCTACAAAGAGACTGATTTTGTCAGATGGTGGTCCCACCCCCATGACCTCGTGACCTTAACTACCACTTCAAAGGCACTGTCTCAAAACACAGGCATATGGGAGGGCTGGGGCTTTTCTGCTAATACATACAAATTTTGAAGTATATGACTCTACCACTTCACAATGGAAATCAACGGAAGAGGTAAACATGCTAAAATGAAGAAATGACACATTGTTTAGAAGCCAGCCAGGTGACAATATTTAAGAAGAAATAGCTAAAGGTGACATGTGAGCTAGGAGCAGAGAACTGATAAGGGTTAGTATTTTATTTCACTGTGTGCCTTATAGTCCTATTGGTGCTTAAAATGCATGAAATCCATCGAGTTGGATAAAATATGGACTGTATTGACTTTTACATAAGTGACCCCTAATAATTATTATCTGCCTATACAACTCAGTTCCTCCATGAAGTTCTGGTGGAGTGATCAAGGCTGGAAAGAAGAGGACTAGATGGAGTGTCTTGTCATTTATTATCATACCCAGAACATGAGAAGGGATGGAAGTGTTAATGGCAGTGACGTGAGCTAATAGGAGCGAAAGGATCAGCCCCAGATACACAGACGTTTGCATCCAGCCTCCTGAGGAGGTAACCAAGGTTTGGTCCTATAGAATAAATCCTGATGCAGGAGGACCTCGGTGATCACAGCGCAAAGACTGGCCACCCTTCCAGCCTGTGGAATGCTGATACACAGGCAATCTCAAGTGACTTCCACAAGAGACCACAGCAGCGGAGGAAGGTACCCTTGACAACTCCACCAGACAGTCCCAGCAGGAATTCTGTGTCCCTCTGGTCTTCCTGCCATCCTTTAAACCTGTTTACTGAAAAACTCACCACATTCCCCTGACACTGAGTTTTAAAGATGAACAACAACTCAGGCAAAAGCAAATATCTTCAGCATGTGATAAACCAAATTCTCATCTCTGGATTCCGAACAAAAAAGCAGAATTTCAGCTCAAAAAAATTGGTTAAGTATAAAGCAATTCACCAAACAAGAGCTGAATCCACAAAGCCTATTAAAAATGTTTGGCCTTATCAGCAGTGAAAGGCTTTCTTCCAGCACAGACACTGTGAACTCTCCCCTGATCTCTGATAGATGCAATTGAATTCACTTCAACAAGTCATTATGAACCACTGATCATTTACCAGACCAAAGCCGGGTATTAGGGATATTAAGATAAAGAAGACAACTTGGGCCTCTGACACACAAACAGCCTGGAAAATTCTGTGACTCATAAGGCCACAGTCTTTTCTTGGAGAGTTGGGAATCTTGTAGAAAAGACAGAAAATGAAAGCATATTCAAGCACCCAATGCCTGATCCCAGCATCCTAACCTGCCAACACTGTAGAGAAGGGCAGTTCCTCCCAGTGGTTGCACCTGCAACTGGGAGCTGAGCTTGCTGCTTCCCAGCATTGTAAGGAAATGCCATGCTACATACTGCTAGCCTTTCTTTTTCAAATACAGTGTGTGTGTGTGTGTGTGTGTGTGTGTGTGTGTGGACACATGTGTGGAGGTCTGACAGATGTAGCAGCATGTTTTTTTTTTTTTATAAAAAAAAAAGATTTATTTATTTATTATGTATACAGCATGTACGCCTGCAGGCCAGAAGAGGGCACCAGATCTCATTACAGATGGTTGTGAGCCACCATGTGGTTGCTGGGAATTGAACTCAGGACCTCTGGAAGAGCAGTCAATACTCTTAACCTCTGAGCCATCTCTCCAGCCCCTGCAGCAGGTACTTTTACATATTGACTCATCTCACTGACCCCAGAGTACACTTTCTATTAAATATCTTATCTACTGTGTTTAGTTTTAAGTCAACTTGACCCAAGCTATAGTTGATTGAGAGGAGGGAACCTTGATGGAGACAATGCCTCCATGAGATCAGGCTGTAGACACACCTGTAGGACATTTTCTTGATTAATGATTGATGTGGGAAGGCCCAGCCCATTGTGGGTGTTTCCATCCCTGGGCTGGTGGTCCTGGGTTCTATAAGAGAGCAGGCTGAGATGAGATAGGGCGCGTTCAGGGTGGTATGGCCATAGGCTGGGGATTTAGCTCAGTGGTAGAGCGCTTGCCTAGCAAGGCCCTGGGTTCAGTCCTTAGCTCTGACAAAAGAAAGAAAGAAAGAAAGAAAGAAAGAAAGAAAGAAAGAAAGAAAGAAAGAAAGAAAGAAAGAAAGAAAGAAAGAAAGCAGGCTGAGCAAACCATGGGGAGCAAGCCAGTAAGCAGCACCCATCTATGGCCTCTGCATCAGCTCCTGCCTCCAGGTTCCTGCCCTGTTTGGGTTCCTGTCCTGACTTCCTTCAGTGATGAACGGTGATGTGGACGTGTAAGCTGAATAAACCCTTTCCTCCCCAAGCTGCTTTTTGTTGCGGTGTTGCATCACAGCGATGTAGCGCTAAGACACATCGTTGTAAAGCCAAGCATCCTGAGCTAAAACCTCCTTAGACAGGACTCTACCATGTTTGCTTTTCGAACTCCCTGCCCCCCATTCAGCTCCTGCTGTCTCCTCTCCTCTTCCAGTGTCAAGCAGCAAACCCCCTTCATGCCACTGTGGGTTCCCGACTCCCGGGTGTGCCTCTGATGACTCTGAGCATCAGAGTGAGCTTAGGGTTACTCCGGGGAAATGTGGCCTTAGGACTCAGCTAAACTGCGCATGAGTGGCATGGCCGTGTGTTCAAAGCAAAGCAACTAGAGAGATTAGCTTTCCTCCTGAGATGTTGAATCTTGGTTGCCAATCGACCACATCTGGAATCAACTAAAACCCAGGCATCTGCGCACATCTGTGAGGGGTTTATTTTGAGTTGATCATTTGAGGTAGAAGACCCACCCTAAATCTGGGCTACACCTTCTGGTGGCAGCCCACTTGAAAGGACACGGAAGAAAGAAGCTTCTCATGTTTGCCCGCTCACCCTCGCTCTCCCTGGCAAACTCATCGATCCTGCTGCGGAGGAATTCCTTCGCTGGCCAGCAGAACCTACTTCTTCAGGATTCCAGTGCACACTAATGGCCAGCTGAGACATCCAGCCTCATGAACTGAATACCTATCAGATTCTTGGCCTTTCTTCAGGAGGCAGCCTGTAAGCTACTCTAATAAATCCCCTTTTAATAACTGCAGATTCATTCTATCAATTCTGTTCCTCTAGAGAACCCTGACTAATACACCTCCCAGACCTGCCAGCCATGACTCACTACCTCCACTTTATCTACAGCAATCAGATGTGACAGGAAAGCCAGAAAACATTATACAACCCCAGGGGACTGCAGCACTGCATGGCACTATTTGTGAGCCAAGAAGATGGAAACACATTTTTTGAGGAAGACAGTACCTTTTTCTCCTTTTCAAATTCTTTTTCATATTCTTTTCTAGATTAAAACTAGGAAAACTAGTGTCCTATTTTATACACAAAATACTAAGTACAGAGAAGTTGAGAAGCTGGTCCAAAGTCACAAAGCCAGTGAATGTAGGTGTCACAGTTTGGACACTAGAAGCTTAGCACCCAAAAATACTACTTTGTCACTAAAACTTGAAATCACAGCTGGTTAGGGAGAGTCAGAGGGGATGACTACCTGTAAGATCCTGGCTCACCATTTAGGGGCCTAGCCATCATCTCCTGCAGCTCCTAAGATAACACAGACATGATCTGCAGCAATGTTATCTCCACAATACATACAATGCTTGTATGTATGTCACTAGTTTTCATATCTGGGTATGCCTGTGTGCATCTGTGCATCTGTGCATGTGTGTACACATGTATCCATTCTCATAGAGGCCAGGCTCTGGCATTTGTTCTGAAGCTGATAACTTCCAAAGATGTCACTACACATCCTCTGCATCTTGCTCCACAAGCTCACTGATCAATCAGTTGCTTTTGTTCTTTACCAAAGTGACCCACATACTGGAGATACAAATAGTGCCCAAACCTCTGGCTCTAAAGGAAGAATACTGGGCCACTCTGTTCATAATTTGACAGTGGCTTAAAGAGAAAGCACATTAATTTCGCATGGTTAATATATTTCAGCCTTAGAAATACAATGTTTCCTACCCAGAAAAAGAGCATTTACGGAGAGAGAAACCACACCATACAATGTAAAGGCTCAAAAGGCCTCCATGATACAGGAAGTTACATTCCCGGACTGACAATGCCTGTGTGGCTACAGTTGTTGACTAAACTCCAAGGGCCTCAATGCCCTTATGTGTGGAATAGATCTGTCATGGAGAAGTTTGTCTGGCAAAGCACCACAATGCAGCCAGTATAGTCTTTGCCTCAGCTTGGTTTTTTTCTAGCTCATACCTAGAACAAATGGTCAAAGAAGAGGTTTTCTCCTGGAGTCTTCCCACTTACAAAGCCCCTCAACAACAGCTTTAGCATCCATCAGCAGGACGTAGAGGTGAATGAAGAGTGCCTGGGAGGCATCATGGAGTGTCCACAAAGTCTCTGGCTTTGCACACAGCTTCAGAACACATTAGAAAGTTCAAGGAAGGGCTTAGGGTGCTGTTCAAGGGTGGAACCTGGCATGCATGAGGACCTAGGTTTCATCCCCTATACTTCAGAGAAATTCAAGTTGGCAGGGTCTGATGGTGTATGCCTTTGATCCCAGCCCTAGGGGTTAGAGGCAGGAAGATCTCTGATTGCCAGTCCAATCTGATCTACATAACAGGTTTCAGAACATCCAGGGATACACAGAGAGACCCTGTCTCAAAAAACAAAAAATAAATAAATAAATAAACAAATTGAAGTTAGAAATTATAAAACCTTTAGAAGAAGACATATACTCAAATTCTAACCACTTGAGAATAACCAGAATTTTCTAAGACTCAAAAAAAACATGAAGCAAATGAAATTTTTATCAGTTAGAAGTTGTGTGTGGGGGGGGGACATTCTCTACAAGTAGCATCAATAAGAAAATGAAAAAGTAAGCAAATAATTGGAGAAACTAGTCTTGATTCACTTACTGGAAAAGAATTTGTATCCACCTAAGCACCCAGCAGTTTCACTTCTGAAGGTTTATCCAAGAGAAATCAAAATATATATCCATGTAAAGAATTGAACACACAATCAGGTTGATCAGGACCACCATCCACAGACAACTCAAATTTACATCTAAATAGACAGATGAAACTTTTGGTGGCACACACATATAATCCCAGCATTTGGGAGGCTGAGACAGGAGGAAGATGTGGGTTCAAGACCAATTTGGAATAGATATTGAGTTCCCTCAAAAACCAAAATGAAAGACAACAACAACAACAAAACTAAGAACTGTAAACATGCAATAAAATACGATTCAGATGTGAAAATGAACAGACAATGGGTATATACAACAACATGGAGGGGAAAATACCATTTAGAAGAGTACATAGTAGATGTCATTCATAGAAAATTCTTCAATAGAAAAAAATAGCCCTGTAATCACACAAAGCAGATCTAGAGAGGTTGCCTATAATAATAAAGTATAAGAAACTTTTGGAGGTAATAAATGTGTAATATCTTGATTGTGATAGAAGTCGTTAAGCAAGTCACCTGTCAGAATCTCTGCACTCCACTCAATAAGGGAAGGCATTTTATTTTATATTAATTTATATTTAAATGAAGCTACTTAATTCTTTTTTCTGGGAAGTATGTTCCCTACCCTCTCAGAGAAGGCTGATTCGCTTCCAGAATTTCTTCTTGTCTCACAAGACTCACTGTAGTAGCCATTAGGCACCATTTCCTCCTAACCGTTCTCTTATTTAACTTAGAGAACAGCCCTGTGAAATCTGCATGTGAAAGAGATCTCTTCATTCATTACAGCACTGTTCACAATAACTAATACAAAAAGTAATGTAAGTCTCCACTAACAGAAGAGCAGGTAAGGAAAATGGATAAATTTGCACAATGTAATACTACTCAGTAGGAAAAATAATAAGATTCTATAGTTAGAAATGTCATGAATATTATTGTGCTAAGTGAAAAAAGCCAACTGTGAAGACAATCATAGGATCTCAGTCATGCACAAATGTATGCTGAGCTCATAAAAGTAGGTAATGGAATGGTGGTTACCAGGTATTAGGAAAGGGATATTGGCCAAAATCACAAAATTTCAGATAGGCATAATGATTAAGTCCTGAAGATCTGCTGTGCAGCATGGTGGATATAATAATAAAGTATGGAATAGTTGAGAACTGTTAACTGAGTAGCTTGACGGCTCTCAATACAACCAAGTAAAGTACATGTGTCAGATAACTTGATTCAATCATATATATGTATCTCACACCACATAGCATAAGTATATAAACTTTTGTCAATTGTTGCTTAATAAATCTGGGAGGAAATTAACAACACATCAACAATCCTGGAGGTTTTGTTTGTTTGTTTGTTTGTTTAACAACATTCAGCCAGGAATAATTCCTTTGGAAACAATCACTGAAGGGCTTCCACAAACCATGGGCTGTCTCTGGTAAATACACACCCATTCAGTGAAGAGGCCTAAGTTGCCTTCATTTAGATAAATGACTAGGCTAACAAAAAAGGGTTGAGTTGAAATATGATCACAGGCTGAGAAGAAAACTACAAAACATTTATTCTACTTTCTCTAAGCCAGTGGTTCTCAAACTTTCTAATATTGAAAGCCTTTAATACAGTTCCTCATGTTGTGGTGACCCCCAACCATACAATTATTCCATGGCTACTGCATAACTGTAATTTGGCTACTGTTATTAATCATAATATAAATATCTGATATGTGACCCCAAGGAGATTGTGACTCACTAGTTGAGAACCCATGGTCTAAGCTCAGCCTCATTTCTGTCAATCAGAAACATCTCAAGAGCATTATGTGCCGTGCCTTGAGCTGCTTGCTCATCCTGCTCATCCCCTACCTACCCAGCACTTACTATTACCTGGGGTTTTATGTGTAGTATATATAAATATAAGTTAACCATCATTGTGACCCCTGAGAGGGTACTATGGCCATCTCCATCTCCATTCTGTGAGAGGCCAATTGAAGGGCAGAATGGTTAAGTGACTTCCTTATTGTCGAAGAAGCCACGGTTGTAGGACTCAGAAGCCATTAAACCTTTGTCATGGATTGCTAATCCTGTTTTGGGCAGAATGACAAAGAAGTTTAAGACTAGTCATACAGGGAAGTGGACACTAGCCTATTCAAACAGGCTTTGGGGAAAAGGGGGAGCCCTTTAAACTCTTCTATCTGACCTATACCCTTCCTTCCTCTACCTAAAAGCAACTGGGTCTTTGTGATTAGCATATTATTTCCCACCAAAGGAACCTCGTCATTAAATCCCTGATTCCTGCTTTATAGAGGGAACCAAATGAATGCTCTGTAGAGTTCTTGGCGGAAGAAGCAAGAACGTGATGTTCATTCCCTCATTTCTTCTCTTAGTCCCCAGCATTCATGTAAGTGGTCTAGAGCCGATACTATACAAAGCATCAGGTTGGGTCAGATCCTATTCTCAGTGTTGAGTTCTGATAATTACCACCTCTCATCCCAGACTTCCTAGTTGTTGGCAAATTCCACTTCCTGGTGTGGACCATTCATTACAGTAGCAGCTGGCCCTGTCCTTCCTGGTATGAACCATTCATTACATCAGCAGAGTTGGCTCTACCCCTGGGATGCCTCTGAGACCTGCTTCCCTGATGGGTGGAGCATGCTTCTCTTGAGGTGAGGGTCCAAACAATCATTCAGGAAAGAACCAGTCTCCCCTTTCCTGTTCTTCTCCACCCATCTCTGTGTGCTATAAGGAAATGGTGAATTGATGGGCTGGGTCGCACCCGAGGGACCCTTAGCAAACTGTTCCTCCACACTCCCCTTGCTTTCTAATGGAAAGAAAATGGGTGGGGTAGACATCTTGCACAATTTGAAAACAGAATTCAGTTCAGTTCTATAAAATAGACTGAGTTTATAGCATAAATAATGGCATTGGAACACAGAGATTAGAGCCAAAGAGACATGAACAGCTTGTTCTTGAAAGCCCTGGAATGTGAGCAAGAGTGAGCACGTGAGAGGTTGGGCTTCCATAAGCTGAGAGGCTGCACACCCCTGGGGAGGAACAAGTCCTGGAAAGCCGAGCCTTGTCTTGGGTCTGTACTGAGCTTCACACACAGTAGGCACACTTCACATAGAAATTCCATCTGTCCTACTTGGTAACTTAGGAGAGTTACACAGTACCCCTTCATTTAGAATCGTGCTTGGTGTAGAGGAAGCTTTCCAAATGATTCCCAACAAAATAATGACACTAAGACCTTTGCAACATAAGGGGCTGTGTCTTGTTATCCAAATCTGGAGCCTGACAAAGTCTCTTGGTTGATTTTCAGGAAGAATTATTTAACAACCTTTAATATGTAATTGAATAAACGAGAACTACATCTATCTAATCAGATTAGAGGTCTATTAAGAAACACCTGGGCTTTGTCTACATTCTAACACAATCAGAGGACAGCTATTTGTCCCCAGAACAGTCAAACTATTTTTCACTTTTTTGAGAAGTGGTTGTTAAAACATGTTTCAGCATAATCCCGGTCCTTGTGGGCGCTGAAGCCATCATCTTCAGTATATACAACTACACTGTGTTTTCATTTGTTTGTTTTTTATTTGTGTTATTTACAAGGTTTGTGGTGACATTGTGGGGAGCAAGTCTACTGGCGTAATTCTTCCGAAGGTTCAGATGGGTGCATGCATTTTTGTGAAGTGAAGTATGTATTAGTTATATCCCTGGTGGCTGTGAATAATGCCTGTCAGAAAATACTCAAGGGAGGGGAGTCTCAGAAGAAACAGACCATCATGGTGGGAAGGTCTAATGGTGGGAGTGGCTCAGGCCACATCGCCAGAAAGGTGAGGGGACTTGCCAGGAAGCCAAGAGCTCGGGTTGGAACCGGAAGTAGATACACCTTGAAGTGTCACACCCAGGGATCTACTTCTGCTAGTGAGGCCCTGGGATTCATTTCTGCTACTGAGGCCACAATGGCCAAAGATTCCTTAGCCTCCTACAACTGGGGGTGAGGTGTTGAAGTCCTTGGGCCCACAGCAGACATGACAGATTCAAACCACAACAAGGAAGTTTTAAGTAAGAGACATATCACTTACATAGAACACTTTTGTAGACTTCGTGGGCACAGCGGAATGTAAGCAAAACCTGCTTATGCCTTGGGAACAGAAGTCACATAAGTATGTTACTCACCTTATTGTCCTGAAGTGCCACTAAACAACAGTTCCAAGCAGAATGTTAAAACCATGACCCATTCCAGTATATAGGCCCACCTCAAAGACACGATGGATTCAGTTCCAGATGTCTGAAATGGAACAGATATTGTGATAAAGCGAGCAAAGCTCAAAGGAGGAAGAGCTGGATTTCCTCCTATGTCTTTGTCCAGTCCCCTCCACCCTACCCCCATGTCACCCCCACACCCCCACACCACACATGTGGTGTCATTTAATCTTCAACTTGACACTAGTCCTCTGTCAAGGCAAATCCTCCTTTAAAGAGTCCTGTTAGAAGGCCAGGCCAAGGCTCTGTTTTGACAGGAGCTGTGTCTGAGTGAGGCTGCCTATGTCCTTGGCTTTGGCTGTTGCTCTTATGACTCACCAATAACCTGAACTTCTCTTATGTAACAAGTTTTTGGAAGTTCTGTTGAATGGACAAATATTTCCCAGGACAGCCTGAGATGCCCAGACAATGTACAATATGCAAATTGACAAAGATCAGATTAACCCAGCTGATGCAGAAAATCTGGGTCTTTAAAGCAAGCATGCCTAGGACATGCTTTGACAGTTTGCTGGGGCGTTGCATTTCTGTTGTCCTGAGTCTTTAAGCTACTAACATAAGCACAAGAACCACAGTGCTGCAACTATCATGAAGTCAAAAGCAAGCCACAGCAGGAACCAGCACACCCTGAACGGTTTGCAAAAACTCCCTAAGGACCCAAGGTTGCAAAAAATTCAGTGAAAAACACAATGCACATACCCCTCTTTCTCTACTGTAGAGTTTTCTAATCTTTGAATTTGTCAGTTGCTGCTTGTGACATCAATCCTTCATAAAGATGCTTCACTTTTCATTGGTGCATGAAGCCATGCCTTGGAAGGTAGAGGTTGTGCGTTCCTGAACCTTCTGCCTTGAGCTTTAAGCTGAAAGACCCCCAGACAACATATTCCTACTCAGTTAAGGTCAGAGATTAAGGTCTGTGTTCACTCTGTGGGGATATATACTTATGTACGTATTATGTATTTATTTAAAGGACCCCTGTCCTTGAGTGCAACAGGAATGATGCTGCCTCCTAGTGGAAGAAAAGGGAAAAGCAAGAGAAATAGCCATTTTACTACAAGCTGTCACAGACTCCATATTAAAATAAAAACTCCAATCTCTCTGCTTTTTAGGGATCTGATCCTGCAAGGTTTTTACAAAGTTTCTTTCTAAAGGTCTACACGTCTCTCTTGGTAGCCCATTCAAAGCTACCAACCTGTATGTTTTTGATAACTTCCTATGTGCTGGAACATGTGTAGAGAAACATGAACAATGAATGCTAGGTGGGATTTCTCTCAGAGCATGTATAACTCAGTAAGGAAGACCAGTGTGTACCTTAAAAGCAATCCAGAAGAACCAACTCTTCATCTGAGTGGCTCATTCTATTGTATGGAGTCCATCAGGAGCATAACCTCTTGGACTCTGGCCACAGAAGCAAGCTCAAACTCCACACTTCAGCTTTCAAAGATTTGCCAAATTTCTTGCTACTTCTCCATCACATTCTGTTTGAACCGTGGTTTTTGAGTAGTCCTCCAGGGGGCCAGTCTCAGGCATATCACTAGAAATCTAGCCAAGCATAGAAGGCAACATTGTCATAACTCAACTGGGAAGGACCTTAGGTGCATTCCTTCAATGCGCTGTGTCCTCCTTAGGGTTACTGTTGCTGTGAGGAAACATCATGACTAAAAGCAGCTTGGGGAGGAAAGGATTTAGTTAGCTTACACTACCATGTCACTGTTCATCATTAGAGGAAGTCAGGACAGGAACTCAAACTGAACAGGAACCTGGAGGCAGGAGCTGATGCAGAGGCCATGGAGGGGTGCTGCTTACTGGCTTGCTCCCCATGGCTTGCTCAGCCTGCTTTCTTATAACTCCTGGGCCACCAGCCCAGGGATTGACACCTCCCCTGTCAACAACTAGTTAAGAAAATGCTCTACAGGCTTGCCTACTGTCCGATCTTATGGAGGCATTTTCTCAATCAAGGTTCCCAGGTGACTATAGTTTGTGTCAAGTTGACATAAAACTAGCCAGCACATAATGTTAAGAACAAGCATTGGCATCCTTGTGACTGCTTTAGAAATCATGAAACATTATAAGGAGAATGGGGCCACCTATCTGAATGACTTTGCTTGAATAAACTAAGAAGTTGGCTGGCCTGGGAAAATTAGAACACCTGTACACTCTATGGACATACCTTCCTTTCCCACCATTGTAAGAGCTAGCTTCCACTTGGAACAAAACTAGACAAAATCAGTTACAAGGAACACCTGACTACACACCAGCCCAGAGTGGGGTGCAGTCCATGGAGCCATCTATCGTTCTCTGGGATCCTGAGCTCTCTCATGAATTTCTGAGACCACCCCACTGATATCCTATACCAAATTTTGATCATCTCAGAACTCAGTGGACACTATTTCTGCCTCCTTAGAATCTTTTCTATCACCATACTTTGCATTGTTGCAGCCCAGCTGTGTTAAGTGTCCAGCTTTCATGTCCCCACTGTGCGTGATGTACATCTCTTGTTGGACTGTAATAAGCTATTGACTCCCCTGATCCCTCCAGTAGGGGAAACCTGCTAATGGGTGAGGTTGTGTCTTAGTGTTCTGTGTACTCCGGCATCTCTCCCAACTGCTGGGTTTTTGGTTCTCTCTCTCTCTCTCTCTCTCTCTCTCTCTCTCTCTCTCTCTCTCTGTGTGTGTGTGTGTGTGTGTGTGTGTGTGTGTGTGTGTGTGTGTTAATATGAGAGTGCTTTAAGGAAAGAGAGAGAGAGAGAATCACAGAAAATGCTGGAGTAGGCTGGATGTATAGAGAAGACTGGGTTAAGAAGGGACAGGTGGGGTGCCGGGGAGACTTTCCTGCCAGGACAATTGTGAGCCAGACCATGTGACCACGTGACACAAACAGCAGAGGACATGAGCCTGATCGTGAGAAGCAAACATTCTACTCCATATCTAATCAAGACTGAACAAAGCCCATTTTCTGCCTCCTTTTGTCCTTCCCAGAATGTCACATGAGGTAGGAATATGCCACAGAATTTGCAACTTGTGACCACACAGAAAGTCCTTTTCAGTCCCAGCTCTGAAATCAAGTCTTTGGGGGCTGCATGAGTTCAGAGAACAAGCTCTTTTGCATAGCATCCTTCTCCCTCAACCTCCTACAGAAGTTTCTACACCCAGTGTCCTGCTCAAAGAACATTTAGTGTGAGCTCAGAGCAGCTAGACTTCAGCCCAAATATCTTCGGCCTCTGCAATTACAGCATCTACCGCAGGCCTCACCTTTCTGTTGGTGGTCTGTTCCTTGAGGCTTAGGTTGAAGATTAATTGGTAAACAATGTAGGGATTGCATTTGAGAATGGTGGTCAGGGCTGTTATCTGGTCAGGTTAGGAGACAGTGGAAAGTGTTGAGAAAAATCTTCTTTTCTGGACAGAGTTATTCTGAAACAAAGGCATTCTAGCTCTCAGGAGAATGAGTCAAATGATAAAAATGGAAATGTCATAAGAGATTTTGCGAGGAAAACAAGTTTAAGACCACATTTCAAGATAGAAGACATCATACTATATGCTTCTGTTTCTCATGCATCTGCAAAGCATATGATGATGTTTTTAGAATCTTCACACTAGGGCTGGAGATATGGCTCAGTAGTACTAAGAGTACTTCTTGCTTTGATTCCAAGCAACCATGTCTGGTGGATCACTGACACTCTTTTCTGGCCTCCACAGGCATTTGGGTGCATCCTCCCACCCCTCCAAACATGTAACTTAAAATAATAAAAATAAATAATACTAATTTTTTAAAAAGACAATTAAATGAATAACAGACCTAAAAGTAAAAGCTAACCACTAGAGAACTTCTAAAAGGTAACATAGGAGGAAATCTCTCTGACCTTGGGTATCCCACTGTTACTTAGATACCACACTGAAAAGATACACCATAAAAGGAACTTCATCAAAATTGAAATCTAGCCAGTCAGAGAGCTTAATACTTGTAATTTCAACACTCATAAGCTGAAGCAGGAGGACTGGAAGTTTGAGACCAGTTGAGACTACAAAGAAAGGTATAGACTAACCTGAGCTATTTGAGACCCCACCTCAAAAAAAAGGTATAGACCAACCTGAACTATATGAGACCCCACCTAAAAAAAAAGCAAACAAATGAACAAATATTAAAACTACTCTATTTAAAATGACATTGATTAATGGAGTCTAAATATTTACTTCCCACCAAGTGTCACCTCCCTGCTAGGCATTAGATCATGGCACCTAATTGGATTCTCTATTACAGTGTATTGAAACAAGAATATAAGCACTTTAGGTTCACAGTAAAGATCAACACAGGGCTAATCCTGATAGTAGGTAGGTACACGTCTGCAATCCCGGCACTCAGAAGGTGGAGGCAGGAGAGTCGATTGGGAGGGCAAGGCTAGTACCGCTATATGACAATCAGCCCAGGAGATCAGCCCAGGCTAAGTGAGATACTGTGTGAAAAGAAAGAGCAGGGAGATAAAGCATAGAAAATTTTTTAAACAAGATGTCTCGATTATTTTTATTGAAATTCATAGACAGAATCCAATACCTGGAAATTATACTGAAGTGCTGAGAAATCAGAATGTATACAATACATGCATTACTTGGTCTTTGTTGACTCTTAGACTGTTTAAAAAAATCCAAGGATGTGGATTCAGGATAAAGAATATTAGCGCTTTGAAGGGAGTCTTCAACTATATTTCACTTCAAACTATTGTGTAGGAACATTTTTGTTAGAGATAGGGTCTCACTGTTATAGCTCTGACTGGCTGGGAACTTACTCTGTAGACCAGGCTGGCCTCAGACTCTCAGAGATCTACCTGACTTCACTTCCTAAGTGCTGGGATTAAAGGTATGCTCTGCTATACCTGGCTGTACTGGTCATGCAGATCCAAATTTGAAGACCACTTTCTATGAAAACTTTGGCCATCTCAGATTCTGATGAAAACATCTAACATAACATGTTACAAAGATTCATGAGGTAAATATCTATAAAGTATATGACACATAACTGGGCCTCAACAGATGAAAATGATGATGATGAGGAGGATAAAATCCAAACCAGATTCCAAAAGCTGGGGCTGGGAGGTAACTCAGGGGTAGGATGCAGGAAAGTTGTGCAAGGCCCTACGTTCAATCTCTAGTACCAAATAAAAAAAACTAATAAACAGTTTTTAAAATGACTCAAAAAGCTGACAAGGACCAGGGGATTCACGTGAGATTTATTCTTGAGAATCATGCTTCCTTCCCTATGATAAAATTTAGAGTCTAAAGGAGGAAAGGGGTACCTCAATTCCTTCCCACATCGGGTGCCAGGGATAGATGGCATTAACCAACTCACCCCAGCACTCTTCAATTGCCCTGGCCTGGGCCTTGAGTCCTTCTGCAGACAGTCACAGCTAATCCATTTGAAGTTGACCCTGGAAATAAAACATACCTGCTATTCTTGATTTAAAGACTTGACATCCCCTCCAGACCAGAAAGAGTGACTCTAGCAGAGGTAACCGTCCAAGTTTAGTCTGCAGGGAAATGACTAGGGTTTCCCTAACTGGTCAGTCCCTGGTTGATTTGGTTCTTACTTAGTTTAACTCTGTTCTTCTGTTCCTTCTACATTTGGAAGTAAACTATTGATCTTTAACTCACTTCAAAATGGGGTTTGACTTCCCAGACCCTGGAGTCACACACTCCCTTCATTGCCTTATAATTGAAGATGGTCTTCCTTGGGTTCAAAAGGTCTTGGACTCTCTGACCAAGAGACAGAATGAAAGTTTGCCAAGTCAATAGTCTAGTGTTCTGATTCAACTAAAGCTAATAAATAAACTCAGCTTAGAAACTGCTTGAAACCTTGATGATAGGCAATGCCCCTGACCAGTGACACCAGAATCTCTGCAGATGTCATCCCATCAGAATTAGAGATAAGGTCCCTTACGTTATTTTAATGTGGGGCCAAGAATGACAACCTCTGTCCTTACATTAAGTAAGAGAGTTTGTTAATGGTCAAAGTATCCCTGCTGTTCAGTCACTGAGGCAGAGGCGTCATCTGTGGTTTTGTGACAGAGATATGGGGTAGATGTGGATTTAATGCTGTCCCATGCCTGCTCAGTTCCCTCACAATGAAAATGCATCCTGCCTTTTGAGTGTCCACCTGGACAGTAATACACTTGGATATTAATACATTTGAGTTAGGACTTAAGTCCACCTTATTCATAAACACAAAGCATGTTGCATGACTCAGGTACTATACACTACATTTTCTCAGAATGTAAACAATAGACTCAATTTGTGTTTCACTCTGTTTGGGGGTGGCTCACCTGTTCAGATAGTCCCATCACTAATGTTAGTACCATTTGCAATATTTGAGTAAATCGCACTAAATTGCACTGGCAAATATGACTTTCATTGGTAATGTGTGTGTGTGTGTGTGTGTGTGTGTGTGTGTGTGTGTGTGATATGTATGTGCATATTCATGTGTGTGTGAGTGCAGGAAGCAGACCACAGACAGTATGTGAAGGTCAGAAGACACCCTCAGGTGTTGGTCTTCACATTCCAGTGGGTCTGAGACGGGATCTCTCCCTTGTTGTTCTTCACTGTGATGGCAGACTAACCATCCTGGGAGCCCTGAAGAGTCTCCAGCCTTTGCCTCCCATGTCACAGTAGGAACTCGAGGACTGCAGACATGTGCTGTGCTGCCCAGCTTTTATGTGTGTTCTGAGGACTCAAGTTCAGATCCTCATACTTGTATAGCTAGTGCTGTAATGGTTCAGCCATTCTCCAGGTCTTTATTGGTAATTCTGTAGATATGTGAGGGTATCCAACAATCTCATGCACTTGAGTATTTACTTAGAAAGTACACCTTCCTTGTTAGAACATGCATTTCATGTTTCTATGTGATAATGTTATTTTTCTAAAACTGTAATTCTAAAGCTATATGATGTGTGAACTTCATCTGGTATTATGAAATACTTCTTATAAAAGAAACTTTGGAGTTGACCTAAGGTCAAGAATCCCGTGTCTATGGATCCCTTCCTGGTCTGTATAAGGCAGTCTCAGTTTTCACTTCTGTGTACTGAGCATGGCAGTTCCAGGAAGGCCATCAGCGAGGGCGTTAACTTTGAGCAAGTTGTTTGATGTCTCTATACCCTTCAGTTTCCTCATCTGTAGGCATGGTTTAATAATAGTCCTTACCTCACGGCTGTCCAGAGAATTAAATGAGATCAACTAGGAAAAGCAAAGTCCCTGGCATTCAGGAAGAGCAGAACAAAAGGCACCTGTCTTGATGATGATGATGATGATGATGATGAGCGCCGTGACGACAATGGTGATGAGAAATGAGGTGGTACCTTTCAGAGAGAGAAGCCTCTTTAGTCATGTCCTCTGCTGAGCATGTCCTTTCTACCCTTTGCTTCCTTTCCCCAGGTTGGAAACCACCTAGAGCACATACCTGGAATGCCCAGTCCGGGGCGGGTAGCCCATTCAAGGCCTCTGCTTCTGCATTTGTGGCTGTTTGGAACAGTATCCCTGGAGGCAAGCTGAGGAGTTGACATCCTTGCTGCTGTTGCTGCTGCTGTCGTTACTGAATAAACTGTTAAAGGTATGATCACAGTGTCAGCACCCCAGGAGTGGAGAGAATTCACACCTAGAGGCATGCTAGTAGGATGTGACCCTCCAGACACCACCTTTTTCTATAGGTTTGGGGTTGCCCTGTTCTCTCATTTATCCTGTTTTTTTTTTTTTTTTTTTAAATAAAACTTGGTGAGGGACCGCCTTCTCTGGAGAAGTCTAAGTTGCCAGCTGTCACTTAGATGAAACAACTAACACCCCTCTTCAAAGGCTAGTAGGTAGTCTCAGCCCACGCCATGGCCTCACACCCAACTCCAGCAACCTCCCTCACCTGCAGGAATGACAAGAGACGGGCTCGCCGGCCACTCAGGAAGTGTGCTGTCTTTTCACTGCCTGCTCCCCTCCACTGTCTATGCCACATAAGCTGTCAAGTTCTGTTGGCACAACCAATCAGTCTCCATCCAGGAGCAGACTGTCCGTAGCCTTGTCTTTCACTGTGAGGACCTACAGTAACATGGTGCTGGGGAGAGCCCAGAGCCAGCCATGGACTTCCAGCTGAAAAGGCAGGTGTAAGCACCCGGTCTTTGTAAAATGTCCTTATAGATAAAAAGCCAATCTAAACATTACAGTCTCTCAGAACCAGGTTTCACACACACACACACACACACACACACACACACACACACACACACACACACCTAACACCATCTAGCAACAATCGTTTTGCTGTGTTGTTTTTTAATTTTTTTTTTTTTTTTACTTTTTAGATTCATTTTTATTTATTGGAGTGCCCTTTCTTTTGTTTATTTATTTTTTGTTTGTTTTTACATCTGGACCAAAGTTTCCCCTCCCTCTTCTCCTCCCAACCCTGTCCCCCCCCTACACACACACACATTCACTCTTCCTCTTCTGTTTCTTTTCAGAAAAGGGCAGGCCTCCCATGGGCATCAGCCCGCCATGGTATACCAAGTTTAGTGAGACTAGATACTTCCTCTTCTATTAGGGCTGGACGGGGCAATCCTGTAGGAGGAAAGGGTCCCAAAAGCAGGCAACAGAGTCAGAGACAGCCCCTGCACCCGCCATTAAGAGTCCCACAAAAAAACCAAGTTACACTTCTGTAACATATATGCAGAGTGCCTAGGTCAGTCCCATGCAGGCTCCCTGGTTGTTGATTCAGTCTCTGTGAGCCCCTATGAGCCTAGGTTAGTTGGTTCTGTGGGCTTTCTTGTGGTGCCCTTGACCTCACTGATTCCTATAATCCTTCCTTCCCCCTTCCACATAATTCCCCAAGCTCTGCCCAAAGTTTGACTGTGGGTCTCTGCATCTGTTTCCATCCCAGAGGCAGGATAGCCCAGAGGCCTAGGATAGAACCAAACACCATGACTGGCAAGACAAGAAAAGATAAGTCAATGAAATGATTCCTAATGGTATTCTGTTATACTCATAGATTGGTGCCTATCCCAACTGTCATCTAAGGCTTATTCTTTTTAGTTTATGTGTATGAGTGTTTTGCATGCATTATGTAAAATGCACTGCATGTATGCCTGAGACTTTTGGAGGCCAGAAGAGGGCACTACACCCCATGGAACTGCAGTTAATGGTGGCTACAGGCTGCCATGTGGGTGCTGGGAACCAAACCCAGAAACTGGATCCTCTATAAGCACAGCAAATGCTCTTAACCTCTGAGCCATCTTTCCAACACCCCAAAATCTCCTCTTACTCAAGAAGACGTAATGACTGGGTGTGGTGCACAACTTTAAGCTCAGAACTCTAGAGGCCTCTGTGTATCACTGTGAGTTCAAGGCCTGCCTGGTCTACATAGTTCCAGGATAGCCAGAACTATACAATGAGACTTTGTTTCAAAAAAAGAAAAAAAGGAATTTATCAGATAGTTACTAATAGCTGAAAATTAAGCATTTGTTTGTTGTGGTTGTTGTTGTTCTTAGTAAACAAAACCCCTCTTCGAGTTAAAAATCTGAGATAATCTCATTTTATAGATGGAAGAGTTAGAGATGGAGTCCAGTGGCCTAACGCTGTTTGGTATGCTCAAGGCCCTAGATTCAATCCTCAGCACAGAGAAGGAATGGAGGGAGGGAGAGAGGGAAAGGAGGAAGTAGGGAAGGGAAAATGGGAAAAGAAGAAAGAATGGAAGGAAATGGAAGAGGAGGAAGGAGAGGAGGGGAGGGAAGAGGTTCAGAAACGTTGTTACTCACCCAAGTATAACGTCACTCCAACACTCTCGTTCCAAAGCTAGACCAGCTGCCTGTCCCTGTGAGATACTCTCTTGAATGCTCTTATTATGCCATGCACCTGTCCCTTGTTTTTGCTTCTGGCATAACTACTGGTCTTTTCTAAACCCTGAGTTTGACCACAGCCGCAGACAGACTAGACCAGCACTGCCTAGTAGCGTAAATCACCAACACAGGCCACATTTGTAATTTAGGCTTTCCAGGAGCCACATTTTTAAAAATAAAAAAATAACTGTGTGGGCTGGAGAGATGGCTCAGTGGTTAAAGCACTGACTGCTCTTCCAGAGGTCCTGAGTTCAGTTCCCAGCAACCACATACATGGTGGCTTACAACCACTTGTAATGAGATCTGGTGCCCTCTTCTGGTCTGCAGAGACACATACAGGCAGAATGCTATATACATAATAAATAAATCTTTAAAAAAAGTAAGTGTGAAGTTAATTTTAATAATGTCTTATTCAACCCAGTGTATCCAAAGAGCTGCCATTTCAATATGAATCTATATAAAAGCATTAATGAAATGGTTTACACACTTTTGGACTACATCTTTGCAGTATAGTGTGTGCTTTACACAGCTAGCCCATCTTAGTCCTAA
Organism: Onychomys torridus; assembly: GCF_903995425.1. Classification (NCBI taxonomy): domain Eukaryota; kingdom Metazoa; phylum Chordata; class Mammalia; order Rodentia; family Cricetidae; genus Onychomys; species Onychomys torridus. The sequence goes on from NC_050453.1 coordinate 40,529,771, forward strand.
CTGCCCTATTTCAATTGGTCAACAGCCACATGTGGCTAGTCATCACAAAACTCACTCTGGCAAGTAAAAATTCATACATCCTTTTCATAACTTTGGGAGCTCAGTTTGAGGCTCTCACAAGGCTCAAAAGGGAAGAGTTGCCAACACGAAGTGTATGAGATTCAATAAGAGAAACAATTAAAAGAATAGACAGCACCATTTTAATTTACTCCTTGTTACCAAAGGCAGACTAGAAGCAAAATGACAGACTTGATGTCACTCCAGAACAGGTGCCATGGACCCTCACGCTCTTGGAGTGGTGCTGGGCACAGTGTGAAGACCAGACAATTCCACAGCCCTGGTCAGAGAATGACAATAGGAGAAAGCTCACCAACATCAGATATGGCCACTGTCACCCCTTGTCCTTCTCATGTTCACGCTCACTCTTGCTCCAGGACTGAAAGGCATGGTATATGAACTAGACCACATGTGGAGAACACAGAGACACTCCAGTGTAGTTTGACCATGCCACACGGCTTCCAGATGCCACTGTGTCCAGTGGCAGGAATCCACCATGTTGCACTCAAGCCCATACGCCAATACTGCAGCTCAAGTGTGCACAATATGGCATCTCTGTACCTTGGCGTCTCTATATCTCAACCCACCTGAGACATGAAGTAGAAAGCTGTTTTTGACTCCATTGTTGTGTGTTTAGAAGCCCTCTTTAAACTCTTTTAGGCCTTATGGAAATTCAAGAGCCCCACATTGGTACACCAAATGTAGTTTGGAGTTTTCCTGTGTCCTGCCCAGTCTGCAACCACTCAGACCCCAATAAACACACAGAGGCTTAGAGGCTTATATTAATTATGAAAAATATGGCCATTAGCTCAGGCTTATCATTGACTAGCTCTTATACTTAAATTAACCCATAATTCTTATCTACATTTAGCCATTTGGCTTGGTACTTTTTCTCAGTTATGCCTTGTCATCTTGCTTCCTCTGTGTCTGGCTGGTGACTCCTGACTCAGCCTTCCTCTTCCCAGAATTCTTCTCATCTACATTCCCTGCCTATACTTCCTGTCTGGCCACTAGCCAATCAGCATTTTATTTATAACCAATCAGAGCAACACATATTCACAGCATATAGAACCATATCCCACAGCACCCCAGCATTTCCCTGCACCCCCAACTCAGTGAAGACTCCTCTAGTCCAAGGCTTCTTGAATTTTTGTGGGCTTGTTAAAAATTCAGATTTCTATGTTTTCCTTCAAGAGTTCTTGATTCAGTAAGTCTAGGGCGGATGCTGATACTGCAGGTCAGGGGACCACATTTTGAGAATTGAGTTTCAACCTTAAATTATCCATGTAGCGTTCAGTAGCAAGAACAAATTATGGCTGGGGGTTTGGAACAGTTGGTAGTGTCCACCTAGCATGCCTAAAACCCTGGATTCAATCTCACTATGTAAATCTGGGTATGGTGCCACATGACTGTAATCCTAGCATTGGAAGGCAGAGTCAGGAAGATCAGAAGTTCTAGGTCATCCTTAGCTATATAGTAAGTCTGGGTCCAGCCTGTGCTACATGAAACCCAGCAAGCAAGCACTGTATCAACTGAACCATCTCCCAGCCCTTAAACGTGATTTTTAAATAATTGACGTATCTTGGTCTTTCTCTCCTACCTCTCTCCTTTTTTTTTTCCCTACAGCATAGAAAGAATGAAGTAATTATGACTGAAAAAGAGTAAGCAGGAAACAGTAGGGAGCCTGGGGAGCTACAGGAAAAAGGGGAGCAGGGTTGCTGTAGATCTCCAGGGTTTGCACTGGAGCATCAAGTGAGCTGGGTGCTAAGGGAGAAAGGGGAAGCATAGCCACCCCAGGTCCCTTCTACTGGACTCAGGGCACCCAAGGCACCTCATTCTCTTTAGCTGGTCACACAGGCATCCTACGTAGAGATTGTTTTCTCTACATAAGATGAGAAAAACCACAATTAGTCTGTATGTGAAGATGGACACTCTCAAGCCATAACAGAAATCTTGGCTGTCCTGGGATCATTCAGTGTTTGTCTCCTTCCCTCCCTGCCTATGTGCAGGTTTCTTTTTTTTAATCTCTAACATTGCAGGCCATGGGGATTTTGAAAGGAGAGGCGTGAGAGTTGCTGAGTTGCAAGCAGCTGGGAATTTGGAATGTGTCTCTGGAGATACACACTGAGCCTGGCTCAGAACTTCCAAGAAAACTCAGTGGGAGGGAAGGAAAAACAGTGCAATGACATGCCGCCTTGGAGGGCCCGCCTCGGCCTCACTGGACTGCCCAGAGCTCACATTCCAGATGCACTGCAGTGACCCAATGTTCCAGTAAACAAGGAGGGGACAGGATGGACAGAAATCAGATCAGGCTACCTCTAGAGCTTTGAAATCGACACAGGAGGTCTGAGGTAGGGAGGACAGCAATGAGGTAGCCTTTGTGCATATCCTGGATCAACAAAACATATTCACAACACCCGCTGGACACCGACACCCATACCCACTTCCAACGGGCCTCAAACAGACTCCATCACTCAGATGTCCTAACCTCTAAAAGGTCAGAAAATGATGAGCTCCCCTTGGACCCTTCCTGAGAACCCCAGATCACATGGGTGTGCAAAGAGTGAAGTAAGGAGACGCTGACTCAGGCTGAGCCAGGCCCTTGACTAATGGTGTCCATTCTTTAAGCGCTACTTCTGCCTTCCAGAAAGACAGACAGACACAGTCCTTCAGTTTGTCTCTCCATTTGACTTCATAGTATCAAGCCTCTGACTAATGGAGCATTCTTCAGCCCACCCTCCGTGCCTCATTGCTGCTCTATCCCTGTTTCCTCTGACTCCACTTCCACTTCATCAGGCAGTAGATGAGCCTAAGCCATGATCAGAGGGGCTTAGTCAAAGTCTGAGTCTAAGTCTGTGCTGACTTACAATGCAAAGTTCTGGAAGTTTCTTCTCAAGAGTGTCCTTCTGCTTGGGATAATCAAGGACTTTGTTGCTCAGCCTGTATAACTTCCCCTTCCCATATAAACATGATATTCTGTATAACTATTTTCTATATTCTGTGTGACTAACTGACTCAAGACTTTATCACCTTCATGCAGCATGAATGGTCACTGAACAGTGTGCTGCTGGAAGAATTCCTGGACAAAGCCATCAGTCAGAGAATGGGACCCACCTGCTGAACAATTGGCCTGTCTATCATCCTGCAAGTCCCTCCCACCTTCCACAGCCTACCCTGCTTCTCAGGTGATTTTCTTTGCTGTGACTGAGTTATCTTCACTTTTTACTGGTCTTAAGTTTTCATGCTTTCATTTCCTTATAGAATGTTCAGATTCAGGCAATAACTGCATCTCTCTTCTGAAGCAGGAAAAAGGCGGGTTTTGGATTTCCCTACGCAAACAGCTGTATGACTCTACTACTCGGATCTGAGTGGTGTGTTCTGGCAGCTTCAGGAGCTGATTTTCAATTCCAGAGACTCAGTGTCCAATGAATAGTGTCAGCTATGACTCACCAAATGGCCACACCCTAGTTTTGGGACAAGCAGAAGAGCATGAAAAATGATGACGTGTGCTTGAGTACTCATGGCAATGGCCTCATACTTCTTCCCTTCTGCATCTTTGGTGAGTTCTAAATACTGCGCCTACTTTTGATGACATTTAGTGCCACCCTACAAAATTCCAGTCACCCTGTTTTTTGTTGTTGTTTTGTTTTGTTTTGTTTTTTAACTTATTGGGGCTATGTTAAGACCAGACTGGAATACACCAAAGTATTATCCAAACCCACATCCACCTGCTCTTTTGCAAAACCAACATAGCCTCTGAACATGGTGGACCCTTGATATTCAACAGAGACCTTTTCTTTCTCCTTGGTTGTCCTCTTCCATAGAATGGATGATAATTTCACACCCCAGCAAGACTTCTGTCTGATATACCAAGACTTAGTGCCAGACAAGCACTGGACACAAATTCTTTGGCTGGAATTTTGATAGATTATCTAGACTAAGGTTTAGAGAAATCAGAAAATTATGAACCTGGTTATGAGACAAGAGAACATGGTTTAGTTACTTGGGGATTAAATAGCTTCCATGAACAAGACTGGGTGCCAAGCCAAACTCTTCAAGGCAGAGCTTCCCACAGACTCCCCGTCTGGAAATAGATGACATCTTCGCCTGAAGAGTAAAGCTGGGAGACTGGAAGGTTTCACTTATTCATCTTTGCCTCCCAAACATCTTATGTCACTTCAGTTGACCTACCTCCGACCACTTTTTCACATCGACAGATTTGTCTGGCTCTAAATATTTTTCCCTCTTGGTTTTTATTTTTTATTATTAATTATACTTACTTTAAACTGATGCATAAAACCATCTAAATTGATTGTGCTAATGACATGTCACATATCTTTTCATATAACCATATATGACCATTTCTGACAGCACCCATCCTCCATCCTTCCCTCCCTCTGTTGAATATCAAGGGTCCACCATGTTCAGAGGCCATGTTGGTTTTGCAAAGGAGCAGGTGGATGTGGGTTTGGATAATACTTCGGTGTATTCCAGTCTGGTTTTAACATAGCCCCAATAAGTTAAAAACCATAACATGGTGGACATATGGACATGGATTTGGGTAGTGGATCCTGCTAAGCTGTTTCTTATTTGCTGTGTGACTCGGCTGTTTTTTTTTTTTTTTTTTTAACTTGTCAACTACATAACAAGATAATTATCAGACCTTTATAGTCTTGTCAGAAGGACCAAAATAAAATTATAACCCATGGCATATAGAGCTGGCACTCAACAAATGTGCATGGTTGATGTTAGGTCTGTTGCTGGAAATTGGTGCATCTTTCTCCTCTGGAGTGGGCTAGTCCTGGAACAACGGAAATAGAGCAAACCAATGTCAGAGGCAGAACACTCAATCCCCCATCAAACCCAACTTACTCATTTTGGAAAGAACTGTGCTCAGGGGATGTTGAGTGGCTTGTCTAAAGTCATATGCCTTATTGCTTCCTAGTGTCAAATAAGAAAATTAATTGGATGGAAAGCTTTGGCTTTGAAATCAGACATGTGTGCCCTGCCAGTGTGGGGGCTTTAGACATATGACTGACCTGATTCTACTTCATTTCCTCACACAGAGCATTGGGATAATGGAGCTTGATAGACAGGCATTGCATGTGGGGTGAGGGTGGTGTTCTAAATGGGATAAGGCACATCAGGTATCCAGGGAACCCCAGTCACTTGCTAGGATTCCCGCTGGTTCATGCTGTGATTAAAACATCCCAGGGCTGGTTAAAATGGGAGGAAAGCAGCGGGGGAAATGAGTCAATTTTTATGAAGATAATGAGCAATGCCTGCATGCTGAAATAAGGACATTTGGGGATAACTTCTGCTTACCAGTCTCCTAATGACAGCTCCACAACAGAGTTTGATGCACTGAGCTGGGAAGCAGTCTTAGTAAGTGAGAGACAGACCATGTGTGTGTGAGGGTGGGGTGGGGAGTAGGCAGGGAAGAAGATCTTAAAGGTTTTTAAATGACCTTTTGCAATACAGTCCAGAACAATTTCAAAATCGTCCTCATTTCTAGGCACAAATATATTTTGGGTTGGCAACACAAAGTGGGAGGTGGCTTTGAGACACATGACAGTTTTTCAGATGCAACCCTGCAATGTTTTTGGAAATAGGAAGCATAGGCAAGTTTTGCAATGAACAGTGAGTTCTAGTGTCTATTTTTTCCCCAAGATGAATATGGACAAGAGTGATGAGACACCCCACAGCAGGCTCAGCCCTGAATGATCCAATTACAGATTCTGAAATGAACCCGGGGACAGATTTAAAGCCTGACATGCAAGGGCAAAGGAGACACAATTCTGCAACTGAGCAAATGACTGACTCCAGAACATTCCCTAGAGAGAAACAGGTTTAGAAAATATTGTGTGGCCAGTTTCCAAATGTCCCGGGGGAATTAGGGGTGACATTTCTAGGCATAATTATGATCAAGTGGGCTGGGGTTTCTCTTGGTCTGTTTTTTATTTATAATGAACAGAAAAGTATTGCTTATGATTTGGGAGCCTGGGAAGTGCAAGCAAGCTCAAGGAGCTACCAGGTTTGGTAAATGGGGATCCAGCCTTTGCTGCCATTGTAGAACCTTGACTACAATACTGTTCACAGGATAAGAACACTGTTCCTTGCACGGCAGATGAGAAGCAGAGAAAGCCCACTTGTACAAGCCACTGTGCATAGTGACATCAGTCTATTCATGAGACCACAGCTCTCATGACCTCAGCATTATACCCCCAACACCCCACATGGCCATACTGGGGATTGTTCTCACCCGATGAACTCTGGAGGAGATTCAAGCTATGGCCAGGCCAGAGGAGTGGAAGGGGCTACAGAATGACATTCGCTGTTAGCCCAGATCCATGGGCAACCTGTACAAAAGAACACAATGCCAAGTGCCATCAGAGAAGTAAAGGACAGCCCAGTGTAACAAACACAGCAGCTAAGCAATGTCCTCACAGCTGTGAGTCAGGCCAGATAAGATGGCTCGTTTAGTAGAGCACCCGTGCCAAGTTGACAGCCTGAATCTGATCCCCAGGAACCACGTGGTGGAAGGAGAAAACTAATTCCCAAAAGTCGTCCTTTGACTGCCACATACACACTGTGGCACAGATGTGCTTTCACACACACATACACACACACACACACACACACACACACACACACACACACACACACAAGCAAATGCAATGAAAACTTAAAAACACTAAAGGATTTTTAAGATTGAGGCCATTTTTTTTGTTTTTGTTTGTTTTTTGTTTTTTATTATTTAAGAATTTTTGCTGGGCAGTGCTGGTGCACTCCTTTATCCCAGCACTCTGGAGACAGAGGCAGGTGGATCTCTGAGATGGAAGCTAGCCCAGTCTACAGAGTTCCAAGACAGCCAGAGATACACAGAGAAACCTTGTCTTGAAAAAATACCAAACAATAAATAAATAAACTTTATTTGTATAAACAATGCATTTTGATCAAATCTATTCCTCTTTCCCTCTACCACCACTTTTTCCTCACAACTTCATGTGCTTGGGCTCTTTTTTTGTTTTTAGCCAATAGAGCCCACCTAGTGCTAACTATACATGCATAGGCGTAGAAGCATCTACTAGAGCATGGGTAGCTTTTCAGGGGCTAAATCCCTGATGAAAATCGACTCTCCTTTCCCCTGCAGCCATTGGTTGCTAATTGTTCCACACATAAGGGTGGGACTTCATGAATCCCTTCCCCCACCCATGCTGGAAGTTTGGCTGGTTTGATCTTGTGTGGGTCTTGGGGATACAGTCACAGCCACTATGAGTTCATGTGTGAGGCAGCAGTGGCATGTTTCTCTACAGAGGTTCCCTACCTCCAGCTCTTACAGTCTTTCTGCACACGCTTGCCTTCCATGATCTCTGGGCCTTGGAGGAAGGGACCATGATACAATTGTCCTATTCAGAGGTGAGCACTTTACAGTCTTATTCCTTGTACATTGACCAATGGCGGGAATCTCTATCAATTGCATCTACTGAAGGAAAAGGCTTCTCTCTAATAAAGATCGAAAGATGCACCTCTCTATTGATATAAAGGTAAGAAATGGGATTGGAGAGATGGCTCCCTAGTTAAGTGCATATATTGCTTTTCCAAAGGACACAAGTTTCTTTTATAGCACCTATGTCAGGAGGCTAACAACCATATGTAACTTCAGCTCCAGGGGATCTAACACCCTCTCTTGGCCTCCTTGGGCAAATGGTACTCAAGTGTTCTAACATACACACACACACACACACACACACACACACACACACACACACACACACACACATTTTTAATTATGAGAACTTAGGGAACAACTTGTTATTATGTCCATCTAGCAGATTGAAAGTATTAGATTATTCCCTAAGGCTATGACCTAGCTAGCCACAGGTCTCAGGCCCAGTTAATAATACCAGGCATGAGTTCCATGTTGCAAATCAGGCCTTCAAAACAATTAAAAAGTGGCTGTTTACTCCCATAGCCTTCATGCCACTATTACACCAGGGAGCCTCTCTTTCCAGATGAGTTGTTGTCGTTCATCAGGTTCACAGTTGGGTAAAACTGTTGATCATTTTTCTCCCCTAGTAAGCGTGCTCAGTACCATTCGGCACTATTAAAGCAAGCCAATGGGGATGAAACTTTCAAGTCAGTATCAGCTTGATTTATCCACATCCTTTGAGTCTAATATGTGCAGTCTTTAGCAATGGGGGTCTTACCATCAAGTTCTGGAGGGTAACCAAGAGCAATACTAACAGGCTGAAATGTGTGTGTATAGGGGTGGTCTGTAGAACCCTACTGACACACAAGTAAAAAAGAAGAACCCACACCTGGCACTAGACTTTTTATTAATAGCTTATGATGCCTGGTGTGAAGTGTTGTCCCCCATTATAGTTTTCTTAAGCAGCAAATATCCCTTATAGATGTATGAATTGTAGGAAGCGTCTACAGTAGCTGATTTTCATACAACTTTTTCAGAGGTCTTTGGTGTTAGTCACCTCTCCCCATACTGCCTCCTCTACCCTGCCCTCCAATTCCCTGTCCCATTAAATTATTCTTCTTTCATTATTCCCCTTCCCTCTTCATATCACCCACATTCTATCCCCCTTCCATGAACACCCCGCCTCCATGGCTCCCTACTAATATGCGCCTCCTATGGGTGCTCCAATTTAAGCACATATATAGAAAGATTCAAATTTAGCACCCGCATATGAGAGAGAACATCTGGCCTTTGTCTTTCTCAGTCTGGGTTACATCACTCAGAATGATTATTTCTAGCTTCATCCGTTTACCTGCAAATTTTGCAATTTCATTTTTCTATACAAATGAATAATATTCCACCATGTATATGTACCACATTTTCATTACTCATTAAGCCATTGATAGACATCTAGGTTGTTTCCATTTCCTGGCTATTGTGAATACAGGAACAATGATAATGGGTAAGCAAATATATTGGTAATAGGATATAGTCTTTTGGGACTATGCCCAGGAGTGATATAGTTGGTTCATATGGTAGATCTATCTCTAACTGTTTAAGAAACAGCCACATTGTTTCCATTGTGGCTATGTCAGTTTGTATTCCCTTCAACAGTAAGTGTTTCCCTTTCCCCACATCCATGCCCCCATTTGTTGTCATTTTTTTTTTTAATTTTAGCCATTCTCACTGGGATAAGATGAAATCACAAAGTAGTTTTAATTTGTATTTTCCTGCTGGCTAAGGATGTTGAACATTAAAAAAAAATACATCTTGGCATTTGCATCTTTTCTTTTAAGAATTCTCTTCAATTCCTTGCCCAATTTTTAAATGATTTGCTTGTTTTCTTGGTTTTTATCAGGACAAGATTTTTGTTACATTGTGTCCTAGTGATTAATGTAGAGAATGCATTGAAAATTGATAATTTGGTTTCCCTTTTAAGATGAAAACAAAGTATTTAACACAGAAGATATTGAAGCAGTAGCCCTTTGGCAGGAACCCTGTAGAAGTTTTCAAGAATCTTTGGAATGTGATTGATTTAGAGCTTTTATTAAGCTGGCTGTAGTGGTTTGATAGATCTTGGCATTTTAACAGTTGCTGGCACTGTGTAGGGGAGGTTTAGGTGCATGGCTTTGCTGGAGGAAGTATGTCACTGGGGGGGGGGTGGACTTTGGAATTAAAAGCCCCAACCACTTCCAGTTCACTCTGCCTCCTTCACAGTGGAGGTTCAAAGAGTGGGCTCCTAACTTCCTGCTCCTTCTGCTGTGTCTACCACTGACTGCCGCGGCTCCGCACCATGACGGACTCCTATAAGCCCCAATAAACCCTTCTTTCTATAAGTTCCTTCAGGCCATGGTATTTTATCACAGCGGTAGAAAAGTCACTAGTGCACCCCAAGATCATGGGCATCAGCAAATTAGCCGCGGGAAATACCTGGACCTGATTTCTACAGTAGATCAAAAAGTAGAAAGGGACATAACTCAAAGCCAAGGTCGCCCATTGGGAAGAGTAGTCATGGAAACCTTTTTACTTTTATTATTTGTTATTTATTAATTTATGTTTAGTCATTTTACATACCAACCACAGATTCCCTCCCCCCAGCCTCCTGCTCCTCCCCCACCTTACCTCCTCCAACAAGGTAAGCTCTCCCATGGGGGAGACAGCTAAGCCTGGTACATTCAGTTGAGGCAGAACCAAGCTTCTCCCCACTTTATCAGGGGTGGGCAAGGTGTCCAACCATAGGTAACGGGATCCAGAAAGCTGGCTCATGCACCAGGGGTAGATCCTGATCCCACTGCCAAGGAATCCTCAAACAGACCCAGCTGCACAACTGTCTCCCATACGCAGAGGGTCTAGTCTGGTCCCATGCAGGTTCCACAGCTGTCGGTCTGAAGTTCATGAGTTCCCATGAGCTTGGTTCAGTTGTCTCTGTAGATTTCCCCATCATGACCTTGACTCCCCTTGCTCATATAATCCCTCTTCCCTCTCTTTGACAGGACTCCTGGGGTCAGCCTGGTGCATGGTTGTGGATCTCTGCATGGTTTCCATCAGTTACTGGATGAAGGCTCTATGATGACAGGGTAGTCACCAATCTGATTACCAGGGTAGGCCAGTTCAGGCACCCTCACCATTGTTGCTAGTAGTCTACTGGGATCCTTCTTGTGGATTCCTGGGAACTTCCTTAGCACCAGGTTTCTCACTTACCCCATAATGTCTTCTATCAAGATATCTCTTTCATTGCTCTCCCACTCCATCTCTCCCCTAGCTTGACCATCCCATTCCCTCATGTTCTCATCCCCCATTCCCTATCCTCTATTGCCCCCCACTCATCCCCAATTTACTCATGGAGAGCTCCCCTGTTTCCCCTTCCCAAGGTGATCTGTACATCCCTCTTATGGTCTTCCTTATTTCCTAGCTTCTCTGGAGCTGTGGGTTGTAGTCTAATTATCCTTTGCTTTATGTCTAGTATCCACTTATGAGTGAGTACATATCATGTTTGTATTTCCGAGTCTGAGTTACCTCACTCAGGATGATATTTCCTACATCATCCATTTAACTGTAAATTTCATGATGTCATTGTTTTTTACAGCTGAGTAATACTCCATTGTGTATACATACCACATTTTCTTTTCCATTCTTATGTCGAAGAGCATTTAGGCTGTTTCCAGGTTCTGGCTATTATAAATAATGCTGCTATGAACATAGTTGAGCAAATGTTCTTGTGGTATACTTGAGCATCCCTTGGGTATATGCTCAAAAGATTGATTCCCAATTTCTGAGAAACCACCATACTGATTTCCACAAGTCTGCACTCCCACCAATAGTGGAGGAGTGTTCCCCTTGCTCTGCATCCTCTCCAACATAAACCATCCTCAGTGTTTTTGATCATAGCCAGTCTGACAGGAATAAGATGGTATCTCAGAGTCATTTTGATTTGCATTTCCCTGATGACTAAGAATGTTGAGCAATCCCTTAAATGCCTTTTGGCCATTTGGGATCCTTTTGTTGAGAATTCTCTATTTAGATCTGTAGCCCATTTTTCAATTGGATTGTTTGGTATTTTGATGTCTAGTTTCTTGAGTTCTATATATTTTGGAGATCAGCCCTCTGTCAGATTCTACTAAGCTGTTACAGTAGCTCACACAGCTAATGCATCTTCTTTTGTCTTTCTCTCTTGTTTATTCCTCTCTGCTCTTTAAGAGAGAAAAAGAAAAGGATGTGACATAGTGTGGAGAGATGGTTGTGTAGGTGAGGAGAGAACTCACAAGTGGCTTCAGTATCTTCCCTCTTTGGATACCCCTCTTAGAGCACTCTCTTCATAATGCAGATTCAAAGCTTTGCTACAGATGAGCAACTGTCTAAGCCTCTAGTCCCCTATGCCCTGCAGTGGTCTTCCTTTGCAGCCCCCTGCCTTTCACTGAACACCAGCTCCTCTGCCATTTTCACAGTTGATAGAAGGTGGGGCAGAAGGCCTGGAGGCCTTTTTTTTTTTTTTACTACAATCATGGGTCTAAATCCCTTGCTCTTCTAGCCTCTTCTGTTTCTCTCATCTCCCACGTCTCACCAGCAACCTCACACAGAAAGGACAGTGTGAGGAATCTCAAGGTACAGGCTACACACAGGAAAGGCAATTGTAGGCAGGTAGTGAAGTGTTTTTCCACTCCTTGTTCCTTCTCCATCTTAGATTTTTCTTGGTTCTGGATCCTCTCTGCCAAATGCCAGGCTTCATTGTTTCCTAGCATCTTCGGTCACATCCTGCTCCCAAAATTTATATGAAATCCTAAGAGTTTGCCTTTCCTCTTCTTGTTAACCATGCCTTTCCCTTTTCGTACCATGCTAAAGCCTCTCTTTCCGTAAGACGCCGAGGAAGCTGATTACCTTATTGTACTTTAGCTAAATTACAGAACAAGCCGACTTAATGAGCATCATTCTATTCTCAGAACTGGGAGTCAGTGCTATAGTGCTACGCCTCTCCCTAGTCAGCACTTCTTGGGAATCCCACTCTAGCAGGGCCTTCATATAGATCCTCTAACATCTGTTCCCCACTCTGCAGAAGAGGGAGCCTGGAAGCCATCTAAACACCACAGTGACAGGTGCTTTCCCAGGTGGGCTGGCTGTGAGGCCAAGTTCTCACTGACGCAGTTAGGCGATGACCCACCATTTTGGATCAGGTTTCAGCCTTGGCAATGGGTACCGTGCTAGGCAGAGTACTCAGGTAGAAGGAGGCCCTTTGCTGGCACTCTGTTCAAGTCATAGCCAAACTCTACGTCTTCACTTGAGAGGAAAATACATGTTGGTCACTGTCATTTAGGGTTTTCTATCACTTATAATTAATCTTACCCAGTCTTTCAGCTTCTGATAGCAACAGCCTGCCTGTCTTCTGTCTTGTCCTCTGTAAGGTTTGTCTCCTTCCCTTCTTTCTTATTCCCCTTTTAGGACCATCCTGCACTGAAATACCTGGGCTCTGAGTGACTATCACACCCACACCCTGCATTTCACAGTGAGGGAATGGAGGACTCCAGCCACAGGAAGGAACTGGACTCAGCAGACCTAAGCCAAGGACCCGACCCATCTCTTGCCACTCTAGACCTGAACTTTCCCTCTGCCACCCGCCTCTACACCAGACCAGTCCCTTCTTAGAATCTTCCCACGAGCATACAGTTCCTTTCCTTGTAGGTCAGTCTATACACAAACAACATCTTTGTGAAATTCAGAGTTGGTAGATGAACAGGAAGACCATAGCTTTAAATTGGGCTGTTTTGTTTCCCCACCAGTGTGAAAATCAATTACATTCTCCATTACCAGGCTTCTGTGCCAGATGATTTTTTTCTTCTTCTCAGGGGATACTGCTCCATAGGGAGCCCTGTGGGTCTGGAGAATCCAAGCAGGACTCAGTTGCTGGACTACAGTTGTCTGAAGACAGGGAGAGCCACTAGGCTGCTGCTGCTGATTGTTCTGATGTGGATGTTACCTGAGTGATGGAAGTCCTGGACCGGCCCTGGCCTCCCTCCTGGGCCTTCATCCTCTAACTGACATGATGATGCTCTTCTGGGTCTCCTGCTGGCTCTTCTCTTCTCTCTCTGCAGAGAGTCAGCACCCCTTCCTCCCACTGTTCACAGTAAAAAGCATTTTTCCCATCCAGCCTAAATGATCATAATACAGGAAATGCTAGTTAGGGAAGAAAGGCAGCTATAGGTTTCACTCTAACGTGATTAGAACCCACTCTATGCAAAGATGTTAATGAATATTCAAAGCACCGTGCCTCTTGGGAAATCACAATTATGGGAACTAATAACACCCTGATGCTATAAATCTCCATCCAGTTAACTCCTTACTGAATTCCCACCACATGGGCCCTTGGGCTCTGAACAAAACAGGCCTCTGACCTCCTGGAACTTGTCATCCACTGATAAACTACAATTACTCAAATAGATGTCACAATTAAAACTGTGGTAAAGGCCACAATGTAGAAGTGGAGTTTGGAAAGAGAGCCTATGGGGACTCTAACTGGGGTGGAAAAGGGTTAGGAAAGGATTAACCTAGGAGCACAAAGACAAGAATTAGCCAGGCATTGAGCATTCTGAGCGGTGGGAAGAGCTGGGGTGAAGCCCTTTGGTAGGGAAGATGATGAGAGTCAGATGGAATGATTAGGCACATGGTATGGTCCCAGTGCACAAGCCCATGGGGTCAAGTAAAGACTAGTTTCACCAAAGAATAGTGGGAAGGCATAAAACATCCTTGACTGAATACCTGCTGGTGTAACTTATACTGTGAACGATCCCATGGTGGTTAAGCCTGATTGTCAGTTTAATTGGATTAAGAAATGCCCTAGCTATCCCTGAACTTCGCTTCTGAGTGTGTCTGTGATGACTGACTGAGTGGGGAAAACCTTACTGAATGTGAGTGTCTGTAGCAAGAATCTTAACAGGTCTTATTGATAAGAACAAACCTGAAGCCAGTTATTGGGATGAATGCTGGAAGATCAGAGACACAGAACAAGCCACATCTACCTCACCTTGCTAGTTCCTCAGGTGATCCTGTTTCCTCAGGCTGGAAGCCTCTGAGTCCTCATCCAGAACGGGTCTCAGCTGAACTGTGCTGCTCCAAAACCTATATGCTTAACCAGCCAAATGCTTAACTATCTCTGGTGCCTGGTTTTCTCGCCTTATATATCATTCTGTCCTCTGCCATCACTCCCTGGGATTAAAGACTCTGTTTCTGGGATTAAAGGCGTGAGTTACCATGCCTGACTGTTTCCAATATGGCCTTGAACTCAGAGATCTGCCTGGCTCTGCCTCCCGAGTGCTGGGATTAAAGGTGTGTGCTACCACTGCCTATCCTCATGTTTAATATTGTGGCCGTCCTGTTCTCTGATCCCAGATAAGTTTATTTTGGGGAACACACAATATTTTGGGGAACACAATACCACCACAAGTGTCACCATCTCACAGGTTGGAGTCACAATCTGAAGAAAAAGTGGAAAAGAGGAGAAAGCCAGCTAATATTCCCCTTCCTGTGCGTCCTCATCTATTAAGATATGAGCAAGCAGTAGGCCACGGCCACCGTGTATAAGAGCTGGACCCACCCCAGTGCTTCCCCAAAGATAGACTGAGCCAAAACAAACCCCTCCCCCTTCAAGTTGCTTATGTCAGAAGTTCAGTCACAGAGATGAGAAAGTGACCACGACACCCCATAAGAACAGCTTCCTCTGAATCGGAACCCTCTAATTAACACAATCAGGCAATCCATCAATCAAAAATATCCTTTAAAATCTTTTGTGAGTATAGCTAATAGGAAGAATAAATCCTCCCCATTTACTGGGTATGTGAACTAAGCTGTAGAAGAATTTCACATAGGCCCCCTGGATGGAACTACAGAATCTGCATTCTAACTCCACTGCTACAATCAGCAGGGAGGAATGGTTTCTACAAACACCAGGTCTCAGTTTTAAGTAGTTAGTCTGAGTGCACATGCACACAGTACTACCCAGGAAAAGAAATTGCTATTAACTGCAATAAAACAAAGATAACCAGCCTTAGACAGAACAGATCTAAGATCTATTGGTCAATATACATAACTCTTTATGGTGGGTGATGCTTACAGCTTTCTGGGCACTTGTTTGAAGCTGATTTATTCCAGGGGCCCAGGAAGAAGCCATGCTTCTTAGAACTCTACTGTCCACCCATATCCTGCAGAGGTTTCTCTAAGGTTGCCATGGCACAGCTTGAAATATTCATATTCTCTGTGGGTTGAATTTCAGAGCCTCCATTAAACGCAAATTCTAATGGATTGCCTATACTTGGGAGAGGCATGCTTTCCTTCCTTGTGATGTTATTCATAGGCTCCTCAGTTGCTATAGGAAACCTTGACCTTCTGATTCCCAAGCGATATGCATCTCTTTCTCAGCAAAAGAGAACACCTTTCTGAGAGTCTAGCATCATCCAGCAACTCCCATCAAAAACCCAACTGAGAGTTATTATGCTCCATGTTTAGTTGATATCCCGGTCCACAACTCCAGTGGAAGCCCCCTCCTCTACCAGAGGCCACTCTAGTTCCCAAAACCCTGGGTAAGCCCCAGCCTGCAGATACCCAACACTTCTTCAAAGCCCACCCAGCTTTCCCTCAACAGCCATATTCTGGCCTACAACTCCAGCCAAAGCCCCCTGCTTTACCCAGAGGCCACACAAGTTTTCAGAACCCAAGAGGCCACATAGGCCACCAGAACCCCAGCAGAGGCACACTATTAGACCAGAGGACTCTTTGGCCACCAGAACCACAGGCCACCCAGGACAGAAGATGAGGAGACAGAAACCAAGAGGAAAAGAATACCCACCCAATAAAGACAAACTGATCAATTTGAACCTAAATCTATAATTATTCCAAACCCAGATGCCTGCAGGCCTACATAAGAACACAATCAACAGCAGCCAGGGTGAGATGGCACCAACAGAATCCAGCTATCCTACTACAGCAAGCCCTGAATATTCCAACACAGCTGAAGCACAAAATAATGACCTTAAAACCAACTTTATGAAGATGATAGGGGTTCTTAAAGAGAAATTAATAAATCCTCTAAAGAAATGCAGAAAAATACAAACAAACAATATGAGGAAATTAATAAATTCCTTAAAGAAGTAAAAAAATAAACAAACAGGTAAAGGAAATGAATAAAACTGTTCAAAACATGAAAATGGAAATAGAAACAATAAAACACAAACTGAGGGAATCCTGGAGATGGAAAAATCTAGGTAAATGAACAGGAACTACAGATTCAAGCATTACCAACAGAATACAAGAGGTAGAAGAAAGAATCTCAGATAAGAAGATAAGATAGAAGAAATACATCAGTCAAAGAAAATGTTAAATCTAAAACATTCCTGATACAAAATATCCAGAAAATTTGAAACATTATGGAAAAATATAAACTAAGAATAATAGGACTAGAAAAATAATCCCAGTCAGAAGGACATGCCTATAAAGGTGCAAGAAGCTTTCAGAATACCAAATAGATTGGACCAGAAAAGAAAGTCCCCTCACCACATAATAATAAAAACACTACACATAGAGAACAACAACAACAACAAAAGAATACTAAAAGCAGCAAGGGGGAAAGGCCAAGCAATGTATAAAAACAGACCTTTTAGAATCACACCTGACTTCTCAACAGAGACTCTAAAAGCCAGAAGGGCCTGGACAGATGTCCTACAGACTCTGAGTCCACAGATGCCAGCCAAGACTAATATTCCCAGCAAAACTTTCAATCATCATAGATGGAGAAAACAAGATATTCCATGATAAAGTCAAATTTAAACAATATCTATCCACAAATCCAGCCTTAAAGGAGGCACTAGAAGGAAACCTCCAACCCAAGGAGATTAACTACACCTATTAATAAACACAGGAAATAATCCCACACAAGTAAAAACAAAAGAAGGGAAACACACACACACACACACACACACACACACACACACACACACACAGTAACAACAACAAAATAATGGGAATTAGTTATTGTTGTCATAGTACCTCTCCATATCAATGGACTCAATAAAAAGACACAGACTAACAGAATGGCTGTGAAAACAAAACGCATTCTTCTGCTACATACAAGAAACACACCTCAACAAAGATAGACATTACCTCAAGTAAAGGGTTTTAGAAAAAGATATTCCAAGCAAATGGAGCTAAGAAGCAAGTTTGTGTAGTCATTCTAATATCTGACAAAATGGACTTCAAACCAAAATTAATCAAAAGAGATAGGGAAGGACAGTTCATACTCATGAAAGGAAAGATCCAGTCTTTCAGTTCTAACATCTATGACCCAATTGCAAGGGCACCCATGTTTGTAAAGGAAACACTTCTAAAGCTTAAATCACACATCAACTCTCACACGTTGATAGTAGGAGACATCAATATCCCACTCTCAACAATGGACAGGTCATCCAGACAAAAACTAAACAGAGAAATGAGCTAACAGATGTTATGAACCAGATGGACCTAACATTTCACCCAAACACAAATGAATACACTTTCTTGGCTTCTCAAGTAGCAATCTCCAAAACTGATAACATACTGGGTCACAAAGCAAGTCTCAACAGATACAATAAAACTGAGATAACACCCTAGATCTTATCAGACCATCATGGATTAAAACTGGATTTCAATAACAACAGAAACAACAGAAAGCCTACAAACTCATGGAAACTAAACAATTCTCTGTAACAGGCTTTCTTGTAGGCCACCATCCAGCTCCCAAATCATGACACAGAGAATTCTTACTAGTTATGAATGATCGGCCTTCTCTTAGCGCTTATTTTAATCTGTTTCTCTTTATCTACATTTTGCCTCAGGGCTTTTTTAAACCTTTCTTTCTTCCTTTCTTTCTTCCTTTCTTTCTTCCTTTCTTTCTTTCTTTCTTTCTTTCTTTCTCTCTTTCTTTCTTTCTTTCTTTCTTTCTTTCTTTCTTTCCTTTTTCTTCCTTTCTTCCTTTCTTTCTATCTTACTTCCCTGTTTTCTCCATACTGACTGGTGGTTGCCTGGCGTCTGATGTGTCCCTCACATTCTTCCTCATTCCCTTTGTTCTCTTCTCTTGAGCCTAGATTTCTCCCTTACTTCTCTCTGCCACCCAGCCCCACTTATCCCTCTCCTGCTTATCTATTGGCCATTCAGCTTTTTATTAGACCAATCAGGTGCCTTAGGCAGGTAAGGTGAAACAACTGTAACACATCTTTACATAGTTAAAGTGATATTGCACAACAGCTCTCTACTGAATGACTACTAGGCCAAGGCAGAAATAAAAAAAAGAAATTAAAGACCTCCTAGAATTCAATGAAAATGAATACACAACATACCCAGACTTTGGGGATACAATGAAAGCAGTGCTAAAAGGAAATTTCATAGCACTAAGTGCCTTCATAAAGAAATTGGAGAGATCTCATGCTAGCAACTTAACGGCACACCAGAACAAAAAGAAGCAAGATCACCCAAGAGGCATAAATGGCAGGAAATAATAAAACTGAGGGCTGAAATCAATAAAATATAAACAAAGAAGTCAATACAAAGAATCAATGAAACAAAGAGTTGGTTCTTCAAGAAAATCAAAAAGATAGTCAGGAATCCAGGAGAGAACCAAACATGACTGGACAAAAAATAAATAAAGTCAATAAAACGATTCCTAATGTTATTCTTCTAATCTCATGGACTAGCCCAGTTGTCATCAGAGGGACATCATCCAGTAACCAACAGGGATGGGTTAGATGTAGAGACTCACAGCCAAGCACTAGACAGAGCCAGGGGATCACCTCAGAAGAGGGAGAGAGAGGAAGGATTTTAGGAGCCAGAGGGGATCAAGGACACCACAAGAACAAGGCCCACAAAATCAACTAAGCAGGGTTCATAAGGACTCACAGGCAGGCAATGTTCTCTCTTTTTAATGGATTGACCTTTGAGGGCAGACCCTGGATGCTAAGAGCAGAAGGAGATTCAGTTACGTGGCTCCTAACACTCGGGCAAGTCCT
Source organism: Onychomys torridus (assembly GCF_903995425.1). NCBI lineage: Eukaryota > Metazoa > Chordata > Mammalia > Rodentia > Cricetidae > Onychomys > Onychomys torridus. The sequence goes on from NC_050453.1 coordinate 40,549,316, forward strand.
TCTGCTTTTCTGGGACTTAGTTTCCTCATCTGTAGACAAAGAGTTGGACCAGAACAGTAGTTCTCAACCTGTGGGTCACAACCCCCATGGGGGTCAAATATAAGGTATCTTGCTTATCAGATATTTACATTAAGATTCATAACAGTAGCAAAATTACACTTATGAAGTAGCAACAAAGTAGTTTTATGGTTGTGGGTCACCAGGACATGAGGAACTGTATTAAAGGGTCACAACATTCAGAAGGTTGAGAACCACTGGGCCAGAGAAATATCAAGGCTGCTTCCTGTTTTCTCTTTCTATACATGAGTGGTTCCTGCTCTGAAGATGTGAAGATTCTTTCAGTGAAATAAAATGGAAACCACATCCATTTGTGAGCAGCTGCCTGTGTACAGGTAAATCTGTATACTGCATATCAAATTGTATACCAAGGCAATGACTAGCTAACATGAAAATATTTCACTTTTGGAGTTTGAATGGAGGTCCCCTGCATGAGCGGATGCTACCACTACCAGAAGCTATAGGTTATTAAAAGTTTACCCCAGTGCCAGCACAGGATATGTCTCTATGAGTTGTTAGTTGGGGACATCTAGGTTGGTCCCAGTTTCTGACTATTATGAATAAAGCTCTTAGCCACTGAGCTGAACCATCTCTCTAACCCCAGTTCTTATAGTTTTTACTTAGTTTTACATTTCTTATGCCTTTTTGCATAGATGAGCATTTTCTCTTCCTTTTTAGCTGGCTACACATTAGCTTTTAGAGATCTGTGATGATAGGCATGCCTGGCTTCCCCAAGAAAACATTAAGACTATTTGCACCTATGTTTATGAAAGATATTGATCTATAATCTACTTTTAGATTTTGATACCAGAATACTTTAAGCCTCATAAATTAGTTTATGAAAATATCTGTGCAAAATTATGGTTCCTTTTCTTGGGTACTTGGCAGAACTAACAAAATCAGGGAACCACTGGCTGGTTTTTTGTTTTGTTTTACATTTTGCTGTGTAGCAGGCTTTCTTTGGGGTCACCAGCCAGCTTCCAAATCACAACACAGAGACTTACAATCAGTTATGAATGCTCAGCCTTATCTTGTGTTTGTCCCACTAGCTCTTATATCTTAATTTAACCTGTTTCTCTTTATCTACATTTTGTCTCAGGGCTTTTTAACCTTTCTTTCATTCTGTGTGTCCTACTCCATGTCTTGCGGGCCTGCGGCTGCCTGACTGTCCCTGGGCACCTCCCTTTCCTTCTCCCTTGCTCTCTCTTCTCTTTCTGAACCTCGATTTCTTCTCCTACTTATTCTCTCTGCCCGCCAGCCCTACCTATCTCTCCTCTGCCTAGCTATTGGCTGTTCAGGTTTTTATTAGACAAATCAGGTGCCTTAGGCAGGCAAAGCAGCACATCTTTACATCATTAAACAAATGCAACACACCTTTACATACATAGTTAAAGTAGTATTCCACAATATAAACAAATAACACATCTTTACATAGTTAAAATAATATTCCACAACATCTGAATCTAAAACCCCAAGTAACTACTCTCTTGATTATTAATCTTTTATTCTGTTCTCATACATTTTAGTAAAAGGCATACTTTATGTCTTTTATGAGTGTGTGTGTGTGTGTGTGTGTGTGTGTGTGTGTGTGTGTGGTTCGTTCAAGACAAGATTTCTCTGTGTAGCCTTGGCTGTCCTAGAACTAGCTTTGTAGACCAGGCTGGCCATGAACTCACAGAGATCCACCTGTCTCTCCCTCCCAAGTGCTGATATTAAAAGTGTGTACCACCATGACTGGCTCATTTACTTTTTAATAACCACCAAATTTCTAAAATTAATTCACTCTGTTGTTGGAGTTAAAGTTCTTATTTTTGTGTTGTCTTACAGTCTAATGTGTAAGTGTGAGTTATTTGTTAATTTTCCTGCTCTTTTAACCACTCCAGACAACAGTGCTATAAGGGCTCTTGTAACATGGTCCTGAGTATGTGTGAGTTTCCAGGTGGTTGGGAGCTGCCATGTGGATGCTGGGAAACGAACCTGGGTCCTCTGTAATAGTCGTAAGTGCTCTTACCTGTTGAGCCAGCTCTCCAGTCACAGCTGGGTTTTTTTTTTGTTTTGTTTTGTTTTGTTTTAAGATTTATTTACTTATTATGTATACAGTATGTATGACTGCAGGCCAGAAGAGGGCATCAGATCTCATTACAGATGGTTGTGAGCCACCATGTGGTTGCTGGGAATTGATCTCAGGACCTCTGGAAGAACAGCCAGTGCTTTTAACCTCTGAGCAACCTCTCCAGCCCCACAGCTGTTCTTAATCTTTAGTTTTTCCTTTTAGATTATAGAAACAGTCTGTAAAAAAAAAAGTCAAGTTCAAATTAAATACATTTTTGGCATTTTGACTTGAATTTCACTTAATGACTTAGTTTTTCATTTGTCAGGCAGTATAAAAGGACTCCAAGTGAGCAATCCAAATGATAATATCCAATGTCAACTTCAATTTTTGAGATCAATTTTAGGGTCAAGATGGCTACTGGAGCATTAGCTATCGTGTTATGATTATCACCTCGTAAGTACCCTGAAATTTATGTCACTGGCCGGAGCTCAGAAACATGACCACACCTAGTTCTAATGCAAGCATAAGTGTAAAGCCCTTTAGCTGCTGCCTAGAACAAAATGATATTTTGTAATTAGGAAAAAAAAAAAAAAAAAGGAAATGACAGCAAGGGACAATGTAAATAGTGACGTGTAATTGAGTCATTATGAAGTTTATTCTAATGGGCAGAGTGGAGGATCCTGGAGGGGTTGGAAAAAGGAGTAGGGGGTGGATATGATCAAAATACATTACATAGATGCATGTAAAATTCTTAAAGAATAAATTTAAAATATTATACTAAATAATCAAACTTTTAAAAGGTTTACTTTTTAAAAAGTCTTAATGTGGGGCTGGAGAGTGGTAGAGAGCATTAGCTGCTCTTGCAAGGGACCCGAGTTCATTTCCCAACACTCACATCATGGTTCATCACCATCCACAGCTTCGCTCCAGAGGATTCGATGTCCTCCTTCAGCATGGTACACAAACATACATGTAGGCAAAATACACATAAAATGTAAAAACAAAAGTCCTTTTTATTTTTTTTATTTTTGTATGAGTATGAAGGTTTTGCCTGCATATATTTATGTTCACCTTGTGTGTGCCGTAGGTGGTTGTGAGCCACAATGTGGGTGCTGGGAATCAAACCCAGGTCCTCTGCAAGAACGGCAGGTGCTTTTAATTGCTGGGCCATCTCTACAGCCCCAAAAGCAAAAGTCTTAATGGATCAAATCAAATAAAGACTCAAGGACATTTCACAGCTTCCCAAGACCCGTAGGAAGAATTTGTAGATTAGAAGAGTTTAGAGTTAAGGCTTACGTAGATTTAGCTTAGGTTCCTCCCTATTAAGATGAGAGGTGACACTTTTCTCAGAGGTGTGAGCCATCGGCAGTATGGGGAGGGGACATTTCTTCTATAATATTAAGAAAAATTTCAACCCCCCAGATACAGTATTAGTCCAACCACGTCATTATGTATAAACATATATGCAAATAAATGTATGCATATATGTGTGTGGTATAAAACACACACACATATATTATATATGTATATATATAATCATTATGGTTTGTTGACTTCTTTTCCAAAGATGCAAAGGTGCTTGAAATGTAAGATTCTGTTAAGAGTCCACAAGATTGCTAGCCACTAACTAACCCGCTGCCAACAGTCCTCCTGGAGAGTGACACACATCAAGAAATTTAGGGACGCCCCTAAGATGGCTATAAAGTCATGAATAAAATGCCCATAGCCCTCAGTATGAACCTGCTGAGGTTCATCTTACTCACATTGAAAGAAATGACCTTGGAGGAGAAAAGGAAAGGGTGAATTTCAGAAATAGGTTGCAGAACAGGTTTGATTTTCCTGACCAAGGGCTTAGGATAGTAAAGAGCTGTAGACTCTTGGCAAGAGACAGAAAGGGAAAGGAGCAGATTGGCAGGGGGCTCATAACTCATCATGGGGCTTTATATTATTAACGTATTGGGACATGCCCACCCCCCACCCCCGATTGTCGGCTTCACTGTTGGCAGAAGGAAAACAGCTGCTTTACCACATACATCCCACCATGATTCTGCCTTGCCATAGGCCCAGGGCAATGCAACCAAGCCATCATGGCCTGAGCCCTTTGAAACTGCATCCACCTTTTAGTCTGATTAAATATTTAGTCAAAGTTATGGAACCTAATATGGTATGGACAGTAAGTGCAAACAGGAGAGTACCTTTAAAAAGAACAACATGCTTTCAAAAAGAAGGATTTAACTTCCAGAAAGTAATTCTATACTGGTGAGGATGTGGAGGAAAGGGGCTCTTTTCACTATTGGTGGAAAGGTAAACTACTGCAGCCATTAAGTTAATCAGTGTGTTTTCTCAAAATGCTAAAAATAGAACTACTACTCGGTCCAGCAATACCACTCCTGAGCATATATCTAAAGGACTCCGTGTACTCTAGCAATATCCGGGCACCCATAGTTTTTCATTTGCTGGTGTTTTCTTTTCTTTCATTCTTTCTTTTTCTCTCTTTCTTTTTTTTCTTTTTCAAGACAGGGTTTTTCTGTGTAGCTCTGGCTGTCCTGAAACTCACTCTGTAGACCAGGCTGGCCTCAAACTCATAGAGATCCACCTGCCTCTGCCTCCCGAGTGCTGGGATTACAGGCATGCGCCACCACCATCTGGCAAGGCATCCATGTTCATTGCTACTCTATTCACAACAGCTAGGAAATGGAATAGGTCTAGATGTTGTAAAATGAAAATGTAATACAATACACAATGGAATTTTATTCAGATATAAAGAAAAATGAAGTTGTGAAATTGGCAGGAAAGTTAATGGAATTTGAGAATATGCTGTGTGGGGTTATCTAGGCTCAGAAAGACAAATCAGAGCCTAGTTTAAGTTGAAGTAAGTATCTAGAGGCCGGGGGAGGAAGAAGGGAGCCACTGGGAGAGAGACTCACTTACGAAAGACAGTAAAGGACATGGGAGAATAGTGTGGAGGGGCAGATGAGGGAATGGTACAGATGGGGAGGGTCAGCCCAAACCAAGGCCCTTTCATATATACTCACCCATATATAAATGTACTACTTTATACATCAACTAGAAAATAGAATCTTAAAAACTATTTGACTGAAAGAACCATGCAGGGTTGAAGAATGCTCCTCCCAGAAGCCGCAGGCTTTAAACAAGCAAACAAACAAACAAAAAGATCCCAGCCCACAGTGTGGAGTATCATCCTAAGAGTTCTTGGCCTGGGAAGCCACAGCGACTTCCAATACAGCGTAGGTTACTGGCATTGTTCTTGGCTGCCCAGCAGAACTAAATGGCAAGAGCTCCTGCTGAAGAAACAGCACACTTTGGACACAGGACACGGAGGGATGAAGCTGGAACTGAGCCAGACGCTTTCTCCCTGCCAGGCAGCATTCATTCATAGTTCTGGGAAGTGCTATGTGGGCTCCTGGAGGAGAAAAGTCATCAACAGTCCTACCCAGCTGTGGGCAAGTGCCACGATACGTTGCACCAGCCCACCTTTGAAGCAGGAGTGGCAACACTTCTGTGGGTGACCAGTTGCTTTCTGGGTGGATTTGAAGCTTGCTCCACAGAAAGGTCTTCATGTCTTAGATTGTAAATCTGACCGGGAAGGTCACAGGCCCCAACGCTGAACCTACGCCTGCTGCCTTGCTAAACGGACTTGTAAACTGCCTTTCAAGTGTTTATGTTTAGATCCACAGACCGGGGCTGCTCTCAGCCCTGCTCAGAGAAGCTTCTTTTGGTGACAATGGTTGATGCAGCTTCTCAAACGACACAAAATGCTGTCAGCGAGAGTTGAGTAATCAGGCCCAGATGGGCCTTAGGAGACGCCACTCAAGAGAGGGCAGGAAGAAGGTAAGAACTAGAGAATGGGAGGATGGGAAGGGTACTAGGCAGTGATGTTTTCTGAATAGGACTTACCCGTTGCAGTCATGAACATACACAACCAACTGTGGCTACTTGCACAAAATTTTGGCTCATGTGCACACACACACACACACACACACACACACACACACACACACTTTACTCACACCCGCATGCAATGTGGAAGTAGGAGAGGGTTGTAGAGAAGAAGGGGTCATCAGGAGTAGGAAGAGGGTAAGAGAAGGTAATGGGGAATGAGTAGGACTGCAATATGTTGCAGACATGTACAATTGTCGAAAAGAAAAGGGGAACTAATACAATATTCATTTTGTTATCCACCTAGCCATTTGCCCTACTAATGAAACTAATAAGAATATAGTTATAATAGTTCCAATACAAAGAAAAAGTAAAGCAATTCAGTGATGGCTGGGAAGATGGCTCAACTGGTAACGTAGCTGCCACTCAAGCATTAGGACCTGAGTTCGAATCCCATCACATATATACAAAGCTGGTACTGACTTTGAAGGCCCTCCCTCTGTGCTGCATGGCTTTCAGAACACCAGAAGGTGATGTTCCAGCTCCTTGGGGAGAAAAGTTATAAACAGTCTTACCCAGCTGGCAACCCTACAAGTTAGTTTGCACTCCTAAGTGCAAAAATTGCATGAATGTGGCAGGGGGTAGCCAGTCACTTTCTGATTGGTTTTAAGGCCTGTTCCACAGAAGAAAATGGAAGCCTGGTACTGGAAATCTGGCCAAAAGCCCATGGCCAGGAAGCTCATAAGCCACAGGGAAGAACCTTTACTACTATTATTTTGCCAAAAGGATGTAGTATCAAGCTGCCTTCTAAATTTGTATCTCTCTACCCCATAGATTGGGGCATCTCTCAGTCCTCATTAGAGAGGTTACTTTGTGTAGCAGATGGTGCTTTGTTTACAGATTCACAACTGGTTTATGAAGCAAAGAATTAAGTGTTTGTGCAGTGGCCAGCCATAAATGGAGCATGTATATCACACTCCCTTCCACCAGGCCTCAGGGGACAGTGGAGGAAGGGACAGAATGATTGTAAGAGACAGATCAAAGAGAAATGATACCCAACAGTGTCTTCTGGACGCGACAGGCTATGCAGCCAGGAACTCACAGCAGCCGTGGTTGGCTGAGCAAGATCAAACTAGTCAACATTCCATCATGCGTAGGGGAGGGATACACAAGCCTGCACCCCTAGCTGAGGAGCTATGACAGTTGCGGCTGCTAGGGAGGGACAGTCAGTTTTCCTTAGAGGTGTGGCCCCTTGTAAGTTGACCATGCTCCATTACGTGTCCCCACACCCATGGGCAGCCCTGCTTAGACTCAGTGAGTTATTAAAGATAACAGTAGGAATCCATAAAGGTGACAGAGGGAACCAAGAGGAGTCGGGGGTAAATAAAGGGTGAATATGATTTTTAAAAATACATTATATATACACGTAGGAAATTCTTAAAGAGCAAGTTTAAAATTATACTTAAATAAATAACTAACTAGTTGAGAGTGGAGGCATTTGTCTGTAACCTCAGCCCTTGGGGAGCAGAGCCAGGTAGATCCCTGAAGCTCATTGGCCAGCCAGCCCAGCTGAATGGACCACCAGACTCAATGAGGGACACTGTCTCAAAAAAATTTAAAAAAACAAGGGAGTGATTGGAAGATACCTGACACAGACCTCTGACCCCCACTAGGTGCACATACATGAAAAATAAATAAATAAATAAATGTAATTTAAAAAATAATAACAGGGGCTGAGGAGATGGCTCAACAGTTAAAGTGTTAATAGCATTCTTGCAGAGGACCAGATTTCAGTTCCTGCTACTCATATCGATGACAGCCTGTAACTCCAGCTCCAGAAGATCCAATGCCCTCCTCTGGCTTCTCCAGGCACTACATTCCCATGCACAGTTCCCACTCTCCATAATTGAAAATAAAAATAATTTTTCCTTTTTTTGTTTTTGTTTTGTTTTGTTTTGTTTTGTTTTTCAAGGCAGTTTTCCCTGTGCAGCTCTGGCTGTCCCGGAACTCACTATGAAGACCAAGCTGGCTTCTAACTCAGACATATGCCTACTTCTGCCTCCCAAGTCCTGGGTGCTGGGATTAAAGGCATATACCACCACCACCCAGCTTAAAAATAAAGTATTTTAAAAGATTAAATATATATATATATAAAGTAATTTCTGCCATAGTTTGGATGTGTACTGCACGGCAGAGCCTTTATTACCCAAACTAATCACAACTAGCTAAAATGGAAAAAAATTACAATTTATGAGAGTATTATCTCCAGCTGTAGAGATGTCAATAATTCATAGGCCAGTAAATAAGAGCAGGGTTAAAGGACAGAACTGTTAGGCTCTGGGAAGCACCTATGGATGGGGAAGACACTTTGCAAATATAGATCAGAAAACTGGCATGATGAAATGCATACTAACAGTTCTGGCCATAGAGGAGACACTCTAGAGACAGAATCCTCCTTCCTTCAGCTACCAGTATTGAAACAATGGTCCCCAAGAAACTAGAATTTCCCCCAGGAGACCCATGCTGGAGGAAAGGAAAGGCGGAAGCCTTAATGCCAGCCACAAGAGGAACTCGTCTTCCAGGAAGAGGTTTTACACAATTCTGACAATTTATCAGACCAACTTGCAGGAAACATTTAGTCTAGACAAAGATGGATCAATGGATATGACCTCGCCTTGAGCCAGACGCTCCATTATGCATACTTCTTGGACTCTATTTAAGTCTAAGCTTCAGGACAGTACCCCCAAGATGGCTTGGGGGTTGCTGAATCTCTTTATTTGATTCTCTTTCCAACATAGCCACATTGATTACATTTCCCTTCTCTACTTTCCACTATGATTTGTCTTTTTTATTGGTGTATTGAGGATGGGTGGCTGAGAACAGCTTGTTAGGGTTACCAGAGCCCAGGGTTTTCCATGAAAAACCCCAGCAACGTAACAGCTGTTGAGAAGGGATTCTATCTGAACACCGGGAAGCCTGAGCCTCCAGAAATAATCTGGCAAATGCCTTCCTTAAAGAAGCAGAAGTAACTTGAGAAAATAAGGCCTTCATTGGACAGACCATCATTCATGCTTCATATATAAAGACAGGAAGTAAGCAATCCTTTCAATCGTGTGTGCAAGAATCAGTAAACAAAATAGCTTCTATTTGCTGAGTCCATAACACATTCGAGCACAGTGATAAAGAATTATAAAAGCGATGGTGCTCACAGTGTGCTGGGAGTTACTTCAATTCTCAGGGAGTCCTAAGAACGCAGCCCATTTTAAAAGGTGAAGAAAAACTGAGAGGTGAACGGGAAAAACTAATTAAAGGTAAAAGCACGTGATAAAGAACCCAGAAGCCTAACCCAAGTTTATCTGACTCCAAGGCACACTGGTTAGCCAAGCTTCTTTCTTTGCTTACTTATTGAGAGAGAGAGAGAGAGAGAGAGAGAGAGAGAGAGAGAGAGAGAGAGAGAGAGAGTTCAGTCAGAGCACAATTTGCATAAGTCAACTCTCTTTCTCTGCTGTGGGTCCTAGGAATTGAACTGAGGTCTTCTGGCCTGACAGCAAATGCCTTTACCCACTGAGCCATCTCGTGAACCCATAGGAGTTAACTTAGATTTTAAAAGAATGAATACAAAAGCCTTAACAGGATAATAATAAAAGCCAAGACTTTAAAAATCATAAAAACAACAAAGATTATCGTTTTCTTTGTGTTCAGTGAAGGAAGCGTTCAAGGAAGGCTAAGCTGATTGCTCAGTGCAAGGACAGTTAGTGTAATAGTACAAAATACTAGAAAATGCTAGACATCAACTAGGGATCAGAAAAGCAAGTCCCATCAGATACTTATTTACATTTCAAAGTCAATAATGTAGTGTAGCTTGATTTGAGAAAATTTTTCGGCCAAAGAGTTCATTGTATTCTCCCAGGAAGATGGAGAAACCCAGGGTGACTCCTGACTCACTAAGCACCAGAGGTCCCAGAAGCTTAAGTGACACATGTTAGGATGAAGGTGAGGTAAACCTCACTACTCTGTCCTCTTTGGCACCTGAAACTTTGGTCTGAGAGAGAGTACATGCCATGGTGCTCACAAAGGGCCTGAGGTTGGTTCAAGAGGCAGAAGTATTTAGCAAGCTGAAGCTAGCAAGTTTGATACATATGTGTAAATTCCTTCCATCCAAAATCATTTGTACTAGTACAAGATGAAGGAGGTGTGTTTCGCTTTCAGTACACACACACACACACACACACACAGAGAGAGAGAGAGAGAGAGAGAGAGAGAGAGAGAGAGAGAGAGAGAGATGTCCTTGAAGGGATATTGGAACCTTGGCCAATAATCTCTCAGAAAATGACAGACGAGGACAGAGGCTGCTGAGGGCCTCTGTAGTCTTTGGTTGTTTGCAGATGTGTGTATGGCACTCCAAATTAAGGAAGAAAGAATTTGCACTCTATCTGTAGCATATATTCTGTATTTTGAAGAAATATCTTAAACTAAAAAAAATAAATAGATTACTCAAAGATCTCCAACAAATGAAAAACCGTTGGTTATAAAGTCTCTTGTTAGTTTTGCATTGATATAACAAGATTATCTGAGATAAGCCACTTAAAAGGAGGAGTGTGTGCTACAGAAGAGCGGTATCAGATGGGATTTTAAAATAGTAGTCACATACAAAGAGAAGGGCTGGGCTGTCTCTAAAAGGCTTACAGGAAGCCCTCCCCCTGCCATGCCACACAGGTAGGTCAGAGTCCTGTGATACAAACTGGCCTCTGGAATACCTTTCAGGAGAGGATATGGGAATGGTTGTTCTTTAGAAGCAACCAGGGAATAAAACCCTAAAATATCCCACTATATATAGAAGAACTTGTGACTTTGGCCTAAGGTTTTGACTGACTATGGCTAAGGCCTTAGGCATGTCTGAACCTGGCCAGGGTTGAATGGAAGTTAATTTGCACATGACTGGGAGTGGGAGATAAAGTGTCCCCTGTTAGATGCCCACGCTTTTGGTTACTGGTGGAACAGCCAGTCAAGCATTTTCCTGCTGGTGAGGCTGTGCAAAAGCCAATCACTCAAAAAATCACTGATGGGTACACTCAGTGATACAGAAAGCCACATAAGACCTAGCAATTTCACGCTTGGGCATTCACCCCAGAAGCCTATAAAATAGCCGATTTATTTTTATCCATCAAAAACTGGAAACAAAGCCTGCAGTGACGGCTATAGACCTACAGCCTAGCCACTTGAGAGGCTGAAGCAGGAGGATCATAAATTCAAGGCTTGCCGGAACTACACAAAGAGTTGAAAGCCAGCTGGTACAGCCTAGCACAACTCTGACTCAAATACAAATACTGAGGAGGGCCGATGACATAGCTCTCTGGCAGGGAGTCTGCCCGGTGTGTGGAAGGCCCTGGGTTTGATCTCCAGTGCTGAAAATCAAAGCAAACAAAGGCTAAAGCACAGTAAAACTAGAGACAACCCTGACCTGCTGCAGGGAAAGAATGGTTTATTATTATTATTATTATTATTATTATTATCATTATCATTATCATTAAACACTTTTCATAAATTATTAAGCACACAAATTCAAAATGTATTTATCTTCTGTAACCCAGGGGGCACAGGTCTCTAACAAAGTCAAGCCAACTGTTGCTAGTTGATAAGCTGAACCTTTGTTTGTCTCAGCATCCAAGGACAGTTCAGAAGCATATTGGAGTGTACACATATGCTTTTCAGTTAGGTGAGGGATTCAGTATTTCAAGTCCTGTAAAGAGATGGTTTGTTTTAGTTTTTGGTTTTGGTTTTTTTTTTTTGGGGGGGGGGTGTTATTTGGTTGGTTTTTCTGTTTGTTTGTTTTAAGATATTGAAAGAAAGCACCAAGTAAAGGGAACCCCAGTTTTCCTGGCACTGGAGGCAGAGGTGTACAAGGTCAGCCATGAACAGATCTTGGCCCCTGGAAGCAGGGGGTTGGGGGTGGGCTTGCTGTGCTAGAACTGAGATGTAAATGGTGGGCCTGGAGAAATAGCTCAGCAGGCGAGGACACTGTTTCTCAGGCATGAGGATCCATGTAACAAGCCAGCCGTGGTTACATGAGCACCTGATTACAGAGCTGGGGCAGGGCCACAGAGACAGAGGGATCCCAGGATTTGCTGGCTGCTGCCTCGCTCCAGGCTCCGTGAGAGACCCTGTCTCCATGGAATAAGGTTGAAAAGTAATAGCACAAGAGACACCTGACATCCTCCTCTGGCCTTGGCCTCCACATGTGGACACCCCCCCCCCCAACACACATACACACAGCTCCCGCCCCAATCTTGCATTGACTACAGAAGATGTTTTGTTTCCAGAACCTGACTTCAGAGGAGTCTGGGAAGTACACTGTTCCCAGCCTCTTCTCCCTCAGAGAGGAAGGCTGGGTCCAGTAAGCCAATCCACACACTGAATTGTTGTGTTCCAGGTACTCGGCTATGAACTCTGTGCACTCAGTGAGGTAGGTACAAGTGAGGAAGCAGAGCCCGGGGAGGGGTCCTGTGTAACCCAGTCACAGGGTAAGGAGTGAGACCGGATGGGCACGAGCCCTATCTTATTCTGAGCCAAGCTCTCGACCATCAGTCACCTCCTCTTCCCTGAATCTAACCTAGGGTGTGGCCACACCTCCTTCTGGTTATTGGAGGAATTCACTTATGGGATTAGATGGAGAACTAAATCTAGAATGCTTGGCCTCACAAAGAGGAAGGAGGCTGACTGTGCCACACGGGGAGACATGCTCACTGTGAGGGTGAGGCAGAGCTGTGTGTACATAACAAGTCGGAGCTGTGGCTAGAATCTAGGGGAAAGGCCACTTTGCTGATTTGGATATGGGCCAGTCCTACCTGCTCCTGCAGAAAGGCTGACATTGTTGGTGTGGACTGCACTAATGAGGAAAAGGACTGACTGATCCACCCAAGAAACATCTTTCGTTCGTAGAGAATGCAAACATATCCCAGAGAAAAAACACATACCGTGTTAAGTCAAGCACGTTGTGGCCTACGATAATGGCTCTTGAGTGTGCTGACAGCTGATAACCGCAGACGCTAGCGTCTGCAGAAGCGGCTGCTTGTCACTCCCCCAGCACACAGTGACTGTGCAGGTTCTCAGATGCCTACCGTGGAAAGTGCTTTGTCCCACTGTGTCTCAGATGCTGGGCACTCTCAGAAGCCCCTGGGTAATCTCCCTTCCTAGAATGTTTACCGAGGCCTGGATTTGGATCTGAAAAGAATTGGTAAACATGCATACAGCATGAACACACATACACACACATTTGCACTCACTCACATATACACACACACATTCATACTCACATACACATTCATGCTCATACACACACACACACACACACACACATTTGCACACACATACACAGACCCTGTAACATTGGCAGAAACAGAAATATATTCACCACAGATATACACACCACACATACAGTAACACTCATACCACACAGAAACATGGACACACAAATATCCAGTCATAGATACCACACTCACAAGCACATAGCACTCAGATATACCAGACATAGAGAGAAACATAATATTACACACATAATACCTATATGCTGTATGTATCACATACATATACCACAGAGACACACAGATAAGTATTTCACACATGTCATATACACTACATCACCACAATGTATACTGCACACACACCAAAGCAAACACATAAAGACAAAATATCTCACTGTTACATACCATATGACACAAAGCTTTGGTTTGTGAGCTATGAATATAGGAGATAAGTGTAAGAAAAATCAGTAAAGGAAATGAAAATACAGAAAAGAAAAAGTTATAACAAAGAATCTTTTTAAAAATGAATGTTTGAGATTCCTTGTAACAAGGGAATAGTAAGAGGAACATAAATAATAGACGTGTAATGGGTTGTCCAACAGTGATCTTTTGTTACTGTTGCTTTGTTTTTCCATGACAAGGTTTCTCTGTGTAGCCCTGATTGTCCCAGAACTCCCTCTGTAGACCAGGCTGGCCTGGAACTCAGAGATCCGACTACCTCTGCCTCCGGAGTACTGGGATTAAATGCCTATGCCACAACCACCTGGCTCTAACAGTAACTTTTTTTTTTTTTTAATGATGGTTCTTGAGCCCTGGCACACTCTCTGTGGCTGCTGTTTTTATGCTGGACAGCGAATCTCCCACCCCGCGTTGTAACTCTAGGCGTCCCTTGAAGAAGCTGCCCTGCACAGCCCCTGCAGCGCCTGCTCTTACAGCTTGCCACCTCCTCCCTTTTCCCCCTCCCTGCACCTTCCCTGCCCAAGTCAGGAAAGTCCCAGGGTGCTTGCCTCACAGTACAAACAGGGAAGTTCAAGGATCCCATGCTGACCACAGGCAACCAACTTCCCAGAATCCTGAATCAGTCAATCCAAGCACGTCATAGTTTGGCACTGTGTGCCTAGGGGGCGCTCTGGCCCAGGATTTGAAATCTTAACTGTTCCCTTTACTATTTAAGACCGAGTAGCGAAAGTCTAGAAATTAAAATTAAAGGAGCCAGCAGGCAAGATTGACAGCTGGGGGCTATTAATCAAGAAGGAAGATCTTGATACACCTTCAAGATCTACTGTCTCTCTTAACTTCAAAGCTAGAAGAGACCATAGGGGACATCAGGTACACCTCCCCTGTCTCCCAGATGCTGAATCTAAGATTGGAAGATGGAAGTCATATACTAATAGTCAAAACTAATTTGAAGCAGCCGTGGACCTGTAAATGTCAAAGTCACCCTTTGATGGAGCAATGGGTACCACTTTGATCTCCTCGTCACATAGTATTTTTCCACTAGTTCAAAATATGGATCTTATTCTGAAGATGACATTTTACTAGAGAATTAAGTCACCACACTTTGTATTTTATTAGAAGAATGTAAAAGGACATATAAAAGACATATGATGCTCCATACAAGTGTGCATTCCCTGAAGAGCCCTAAAAATACAAAACTCCACATTCAAAAACACACTACAGTGTGACTGCTTCCCTAGAAAGTGTGTCCTTTAGAGAGTTTTCGGTTTCTTTGGGGGTGGTTTGGTTTGGTTTGGTTTGGTTGGTTTTTCAAAACAGGGTTTCTCTGTGTAGCCCTGGCTGTCCTGGATCTAGCTCTGTAGACCAGGCTGGCCTCGAACTCACAGAGATCCACCTGCCTCTGCCTCTCCAGTGCTGGGATTAAAAGTGTGTGTCACCAGCCGGGAGGTGGTGGCACACGCCTATAATCCCAGCACTCAGGAGGCAGAGGCAGGTGGATCTCTGTGAGTTCGAGGCCAGCCTGGTCTACAAAGCGAGTTCCAGGAGAGCCTCCAAAGTTACAGAGAAACCCTGTCTCAGGAAAAAAAAAAAAGAAAAAGAAAGAAAGCAAAGTGTGTGTCAGTATATCTAACTCTGAATTTTTCATGGGAAAAGAAAGTGAGACTCACAGAAAATGATGCTGATTGTGTATGAATTTATGTGTCCTTTTGGCACCCTCATAATTTAGAAACTATGTGGGTTAGTGGTTTTCCCTTATTTATTTATTTATTTAAACAGCAACAAGTAGAGCTATTCATGGAACAGCAATGTTGTACCAGTTCCACATCCCCTGCTAGTTCCTAGTGCATGAGTCCCTGAACCCCCGTGAGCCCCTGTCCCCTGCTGTAGACAGTAATGGGTCTGGACCTGATGGGCTGTGGATCTTGCCAGCAAGGTGCAGCACAGTGGGAATTCTGAAACCCCATGGTGTGGAAGCCACCCTAAGCTGAGCAGGCTTGTCCCCACTTTCCTCTTTGGGGCCAGATTACTCTCCTTCCTAGGGGCACAGGTGTCCTCTAGAATATAATACTATTCATCATTCAGGTGCCCTGGGATATTAAATGAATAAGACATACAATGTGTCCTGACATTACCTGTTCCATCACTCGGTCTTTCTAGTTTTATCCCTTTTCTAGCATCACTGTGCTCCGGTTTGACAATTGCATTCACATTATAAAGAACTCACCAACTTAACCTGGTGCCATACACCTGCACTTGGATGGTTCGGACGGGAACATCATGAATTTGAGAACAGCCTGAGCTACAGAGTGGGTCCTTGTCTTCAAATATAAATAAAAGTACACAGCATCCTTCTGCCCCAGGCTATCCGCCTGCGGGTGTGCAGTGGAGGACAGTGGGCTCCTGCTGCCACAAAAAGCCTATTACTTTCCGTGTGCCTGGAGCCAAAGGCAGGGTGGTAGAGAAGCCTGGCACACACACTCCAGCGGCAGCGGGGGCCTTTCAGGAGCAGGTTTTTACCCTACCTTAGCTGGGATTGATTCTGTTTTGTTCCCTCTGTGTTTACCTTTCCTCACTTGTACTCATGGCTCGCTTCATTTCTCTGTGATTTCATTGGCTGCCTCTACCGTCACTCATGCTATGGTTTCCTGCCTAACTGTCCCTCAGCTCCCCACCCCCTGCATCTGGCTAAATCCTTCGGGAGGCTCAGCTTTCCTCATGGAAATTTTTCTAACCCTTGACCACTCTTGCTATTTGTTTTTGTAGCACCTTGTGCTTCTCCTTCCTCGAACTTACAAGGACCATTACATAATGCATCTGTTCTGCTGGGCTGCCTCTCCCTCCAGGCTGAAAGCTCCTGGAAGCAGTGATTTCTTTATTTGGTCCCTTAGCAAATCTCAGGGGCCCCACAAATGGGAAAGGAGTGACTGGATGGGCAAATGAATGAGCAAATGACTCCGAGAGGTCACCGCCATCCACGCGAGGTGACTCACTCATGAGTGGCAGGTCTGTCTTTTCCAGATGGAGTTTCATCTTCCCACTTTTCTATAGGATTCCTCCAAATTTTCTTTCCTCTACAAGCTGAAAGGAATGAATTGATTTGTTGACAGAACGCTGATTCAAACTTTAGCTTAAACAGTCATAATGCGTAACACTTTCTGTGTTCTCTACCAGTGCATTCCATCTACCTATGCAATGATCAAAAGAAGCAGGAGTTGTTGATAATCAACTCACTCGAGGTTCTGTGTTGACAATCTTTTCAGGCAACAAGTCACCTTGAATACAGATCGTAGGTTCACCCCGTTGGGTTCCCCTTTGCCTCTGTGAATTCCAACTTTTCTTTTCTTCCTTTCTTTTCTCTCTTAATGGTCTTTTGAGACAGTTTCTCTTTGTAGCTTTGCTCCTTTGCTGGAACTCGATCTGTAGCCCAGGCTGGCCTCGAACTCACAGAGATCTGCCTGCCTCTGCCTCCCGAGTGCTGGGATTAAAGGCGTGCGCCACCCCCGCCGGGACAAATTCTAACTTTCATTGAACCCCAGTTAACCGGGTGAACAGATAACCGGGCAGGAACTCTTTAATACCAACTCATGCTAAACTACATCAATCTCCTTGACTTTAATGGCTTCTGCTCTTAGAGCTAGGGGGAAAAAAAGTGCAGAACTGTGGGCGCCTTCTGAGCTGTGGCCCGGCCCACTTTCCTTACTCTTCTGTTCGCGTGTGTCTTTTTAATGGAACAACGACACGGAGGCCACTTGACTGGGCAATCAGTAGTTTTCCTCTTCCAGTCCAGGCTGACTAAGAGTCAGGTGGAATAGCCACAGGCAGCTGTATAGGAAATAGTTTCCAAAATAATTTTCTGAGTTCCGCGGAGTTTGGGTAAGCCCGCAGGCAGGCTTCTTGACAATGCAGCTTTGTTCTCGTTCGTTTCCTTCTGATACCCGATAGGCGCTGTGCGATTGTGCGGAGCAGCCGCCCTTGCCCACTTCACCATCCCCCAGAGGGATACTGTCATTATGAAGAAAACAATAGCCCAGCCTCATGTGTGGAGGGTATATATTCAAGGATACAGTGTTTATTTAATTCCCCTGCTTCCATGAATAGTCTTCAAGATGAATAGCTTCAAAATTCCTGATTCTCATTTTCCCCCTAAAATAGTATATCAAAACCCTCCCACTTCAGTTTAAGGAGTGCTCATTACAGGAATTCAGATCTCTAGAGGGGGCAGGGTGTGTGTGACTGATAGGTGGGGCAAGCATCACTAGAGAAGGAGATTTGGGTGGCAGCATAGCTCCTTCCACAGAGCAGAGTTCAAATTCCCAGATCTCAGCAAAGCCCTCCCATAGCCCCAAGGAAAGAGAGCTCCGAAGTGAAGGTACAACAGTCCGTTCCAGAAGCCAGATGGGATGTCCACTGCATGATCGACGGACACCAGTGGGCAAAGGCAGCTGACGCCAGGGAGAAGTCCCATTCCTGTGGACTAGTGTCGGGGCATTTGAGGTATACTGAGCTCTCATTGGTCTATAGCTTGGGGACGCTGGCACTGGCAGACCTCAGCACCATCAGGAATGTCATTGGCAGCAGTGTTGTGAGTGGTCCTTAAGTGACTTCTTGGGCAGTGAATGTCAGTAAGAGGGGCATAGTCACAGAAGAGCCCTGGCAGAAGTCACACGGGGTCACACGGGGTCACATAAGCACAAGGAAAGGATCATTGAGGAGTCGAAGAAGTAAACAGAGGAGAGAGATCTCACAGTAGTGGAGGGAGGGTCGTAGGGCAACTGCCATGATAATGTGACTCTGTTTGAAGCCAAGTCAGCTGTGGTCCAGACAGAACACAGGTGATGAGATGTCAGAGCCAAGAAGGATCTCAGAGTTTATCTAGGCAAAAATCCCAGACGGTTCAAATACAGACAACAAGGATGAAACAGGTTAAGCTACCTGCTCTGGTTTCATGGCCAGTCAGCAATCGTGGAGGGTAGGAGTGGCTCTTCCTGGCCAAGCCTATGATACTGGGTGGATTCCTGACTTTCCATAAAATGTCAATAAGGTACTCAGGTCTTCTGCTATCTGTGGGAAGGAAGGGTCCTTCCGGATGCACATCTCTTGGAGGAAAAATACAAGATACCTTCAGTCAAATGGCACCATAATAGGGTCTGTGGAGTAGCACACCTTTGGGATGGGGCTTTGGGTGTAGAGCCCGCCTAGCACACACTGCCAGAAGGTGCAGTTTCAACTGCAAGGCCAGACAGGAAATGTGTTGTCTCAGAAGAATAGTATGGGTGCTAGGGAGACAGGCTGGTCGGTCAAGTGCCTGCTGCCCAAACGCAAGGGTCTGAGCTTGATCCCCGGCACCTGTGCAAAAAGCTGTGCATGGTGGTTCACACTGATAACCCCAGCACGGGCAGGCGGGAATAAGTGGATCTCTGAGGATTGCTGATAGCCAGCTTAGTGAGTTCTGGGTCCCATTTAAAAAACAAAAAACAAAAACAAAAACAAAAACCTCTTTTAGCTGGGTGGAGGAGGCGCACGCCTTTAATCCCAGCACTCGGGAGGCAGAGACAGGTGGATCTCTGTGAGTTCAAGGCCAGCCTGGTCTACAGAGTGAGTTCCAGGACAGGCTCCAAAGCTACAAAAACAAAAACAAAAACAAAAACAAAAACAAAAACAAAAAAACCAAAAAAACCACAACTCCCAACAAGACAGACAGTTCTTGAAGAATGTACACCTGAGGCTGACTTCTGGTTGGCACAGGCATGTGCACACATATGTACTGCACACACACATACACACACATCAATTAGTGGTTTGTTTGTTTGGGTCATACAGGAGCTGTTGTTAGTTGTTTTTGTTTTGTTTTGTTTGTTTTAATAAAAGAAAACATCTTCTCTGCCCATTCTGTTCATTTACTCTTGCCGTCAGCTGAGGAAATCTGAAGCTGTGTGGTTCTGTTGTTTAATGTTGCAGTCTGTTACCTCCAGCTTCCCCAAGGTGAAACAAACTGACCCCTTATCCACCAGCTCTTAACCAGAAGAGGGAGATAGTCTTATCAGGCCACGCTCCAGAAGAGGAGAGGAACGCAATGTCCCTCAGGCATGGTCTCATGTGAGAGCCTGCATCTTCAAAGCTGGAGCTTCCTGTGGGAGGCCACACTGACCACATGGGAAACAGACTCCTCTGGGCTACAACTCTGCAGTGAGAGTGCAGGGCTGAGAGAAAGCAAAAGCCTCCCCGCCCCCCCCCACCCCCCACCCCCCTTTCAAGGCAGAGCTCACAACCTGGTGAGAGCTCAGCCCTTCAAAGCTGTAGAAACATGCCAGAGAATGTTTGGTCTTACAGCAGATCACAAAGCATTCTGTTAGACCTCTCTTTAGTTTTGAGCTGCTAAACTTTACCCAATTTTATACTTTAAAATGTTAATAAGGGGCTGGGGGAAAGGCTTAGTGTGCAAAGTGCTTGCTGTACAAGTGTGGGTGAGGAGGGAATGCAGATCACCAGCAAACAGTGGAAAGTGGGGACAAGTGGTTGGGGAGCAGACCTCACTGGCCTGCTGGCTGAGCTGAAATGACAAGCTCCAGGGTCAATGAGAAACACTGTCTCCAAAAATAATAATAAATAAAGTGTTAGGAGGTGCTGCTGGGGAGATGGTCCAGCAGGTAAAGGGATTTGCTGCACACACCTGAATTCTATCTCAAGAAACAAGGTTTAAAAAAGCCAGATGTGGTAGTGTGCCTCGGTAATCCCAGCACTCGTAGATGGAGATGGGAGGTGGAGACTGGAGAATTGAGAGGAGGCACATGGGCCGTGGGCCAGCTAGCCTGAAGTATGTAGCTACAGCGGGCAGCAACCGATAGAGAGCCTCAACAAGGTGGCAGAGGAGAAGCTGCTGCTGAAGGTTGTCCTCTGACCCCCACATCCATGCCGCAGCACACGTGCTCCCCCAGAACATACTAATAATACATCTTAACTAAAAAAATAGGCAGTGCTCATCGTAGCAGCACATACTACTAATATGGAACAATATAGAGAATATTAACATGCCTCCTGCTCAAAGATGACACACAAATTTATAAATTGTCCCCAATGAAAAAGAAAAATGTGGAGAGCAAAGAAAAGGACCTATGGCATGGATCTTGTTACATGTAGGCACACACACACACACACACACACACACACACACACACACACACACACATACATACACACAAGAGAGAGAGAATGAGGTTTGGGCCACAGCTACATGGAAATAATGGAGTTGGAGTTGGAGGGAAGAAGAGGGAAATCTCAATCTGCAGCACGGTGAGATTTGCAGAAATCAAGGGCATTTTCAGGCTCACGGAAAAACTGAAGACCACTGTTAAACATAAAGAGAATTGATTAGCCTAGAATCTGGCAGGCAGGTTCTCTCTCTCTCTCTCTCTCTCTCTCTCTTTTGGTTTTTCGAGACAGGGTTTCTCTGTGTAGATTTTTGCCTTTCCTAGAACTCACTCTGTAGCCCAGGCTGGCCTTGAACTCACAGAGATCCACCTGGCTCTGCCTCCCGAGTGCTGGGATTAAAGGCATGTGCCACCACCGCCCAGTGGTTTTTACTCTCTTGACCTTATATACATTCATATCATTTTGGGTACATTTTCATATATTTAAAATAGCAAAATGCTTTCCCCCTTTTTTTGCAGAAGGAAAAAAAAAGGACTTCTTTGGAATGTTAATAAATATTTGCATTTTGTTTTATTGTTGTTTTGTTTTAAAACCAAATTTTCCCAGTGCCTGTTTCCCCGTGATGTCTTTTTGTTTCTCTTTATTTTTTCTTTTAATCTTCCCACCAAAATGGGATGACAACTGCCCTGCTGAGTGCCGTACCTGCAGGTACTTGTAAGGGTGCTTTACTAAGTACTCTCTCCAAACAATGCAGAAACTCCTGGACCTCTATTATGTCACCTTCTCTGTCTCCTGCAGAGCACCAGAGCCAAGGACATCACCTGGTGATTAGTAAGCAGTGAATATTTGCTAAAGGAGTGAACAATCCTGGGGCATTCCATTAATAGGGTAACCCTTCACTGAACTTTTGAGTTAGACTTACATTTTAGGAAAGCAATAGGAAATGAGCGGTGAGAATTTCTGTTTTTAAAAATGCCCCTAAAGCAACACAGCTAAGCTTCAGCCTGCAGAGTTATAACTTCTGGAAGACAGTGTAGGTACACTTAATCCCACTTGCCATACAAGAAACTAGACTGACGTAGCACAGTCACACACAAAGTCAATTGCTGATTCAGAACAAGCCCAGATATCCTCCCAAGTAGACAGCTGTCTCCCAAGAACTCAGCCAATACACTCCTGAGTGTCTTCCTTGGTTTTGTAGAGCTGAACTAGAATACCTGAGGGTGGGTGATTTATAATGAGATTTTCTTTTTGTCCCCCTCACAGTTCTAGAGAATGAAGGCCCAAGGCTCAGGCATTGACCCGGTGGCAATGGCCTTGCTGGGTTGTCCTAGGGTGGAAGGCTGAAGAGCAAAAGGAAAAGAAGAGATGAGCGAGAGTGAACACTATCGTTTTTATAGGAACTCGCCGTCTGCAGTAACAGCATTCAAGAAGGTGATGCCCTCAGGATGCAGACTACTCTCGGTAGACCTCCCCGTGCTGAGGACCACATCAACGGCACATGACTTTGGAGAAATCTATTCAAAGCATTCAAACCAAATGGGGGGACTGGGAACATCCTTCCATGCCATCCTGGCTCGCCTTTCTGCACATCCCACTGACCAATGCTGATACCTAGCCGATGGTCTAGAGAATGGAAGCCCCCGCCTCCCCGCCCACAGATGGAGTGGGAAGAGGAATGTACACAAGAGAGGATGCATACAAGGCTGGGAGGGAGGTAGCTAAAACAAGGTGTGCCAGAGAGGCAGAGCTCCTTGTAGCCCTCAGATTTGACAGGAGTGACAGGGAGCCATTAGCATGCTAATCAGCCGGTCTTGGCTTCCCTCTGTGGAATATTCACTAAGGGCTGCCCCAACTCCTTTAGTACATCTCCTCCTCAGGTAGGGACCGGCAGTTCATGGTCTTTCCTGTTTATCTGGGGTTAGGAGACTGCTCTGGACCACTGTCACTGACATTGTCAGCACCATCACCACCAACATGGGCATCACCCACATGTGTGAGGCGCTTCACATTTCACACACTGTGTCCATAACCACTTCTCATGCATGCCCACACCAGTGACCTCTCTGTTGCTGTGTAATGAAATGACTACATTTTCCTTGGGCCCTGGAAGTGGAAGTTTTTAATAGGAGAACAAAGATGAGGCTAGACAGGATACAATTGAACACCCCGAGAAAGAGGGAAGAACCCTTTGGAGATTCTTTGTCTGAGTCTCGTGGCCACTTTGTCGACATTTCTGCAGTCATCTTGCTACTGAGATAAGAATGGTAACCAAAATAAAAAAATATGGATGTTAGTAATGAAGATAATTTGCTAAATGTTCCCTTTTTGAAATAGGATTGAGGTCCATGGGTCAAAATACACAGGGAATGGATGAAACACAGAAAGCAAGTGATATAAATACAGACAAATGTTTTAGTGTTTTGAAAAATGCTTTTATTTAATTTAGCATCACAAGTGCTTTTCAAGTTATTAACATAATTATTATTATACCTATTTAAAAATTATTATGTTTGTTTATGTGTGTGCCACAGTGCACATGGAGGTCAGAGGACAGCTTCTGGGAATATAGATCCATGGGAAAGTCCCAAGGAAGGAATTCAGTGGTACAGACTTTTAATCCTAGTCTCTATTATACACACTTTAAAGTTGAAAATTTCTCAGGTAATTTAGTTAAAAATAAACTTGAAAGTTATTCAGTGGAACTAAAGAAAAGAACAAGGCAAATACTTCAGTCACAGATTTGGACAACATGAAGTCCCAGGTGTCTTAGAGGCTCTCTGTATAAGTGTGAATAAAATGGAGCAAATTTTTTTTTCTGTTTGACACACTCAATAATTCTCATTTATAGAGTTACAGTGAAAGGCAGTATAAAACAGTAACCTTACTTTTACAGACCAATTATCAACAAACAATTGGACATCTACATTTGAAATGTGTATTTTTTTATTCAATAATATATTTTGAAAGGATCTTTCAGAGTCCAGAGAATCACATGTTGTCATTGATAACAGTCTTTGGTTTACCTGGGTCATGCAGAGCTCTTATTTATGATCCTTTTAGCATACCCCTCCACACATACATATATACACAGTGAATATTCTTCTGTGGGGCTAAGATCTAATAATGGTAAAAGGTCAAGATCCTTTTAGTAGTTTCCCACCCAGACTGCCCTTTAAATTCCCATGGGTGCCTCTAAAACTCCATGATATTCCTTTCCTATTATCATGAATCTGCCTCTTGGGCAGTATGTGTGTGGGGGTGGGGTGAGCGGTGAATAAGAACAATGTATAAGGACTCATGCATGAAGACCTCATGATGAATCCTATTACTTTTTTTAAACTTGAACATTAATTTTAAAAAGTCTTAACTCAAAGGGGTAGAGACCACATATTTGTACATTCAAAACCTTCCACTTGCCTATATAAAGAAAAGGCTGAATATTAAAGGTAAAAGTGTCATGTTGTTACATGGTCACTATGACTGTCATCAGTGTCCTTGCATATTTTGTGCCAATTCAATTTTATAAGACCTCTACAGTAGATCTGAATATATACTATTACTTATCTGCTGTGGGATGTTCTGTATGTCAAATGTGTTGCTCTGATTGGTTAATAAATAAAACACTAGTTGGCCAGTAGCCAGGCAGGAAGTATAGGTGGCACAAGCAGAGAAGAGAATTCTGGGAAGTGGAAGGCTGAGGCAGAGAGACACTGCCAGCTGCCGCCATGACAAGCAAGATGTAAGGTATCGGTAAGCCATGAGCCATGTGGCTACTTATAGATGAATAGAAATGGGATAATTTAAGATATAAGAACAGTTAGCAAGAAGCCTGAGCCACTAGGCCAAACAGTTTAAATAGTATAAGCATCTGTGTGTTTATTTTATAAGTGGGCTGTTGGACTGCCGGAGCTTGGCAGGACCAGAGAGAAAACTCTCTAGCTACACTTATCAACTGTGAAATGTCAGTACGAAGGAAAGACAGATGAAAATGAGTTATTTAATGACGATGGTGCAGGTCTTTATTTGTGGGGGACCTGCAGAGGGAGGTATCTGCAAGAGTCAGCCTGCATTAACAAGCTGGGCAGTTGTTGGGCAAAAGAGGTGTTGGGCAGAGAGTTAAAAACTTTCCTTTCTCACTTATAGTTGGTCATTGCTAGGAATACCTAGTGAGGAGTCAATTAAGGAATGTTAGATGACCAGTAGACTCTTCCCTGGGGTTCCCTGGAGCAGAGAAATCAAGAACCTAGAGAAGTGAGTTAACTTACTTCTAGGATCCAAATTCCTGTCATAACTGGGGCTGTCACAGTTCAACCACAGTGAAGATTTACAAAGTGCTATGGCCCTGGCCGACATGCTGACTTCCGTGTTATTAGTTAGGTGAAGGCATAGTTGTTGCTTTTCATCTAAACAAGAGCAGTGTCCTCACATGGTCTCAGGACAGTCTCTGGCATTAGAGATTTTGGAGGAGGAGGCTCTGTTGTCAATGGCTTCCAAGCCTGCTAATATCAACCTAGCTACCTAACGTTCTCCTCTCAAGAGCAGAAACCCTAAAATCCCTTAAGAGATGACATCAAGTCAATTTGACTGCTTCTGGCTGAACTTGGGGGTATAGAGGCGCTTAGGGTTTCTACCATTGCCAATATGAAGGCATTGGAGGCAATCAGGGGATTATGATAGACAGGTGCTAGATTGTCAAAAAAGGCCATCTGAGGATGAATCAATTGTAAATGAGAAAAGATAACAGTTGAGTACAAATGATCCAAGTTAATAATATCGCAACTAAGATCATAATAGATTCAAACCATGTTTGCTATGAAGACCCAGAAGACCCAGTTTTAAAGTTATTCACCAATGTGAGCAGTGGCATTTCGTGTGGCCTTCACCCGTGCTGTAGACCTAGTAGATCAAAGGAGGCAGGAGCAGAAGTATCAGAACAGTGTGAGCAGTAGCCGTGTATTAGGGAGAGCAAGGCTGTACTGTAATTGGATCACAGCTGAGCCAGCTGTGATGACCCCACCTGGCATGTCCATAGCCCACCCAGACCCGTAAAGTCTGCCCCACTGTCGGCTTTATATTATTATAAATAATCTTAACTTTGCAGTTTAACAAACTGTGCCTTCATAAACAATTTTAAAATAAAAGTGGAAGAGCATGACAGCAGCAACACAAAGAGAAGCCCCCTCCCCCACCCCCACCCTCCCTTCCTTCCCCACCCCCTCTCCTTCCCCCTCCCCCCAGCCCTTGGCCATTTTTTCACTGTGCTTTCTTGAGGACTTGGTGACCTCGAGAAACAGAGGAAGAAGTCACAGCTTTCTAGTCCAGGTTTGCTTTTTGTGACCAAGAA
Organism: Onychomys torridus; assembly: GCF_903995425.1. Classification (NCBI taxonomy): domain Eukaryota; kingdom Metazoa; phylum Chordata; class Mammalia; order Rodentia; family Cricetidae; genus Onychomys; species Onychomys torridus. The sequence goes on from NC_050453.1 coordinate 40,575,582, forward strand.
ATGTCACTTTCTGGAGGTGGAGCATTTGCTCAGTGATCCACTGACTGATCTTCCAGAAGACCTGGGTTCAGTTCCCAAAACTCAGAGGGCGGCTCACAACCATCTGCAACTCAGCTACAGTGGATCCAATGGTACACATACATTCATACAAGCAAAACATTCATACACATAAAAATTAACAAATAAAGAGTTAACGAAGAGAGAGACATGACACTTCCCTGCCAGACAATTTCTTAGAATAACTCAGCACAGCTGTTCATGCCCACTAATATGACTAAGGTCTAAATTATAAGCTGACATATTTAATAACTGCATCTCCTCTCTCTTTACCCCCATTGCTTGACCAGTTATCACTGCAAACTTCAGCATGCTCCCCATATTCTTAAGTGTATTTACAATGGTTCTGTATTATTCTTAGCTAATCCTGGTACAGAAAATCACATGGCCCCTGCTCAGCTTCTCAGAAGTCCGTGCCAGGCGGGGCCTTCACCCAGAGCAGGAGATGGAGTTTCAGAGAGATTTGTTTTGGCATGCTCTCCATGTGGACTATGTACACTCTACATCCTGGACCATTAAGTCCCTAGAAGGAGAGGGTGGGCTTGTAACACCAGTGATGGGGTCTAGAAGAGCCAAATCAGTCCTAGAAAAAGTAAAGCTGGCCCCAAAGAGTTAAGCTTGCTCACTGCAAAGTTAAAATCCCAAACTTCTGACTTGTAAGGCTGGGACAGACATGAGAGAGCCCTGTCCTGTAAGAACCTCACTCCAATGAGTCTACAGACATTCTAATTTCACACTGCTTTTCTCTCCATAGGAACTGTGGACCATGTGCCTGGCCCAAAGTTCTGCTCAGGGGATCTTCTCTTCAGCCTGTCTTTTTTCAATGTGATGGAAGCATTATACCGTAGCAATATTATCACAGCAGAAAATAAACTGGATATCATTGAGAAATGTACTGTTCATGGGCAAAGACCTAAAACCATTTGTTCTTTACTCAGTGTTTTATTAGCAGCAATGATTACACATAATAGTGAGTTTCAGTATACATCCTTACATGGGTACATAACGTACTTCATCACATGTACCCCACCCCTCTTATCCTCTTCTGTGCTCCCCCACTCCTTTGAAACGTTTTATTTTACTCAGGATCTCTTGTGATTTTATTCCTATTTATAAGATGACTTGAAGAAAAAAAAAAAGTAATAATCAGAGCCCTAGTTTATAAAGATTTAAAAAATATGTCTTCTCAGTAGGTTATATACACATGTGCATATATATAGATAGATAGATAGATAGAGATATAGATATATATGTAACAGTAATACTTAAAGAAGAGATCGTGTGGGGTTGGGGATTTAGCTCAGTGGTAGAGTCTTTGCCTAGCAAGCGCAAGGCCCTCAGCTCCACAAAAAAGAGAGAGAGAGAGAGAGAGAGAGAGAGAGAGAGGGAGAGAGAGATTGTGCATTTGGGAAGTTGAAGATGTAAGGAGCTGGAGTCGAGTGGGGGAGGGTGGGAGTCTTATGGATGTAGAACTCATGTATGAAGTTCTTAAAAAAGGAAACTATTTTCAAAAAGAATTTAAATAAATAACCTCAAAAAATGTATCTGTCTGAACAGCCTGGAAACAAACCTATGTAGTCAGGTTCCTGTTTCCCTGGGTAGTGGTGCTCAGTGGGTCCCCAGTGCTTAGCCTTCACCCAGAGAGATTTAGTGATGAAACTCCTGCACTCTCCACCCAGCAAAAGCTGAGCATTGCCTCTTCTCTTAAACACATAGGTCACAGCCAGCGGTTAGCAGAGTATGGCTTAAAGGTAGACTTGATGGGATGGTGCAAATTGGCGTCTTATTGAAAAACTACTGTCCATGAAGCTGGACTGAAGACAGAAGTTCTTCTGGGCTCACTAGGAGCTAGGTCTGGCCAACAGAGTCAAACCACCCAGGTTTCCAGCTCTGGAGCTGTGTGGTCAGGTGATCAGATACAGCACAAAACAAGAACCCCGGGCACTGTAGCTAGGCATGAGGCTGGGTCGATTGAGACCTGCCAATCATTAATCTTTGGTCTAGTCTTCCTATGTTGGCTTCTGTGTAGTACTTCCAAGCAAACCCTGCAGAGAGCAGCCATGACTCCAGCAGGACTTGCTTTGTCGGGAAACATTTCCCATAGAAGGAGTAAAAGAAATCAATCAATCTATCTATCTATCTATCTATCTATCCATCCATCCATCTATCTATCATCGGTCTGTCAATCTATCATCTATCTATATATAGAGAGAAATATCTGTCTATTTTTCTCTCTCCTTTCCTCCCTTCTTCCCCCAAAACCTCCTTTCTTTCTCTCCTTTCTTCCCTTCTTCCTTCCTTCCTTCCTTCCTCCCTCCCTCCCTCCCTCCCTCCCTCCCTTCTCTCTCTCTCTCTCTCTCTCTCTCTCTCTCTCTCTCTCTCTCTCTCTCTCTCTCCCCCCCCCTCTCTGAATAAGAGATGAAACAGAAACATTTGACTGTCTGGTGGCTTGATGTCATGGTACCAGCATCTTCATCCAGAAACTTACATTCACATGTGATCAGTCAGCTAAATTGTCCCCAAATGCAAGGCAGTGGTCACAAAACTCCATCCCCGAGCCTTCCAAACAAGTCAGCTCTGGCCTTTAACCTAACCATTCCCCCTTCCCCTTCATGGTCAGCTGCTCCTTTGCACCACAGCAACAGACCAGGCCCTTCCTCTCTCAGAGACTTCAAAAGAACTCAGGAGCACTGTCTGACTGATCTGGCTGGGGAGCGGGGGTATGCACTAACAGAGAAAAATGCACTTGGTTTCCTTTCACTGCCAACATTAGCTACTGGGTTCCTGTGCCTCAAACTGTTAAAATAAGAACGGTCTCAGCCTGCTCCCTGCCCCCTGCCCCCCCCCCCCCCCGCCACTTCCTGGTAGCCACAGACTGTGGCTGGTCTCTGACAATTGTGCCCTGCAGCTACTGTGCCACTTGTGAATGAGTCTCAAACAGTTGAAAGCTGAGGGTCTGTTCCAGCATCCTCCACAGAGTCTTAGCTGTGCTGACCTCATGAGTCTGCAGAGGCAGGCTGGCAAGTGTAAATGAAAAGGCCATCTCATGAGATTTCCTGTACTTCCTGCTACTGCTGCTGCCCGAGCACCGTGTCCCAAGAAGAGCTTTGCTCAAGCTGGGTCAGCACTTACACTGCCAGTTGTGGCAGAGGCCAGGTGGAAGGGGTGTGAACGGGAAAAATAATAAAGGAAAATGCCCTCCAGTTTTTCTTGTTCCGTTTTGAGTTGCTTTGGGGTTTATTTGGGGGGGAGGGGCGTTCTGTCTTTTTCTGAGGAAGAATGAGAAAAGAAGGTTCTGGGTAACAAGACAACGAACTGAAAAATTGCTAAGTCAGCTCATGTAACGTCTGCAAAGAGGGCTCATGGTGTGCTATAAGCAGCCAGTGTCACTGTGGGACTGGCCCCTGGTGACCAGATGACAGCTCTCAGAGTCATACAGGTAAGTGGTGTAGGAAGCGCAGCTTAGAGGAAGCATTGACCAGCCAGGGTTGTCAATCACCATCTGGAAGGCCTGTTTTCTTCAAAGGAATGACGATACCTGATCACCTGACGCCGGGGCAAAAGTGGCCACACAACTTGATTCTTTGCTACTTTATTAGAAGCCAGCCTCTACCTGAATCCCCCCAATATCCTGAGCACCGTTTAGGCCTAATCCTAAGCTGTGTCTCTCAGTGAATAGAACCCATCCCAAAGAAAGAGACCCATGTACTTTGTATCCTCCACCAGTAGATTCTATCCTTATACTTATTACTGATCCTTCCTCCAGACCCTAGCCCCGAGCTCTGCTTATCAGCCAGTAAAACTCATTCTTATTGTAAAGGTCACAGGTACCATGTTACCTTGGTAAGGAGTTTCTGTGTAGCTCTGCCTAAAGCTTTGTTGTGATAACGGTCACATGGAAACTGTCTCCCAAAGTTTTGCTATGCTTAAATGTGTAAGAAGAATAAACCACAAGGTCAGACTCTGGAGGTCTTTGACCCAGTGCCTACAAAGATGGTACTGACTCTAGTTACACTCTTTACCTCTCTCGGATGGTCTCCCCAAGGCCATGAGGCTTATGGAGTCCCCAGCAGAGTGGCAGTGTTGATCCAGTCAAGAACTAGTACCCAAGTTCTTCCCCCAAGACACTCCTTCCCAGATCCTCCTTCCTGGGTGTGACTGTTCCAAGAGAGAAAAGCACCAAGCACAGAGCCGAGCGTTCTGGAAGTTGAAAAGCATACATAGTATGATGGTTTGTCCCAATGACCAGCAAACTGCAATTTGGGTTGAGATTAACATTAGAAGGACACATATGTTAAACAAAACAGATATGCTCCTTTAGGGCCCACTGAGCAATTGCTGGCCTTTCTCTTTGTCCACATCCCTAGAAAGAACTCAAGTGAGTTCTTTCCCAACCACACATTCAGATACTGAGTAAATATTTAGGGGCTAGAAAGATTTCTCAACAGTTAAGAGCACTGATTGCTCTGACAGAAGACCTTGTTTTATTCCTAGTACCCATGTCATGGCTAACAACAGTCTGTAAACTCCAGTCCCAAGGGATCTGTCACCCTATTCTGGCCCTTGTGAGCACTGCATTTATGTGGTACATAGGCATACATATAGGCAAAACACCCATACATATAAAAGAAAAAAAAAGCAAACATTTAGTAAAGAAAATTATGAGTGAGTAGCATACAACTGATCACACTATCTTTTTGGTAAAGCCAGTGTTAGTTAGCCTAACCTTGTGTTCTAGATGTTTCAGCCATGCGCTCCACAAAAGGTTCCCTGTACACACATGCAACCGTATACCCTCCACAAAAGATTCTCTGTACACATATGCAACCATATCCCTAAGAGACCTAACTATTAAAGGTATACTAGGTCATATGCCTTACTTACAAATCAAAAACATTCTAGTGTCAATTTCCAGTATCTATTATTTTTATTCATTTTCCAGTGATGAAGAGGGATGGGTTTCATTTTGGCACTTTGCCCATCCTTCTACCCCCCCTCCACCCTCCCCATCTCTCTGCCCTGCCTCTTGCCGGTCCCCTCTTTCCCCGGCATAGTCATGCCATGTGACCTGATATCCAGATGTGAACCTCCTTTAAGGTCTGCAGGGATGGCTTCCCTAGTGCTTACAGTAGCTGCTGTAGGAGTGTGGCCTTGTGGTTAAGGGCAGGCTGCTCAACTCTAGAAAGTACATTCTGTTAAACAGCACAGTCATGTTATTTATTTATTTATTTAACTGTGTGTGTGCTCGTGCAAATCTGTGTGTGTGTGTGTATGTGTGTGTGTATGTGTGTGTGTGTGTGTGTGTGTGTGTGTGTGTGTACAGATGCATGCATGCCTAGGCATACATGTTAAGGAAAACCCCCCAGCAGATGGCTGTCTTTTGCCACCTCATTGATCTGGAGCTCCTACCCAGATTGTCTGTCCTACCTACACACGAGTACCCCTACCCACTGAGCCAGCTCGCTGACCTGAATGGTTATATTTTGAAAAGAGAAGCAAACAGAAAATAAACTTCATGAAGATGAGACTTTTTGTCTTGTTTTGTTCACTGCTGTCTCTAAAATAATGCCACTACTGAGGAAGCCAGTGTATGCTGAATGAGTGAAATCCTCACTGATGGTCACTGAATTACTTCAGAGCAATTGTGTGTGTGTGTGTGTGTGTGTGTGTGTGTGTGTGTGTGTGTGTAGCTGAGGACTGAACCCAGGGCCTTGTGCTTGCTAGGCATGCACTCTACCACTGAGCTAAATCCCCAACCCCGTTCAGAGCAATTTTTTGAATTTATTTCTAGGTGTATGTGTGTCTGTGTACGTGAATGCTTGTTTTACAAACAGTTTTAACCTGCCTGACAGGGGCATTGGGAATAGAACTCAGGTCCTCTGCAAGAGCAGTACACTCTTAACCACGGAGCTCTCTCCAGCCCACATCCAAGCATTTTTAAACAAAATACAGCTTAGAAGAATTGAGATGGCCCAGCAGGTAAGAGCACTCACCACAAACGCCCGATGACCTGAATCCAGTTCCTGGAATGCATGGTTGGAGGGAACCAACCCACGCACAAAATACTAATAAATAAGATAAATGTTTTTAAATATATGGTTTGGCTACAGACATACTTATATTAACAGTAATAAAACACAGGTTTGAAACACACCAGTGTGTTTTAAGGAGCTCAAGGATTTACAAGCGAAAGGACAGCATCCAGATAAAAGGACATTCCTGCTGCTACTTTTCCACGGTTGTTCAGTATCTACTTTCTCTGTGACTGCATCAACCTCGCAACCATGTATCTTTTCACAAGCATCTCAATCTAAACATTAAAAACAGCTTGGAGTCAGTATTCCATGAACTATCTTTTCCATCGTTTTTTGTGCACCCCAGCAGCCCCTCAGTCTCTTCCTCGAATCCTCCCCTTCCTTTTTAGATTTGACTTTGACTTTGTGGACCCCCCCCCCCACACCTTATACACCACAACTTTGCATTCAGTCTGACCCTGATCAACCCTTAGGAGATATCTCTGTCTTTAAAAAGACCTCAGACCCTGTATGAAGATTCTGTGTGAAGCCCCCGTAAAGTCATCAGATGTGGAATAAATTTTTTAAACATGAGCCGATCAGCCAGAGGAAGCTTTCTCTGAAGGGTCCTCATTAAAGACACAGACGGACTTAATATGTTTGCCCTCAGCAACATCCTTACAGCAAACACAGAACTTAACCAATGTCATGTGGCGCAGAACGGGCTATTCTGGGGAGCCCGTAAGAGCTCTGTTTGCACTTTCTCCTAGTTCTGCAATGCTCTCTCTCTGCACAGAGATGGTGCGAGCCTTCAGTCAGAGACAGGACTCCACCCACTCCTCGCTCTACCAACACATGCTTCTCCTTCTCCAGCTGCAAAATGCAGAGCTGTTAGCAAACCGCTCATCAAGTCTCCCAGGGTGCTCAGGACTAACTAACTGTATCCTGGTGACTGCTGCCAGTAGCCATTCTTCAGTCCTGCTTAATGACTCGATTCTTCATTAAAGGGGAAGAACTTATCATTCAGTCTCCTACATTTTAGCTCCTTCTCAGCCTCTGCAGCTCTGGGCCTCCTAGAACACACTAGGTGTCTAACAGCATTCCATCATCCTCTTTACACAAAGGAGACCTTACAGTCCATGATCTATATGACCTGCTCCCCACTCAATTACCTTCCCGAATCACCTGCTCACATTCTCCTCGTTCACTGGGCTCTAGGCATGCTTGCTGGTTGCTGGCAGCTGGAGATAATGTCCAATTTGCACCTGCCTCAGGACCTCTGCGACAGCTGTTCCGTCGGCCACATGTTTCTATTGGCGGCAATGTCTCTTGGTCCCTCCCTTCTTCCAGTGCTACACTCAAAGGTGTCCTCTCAGTGGGGCCTTCCCTGGACATGCTATCCAGAATTGCAACCTCTACCCTAGCGTTTCACATACTTTTGGCCCATTTTTCCCTCCCCTGCTGTTTTTACTAGGAACTTACAAAATCTATCTCAGAAGGTGGAAAGGAAAACAGTGACTAAGAAAACACACTCAGAACAAAAGGAGACTACCTCACAGGGAGTTAATGTTCTAACCTAAAATAAACACAAAGTGGTGAAACTCTGCCCCAACACAAGGTGAATCCAGCCAAACCCAGGAAGCAAGTGACAGAAAAGTTACCAATTCATACAGACACAGGATTTTCTAGTGGTCTCTTGGGGGCTGAGGTGAACCCCCATGTAACAGTGAGAATGATATAGGCTGTTAAGAGTAGCAAGCAGGGTATGACAGGACATGCATGCAATCCCAGAATTCTGCAATTGGGACAGATTGAGTGGCATGGGTTTGTGGCTAGCCTGGGCTACAGGGTAATACCCATCTCCTAACAACAACAACAAAAATCAACAAAGAAATCCCACAGAAAACGGCTAAGGAGGTGGTAAGCATAACTAAATTCCATATCAATACTAAAGCTGAATGAAGCAGGCAGTAAATTTTCACATAAGAGTGCAACACGACCCTAGGCATTTTCTATAGGGGTAGTAAATGCTGTCTGTGACTGCCACACAAACACCAGGACATTGCACAGTGCTCTGCAGATTTGCTGGCCACAGTGGGGTCTTGATTACCCATGAACTCAAGGACAGAAGCCCAGAGGAGAAGCCAGCAACCACAAACACAGCTGCAAAGAGAGCAATGGCTAACACAGCAGAGAAGTGTGGACGTGAAGAGACGTCCTCTCCTGTGTCTGAAAATTTGTTATGTGTCTCATTTTTTTCTAAGCATAAAACTTCTATAAATTCTTCTCTTGCATACAGAATACAGAATTCAGGAAGCAATAAAGGAACTGTCATTTGACACTCTAGGCTTTGGGGGGGGGTGGAGGGATTGCTTGTTTGTTTGTTTGAGACTAGATCTCACTAAAGAGCTTTGACTGGCCTCCAACTCACTATGTCGAGCAGGCTGGCAACGTCTACCTGCCTCTACCCCTGCTTCTGCCTCCAGAGTACCAAGATTAAAGGCTTGTGCCACCACCGTTGGCTTTTAGGCTTACTTTTGATCAAGTAAGGTCATCAGGAGAAAAGAGAGGTTTAGGGAAAAATAGCTATGATCGGTCAAAACTCCCAAGAGCTCAAGGAAGGCTGAGGATGTACTACGGTTTGTAGAGTACTTGTGTAGCAACAAAGCCCTGGTTTCAGTCCCCAGCGCCACATAAACCAGGCATTGTAGCAGGCATCTGTCACCCCAACACTCAGGAAGTGTCAACAAAAAGATGTGGATTTAAGGTTATCCTAAGCTACATAGTGAGTTCATAACCACCTTTGCATATATGGTACCCTATCAATAAAGAAATAAGTAGCTAAACAAATAAATGGTAATTTTTCCCCCAGCTCCTGAAGGGTAGATTAAAGTTCAGAGGAAAATACCTATTGAGCAGGGCATAATGACACACACCTTTAGTCCCAAAACTGGGGAAGCAGAAGCAGAGGGTTGGTTCTATGTGAATTTGAGGCTAGCCTGATCTAGAGAGTTCCAGGCCTGTGCAAGTTCCTTTCTTGGAAAAACAAAACAAATAAATAAGACAACAAGAAAACCTCAGCTTCATGGTCAGAACTGACCCGACCAAATTGATTTTATAACCAAGAAAACAGCAAACATCTTGTCCCCATGGAGCCTGCCATGTAGTTGGGGGAGGGGAGAAAAGAAATAGTGAATCATATAATGTCAGTATTGATAAGCAGTATTAAAAAGTGGAGCGAACTCTTAGGAGAAATGGCCAAGTCTGACTCAAGCAGGAAATAAACAAGAAAAGTTCCAAACATCTTAAGTGCCAGAAAGTAAAGAAGTATTCAAAACTAAGAAAGGAGGTGTGCGAGCTAGGTGCGGTGGGAGAGTGGGGGAATGGGGGGGTGAGGGGATGGAGGGTGGGGATGAGGGTATGGGGGGGTGGGGGGCAGGACACAACCGTACTTTTGGGAGCACTCCAAAGACACGAGAGTGAAGTGAAAAGCAGAAGTGGGCAGACGTCAGAGCATCAAGTAAAGACGCCTCAGTCAGCCCCAGGTCCACAATAAATTCCAGGTAACTTGTGTAGACAATGCCCTCTCCAGGAGCTGGAGCCCAGGCTCTCAACTGTGGGCAACACCTAGTGATTCTTTCAAAGACTCCCAGATGCAAAGGATGGGGAAAGCAGCCATGGAGATTGGATAGTAGAGGAACCTGGCAAAGACCCCCTCAGGCAGATGAGAGAGGTTGAATCCATTGTGATCAGCTACAGGACAAGTGAGATTCCTGTGTCTGACATGATGAAGAGTGTGCTACATCTGCCATCTTCACACAAACAAAAGTCTAATCACAAGAACACAGAAAAAAAAATCCCCAGGAGAATCAGTTTATAAAATACCTCATTGGAAAGACAGCCCAGTTATTAAGAGTACTTGGTTTGATTCCCAGAAGTCACATGGCGGCTCACAACCATCCATAACTCTAGTTCCAGAGGATCCAATGCCACAGAGATATTGGCTCATCCATATTGATACACTACTATTCACTATAGCACATTCTGGAGTCATCCCAGGTGCCCACCAGTAGATGCATTTGTAAAAAGAATGTGTGTATCTAAAACATGGGATTTCATTCAGCTATAAAGAGGAACAAAACCATGTTGTTGGCAGGAACATGCTCATCATGTCAAGTGAAATAAACCATATTCACATTTTATTTTATATGTGGACATAAAGGTGAAACAGGGGCCAGGCGGTGGTGGCACACGCCTTTAATCACAGCATCAGTGTGGCAGAGGCAGGTGGATGTCTGATTTCCAGACCAGCCTGATCTATAGAGCGTGTTCCAGAACAGCTAGAGCTACACAAAGAAACCCTATCTCAAAAAAACTGAGATAAGCCAGGCAGTGGTGGCGCACGCCTGTAATCCCAGTGCTCGGGAGGCAGAGGCAGGTGGATCTCTGTGAGTTCGAGGCCAGCTTGGTCTACAAAGCAAGTTCCAGGGCAGCCTCCGAAGTTACAGAGAAACCCTGTCTCGAAAAACAAAACAAAAAAAAAAACCAAAAAACTGAGATAAAACAAAGAAGAGAGACAGAGGCGGGGAGGAAGGAAAGAAGGAAGGAAAGAAGGAAGGAAGGAAGGAAGGAAGGAAGGAAAAAAGAGACAAAGTATTCTAGACATGGAAAAGAAAGAGTAAGGGATAGAGGAAAGGGTGGTGGTCAGAATACATTATACACACATATGGAAATTGGGATGCTTTGAAAGAAAATGGCCCCCCAAGGGAGTGGCACTATTAGGAGATGTGGCCTTGTTGGAGGATGTGTGTCACTATGGGGGTGGGCTTGGAGGTCTCTTTTTCTCAAACTACAACCAGTGAGACAATCAGTCAACTTTCTGTTGCCTGCAAGATGTAGCACTCTCAGCTCCAGGACCACATCTGCCTGCATCTGCCATGCTCCCCATCACAATCATAATAGACTGAACCTCAGAAACTGTAAGCAAGCCACCCCAATTAAATGTTTTCTTTATATGAGTTGCTGTGGTCGTGGTGTCTTCCCAACAATAGGAAACCCTAACTAAGACAGAAATGTCATACTAAAACCCATTACTATGAACAATTAATCCATGCTAGTAACAGATCAGAAAATCAGTACTCAGCCCTCATTATACGGAAGCCACTAGGATTATTAGGAAGAAGAACATATTAGTTGGAATCACTCCTTGGGAGCTAGTGAGATGGTTCAGTGGGAAAGGATACTTGCTTCAAGGCTGATGACCTGAGTTCAATCCCTGGAATCCACATGGTGGCAGGAGAGAACCAACTCCTGCAAGTTACCCTCTGACCTCATCATGCAGATCACTGACACATTGATGCAAAAAAAATAATATTAATAACATTTATCTATTTTTATTTAATGTGTATGTGTGTTTTGCCTGCATGCATGTATGTGTGTATGGTGCCTGAGAAGGCTATAAAAGGATGTTGGATCCCCTGGAACTGGACTTAAAGATGGTTGTGAGCTGCCATGTGGGTGCTGGGAACTGGATCTGGGCCCTCTGTAAGACCAGTGAGTGCTCTAAACAACTGAGCTATCTCTCCAGAACAAATGCGTTGCTGCTGCTGGTGGTGGTGGTGGTGGTGGTGGTGGTGGTGGTGGTGGTGGTGGTGGTCATTCCTTGGGAGGTCCTCTGTATGCTCTTCAGAGAGAATACATGGTAGGGTAGCAAGAGTGGGGCAAGGAAGTCGCTTAGGAGGTCAAAGGTCAGCAACTGAGGCCAAGCTCATGGCAGCTAAGACTAAGGTGATCACAGCAGTGGGTCTTTAACTTCAGGACGAATTTTAAAACTCCAATGTGGAAGGATTTGTTAATAAGTTGAATAGGAGATGTGAATGAAAAAGCCACATAATCAACGATGTTATCATTCACCGATAGTGCTGAGCACCAAGAAGAGACCCCCTGCTTAGTTGGGCTAGTTTTCCTGTTGAGAATGGTATTAAGAAACATTAAGAATGGGGCTGGAGAGATGGCTCAGCAGTTAAGAGCACTGGCTGCTTTTCCAGAAGACCCAGGTTCAATTCCCAGCATCCACCTGGTAACTCATACCTTTCTGTATCTCCAGTTCTAGGGCTTCTGATACCCTCACATAGATATACATACAGGCAAAACACCAATGAACATAAAATAAAAATAAATTTTATATATATATATGAGAAATATTCAGAAGGAAAACTCAGGTGCTATGAGAATCTCTCAAAGATTCAACCTGATGACATAGTTGCAGACAGCAGGAAAGGGCCTAACCCTGAGGAAGCATGTACAGTCCCAGGGCTGCAGTGCAAATCCGCCATATTTATTCCTGCAAGTCAGAAACAGATGTGATAACAGAGAGCTACAGGCACACTGCACCAAGCTCGGCTTCCTGGTTTAGACATTGTGAGCTGGGGACTGAGGGAAGGAAGGACACAGAGGATTTCTTTGCATCTTCCTTGAAAGTTCTTATAAATAAATATGTCACTGCCTCAAGGTAAACATAACTTTAAAGTCAGTTTCTGCCCAGGAGGATGGAATAAAAGCAGACCTTCTGCAGAGGGCAGATGACTGAAGTGGCATGGGTTAAAACTGTGATCTGGTTGCCACACTCAGGCAACTAGGATTGGGAGCCGTTGGACGTTCTGTGGAAGTTGCCCCTCTGAAGGAGTCAGCTCACTTCTGGGTGCCACTGTTGCAGGCTGACAGACACGCTGGATAATGAAGAGGTGAGACACTCAGAACTGAGCCACACCGTGGCAGAGAAATCACTAATGAGGCTAAGATGTTTAGCCAGGAAAGTTGCAGGCATTCAAGACATAAGAGTTATCTTCAAACACTTGACAGCTCTCACTTGGAAATAAAATTATACTTTCACAAGATGCCCGAAGTCATTTCTTAAAGAACATGGAAACAATCTAAGTTACATTCAGGCCTCTGATACTAAAACCTTCTGAAGCACCAGAAACATCAAAATATTCTCCCATGGAACCATAACTATCACTTTAACCATTACTTCGTGTGGTCCTAGGTTGAGCCACTACCTCTAAGGAGGCTCCATTCACTACCACCACCTTCCACCATCTCTTTCTGAAACTATCCCAGGAGCTAACTCAATAGGTCTGTGGATTATGATTATGAATGAAATGGTTATCAGCTCCTAAAATGAGATGAAGCAATTTGGATTAAATATCTGTCTCAAACAAAAAGAAGTAGGACACAGCACATGCCCTACCTACTTTTCCATATGATATACAGATGAGGAGAACGATGGATTTAGAACAGCAAAGGTAATGTTGCTGTTTGCTGGATAAGATGATATGTACCTACACTTCTAGAACTTGAGAGGTGGGACTACTAAGGCAAGAAGATTCTAAGTTCAAGTATAGGCTGGGCTCATAGCAAGACATTGTCCCAAACAAACAAAAACACAGCAGAACACTTCATGAAAAAGAGCTTGCAGACATTTTTTTTCATTTGCAGAGGCTCCTATGTTTGAATACTTGCTCCCCAGTTGATGGAACTGTTTGGGAAGGATTAGGAAGTGTGGTCTTATTGGTGTAGGTGTGTTACTGGAGGTGGGACTTAGGTTTCAAGCGACTGATGCTATTCCCAGTGTTCTCTCTGCTTCCTGTTTGCAGTTCAAAATGTGAGCTCTTAGCTGTCCCATCTCTTCACTGGGCCATCATGGAGCTATAAGGCCAATTAAATTCTTTCTTTCATAGGTTGCCTTGGTCATGGTGTTTTATCACACCACTAGAAAAGTAACTAATACATCGACCTTCATTGAGCAGTCTGTCATGTGCCTGTTTACTCTGCTGTTGAATTTATGAATGAGTGTGTCAGTCACCTTTTCATCGCTTTGATGAAATACATTAGTTAATTAGCTTCAAAAACAAAAGCAAAAGCAGGTTTATTACTCTTGTGGTTTGAATGAGAACAGCCCCATAGCCTCATATATTTGAATGTTTGGTTCCCAGTTGGTCGACTGCTTAGGATCAGGAGGTGAGGCCCTGTTGAAGGAGGGATGTAACTGGGGGTGGGCTTTGAGGCCCCCACCCCCACCCCTCCCTACAGATCTGGATATAATCTCTCAGCTACTACTGCAGTACCATGCCTGCCTGTCACCCTGCTCCCCACCATGATGATTGTGGACTAAGCCTTGAAAACTATGAGTAACCTTCCAATGCAATGCTTTCTTTTATAAGTTGCCTTGGTCATGGTGTCTCTTCCCAGTGATGGAAAAGTAACTTAGACAATTACACTTCCTGTTTCAGGAAGTTTTAGTCCATGATCACTTGGACCTGTGGCTTTGGGTCCACATGGTTCAGGATATCAAGGCAGGAGTAGATATCAGAAGAGGCCTAGTCACCTTATGCTGGCCAGAAATAAGAGAAGGAAGGATGAAGGAAAGGAGGAAGAGAGGGAGGGAGGGAGGGAGGGAGGGAGGGAGGGAGGGAGGGGGAGCCTAATATCCCCTTCAAGGTCCGATCCAGTAACCTACCTTCTTTCCATTACCCCTGACCTTTTATGTCTCTACAGCCCAAAGGCCAAGTCTTTAGCCCAGGCGCCACTGGGGAGCATTTGCGAAGACCACGGCAGTGACTGCGTAGACACATGAGACAGGTAGACTCCATGGACCAAAAAGAGCCGAACAAAACGTGCCAGAACCAGAAACAATGGAGAGATGATCATTCTTCCTTCAAACAACACCAAACTCTCAACCCACCTGAAAGGAGGTCTTATGCCATCGTGGATGCCAGCTCTCTGGAAAGGCATGCCCAGGAAAAGATGGTCCAGAGAAAGACCGAAGCCAGGGAGAGAGTTTGCACCCTTAGGGAGTGCCAGACCCTGAACCACAGGTTCCATGTGGGCCTCAAAGCAGGAGGCAGGCTAACTGAGGACATTCTCAGTTACTAAATGAGGACCGAGGGCTTAAAAGATAAACTGTGATTTGCCTCCCCACAATCATAAATTCAATAATTTTTGAAGTTTTTATTATTTATTTATTATTTAATGTTTTATCTATTTATGCGTGTGTGTGCACACGTGCCATGGCACACCTGTGGTCAGAGGACACCTCCTATAGCTGGTTTTCACCTTCAACCATGTGGGTCTCTGAGATCCAACTCAGTTCATCAGACTTGGTAGTAATCACTTTCCCTGCTGGTCCACCTCTCCGGTCTATAAATAAAATAGTTTACAAGTTAAATAAGATGAAAGAAAAAAAAGAAAATTGAGGAAATCTCAAGGCTGATGCTATGGTTTAAATATAAAATGTCCTCTACAGGATCATATTTTTAAACATTTATTCCTTACAAAGTTGCCGTCTGGCCATATATGTGCCATGGTATACATGTGCACACACACACACACACAAAGGTATTTTTGTTGGTGTGTGTGTCAGCTCCTACAAGTAACACACACACACATTCATTCACACATACACAAAAATAAACAAATAAATGCATAAATATATAAATAAATGCAATTTTAAAAAATAACACTTGGGGGCACGTCAGTCCCCAGGCCTCTCTTAAGTCCCTTGTATTCTACACAACTTAATCCTGAAATCTGTTTTATAGTCAGTGAAAAAAAAAATAATGTTTTTACAGTACAGATTTAATATATTTTTCACATTTTTCATAACACTCATGATGCTGTATCAGAACTGTCTGTAATATCACTCATACTTCTAACTTTATTATATGTAATTGTCCCTCCAAAAGTGTGCAGGGTGCTGAGTGTGGGAAACAGCGGTAGGTAGGAAGGAAAGCAAGTAAACTGAATTTGAGGCCAGCCTGATCTACATGATGAGTTCAAGGCCAGCCAGGGCTATATAGTAAGACTCTGTCTTAACAACAAAAAAGAAAGAAAGAAAATACTATCCAAGAATATTTGGGAAGCACAAATTGGTCTAGAAGGATGAAAAAACAAGGGGTGGAGGACCCAAAGGAGTTGAGTGGGAAGACAAGACATAGATCTGGGTCTGGGAAGAGTTATGTGTCAGAGGAAGGAAAGAAAATCAAAACACACTAAATAAAACTCTCAAAAATAACTAATTAAGAGCCCGGCGATGATAGCATGTGCCTTTAATCCCAGCACTCTGGAGGCAGAGACAGGAGGATCTCTGTGAGTTCAAGGCCAGCCTGGGCTACGAGTGAGTTCCAGAAAAGGCACAAAGTAACACAGAGAAACCTTGTCTTGAAAAACCAAAAGAAAAAAGGAAAAAAAAAAAAAAAAGATTGTTAGGTTTTGGTTTTTGTTTGTTTTAATTTTTTTAAGTGTCCAAAGCAGAAAACAGGCCAACAGAGTAGAGTGGAAAACACAGATGTTGGCCTACACAGCCATAGCCACTTGATTCTCAATGAAGGGGCCAAAAACCTTACACTGGAGAAAAGGCAGCCTCTAGTAAAGGCAGTGACATGGGCCCTGAGAATCCACATCTAGGGTACTGAAAGGAGACATGATCTGTCACTCCACACCAAGCTTATTTCAAAATAGATCAAAAACTTTAGTAAAAAACCTGGAAAAAGTTTACAACTACTAGGGAGAAAGAAAAATATCAGGAAGCAGTCCAAGATCCATGTGGCCTGCGCTTTCTAAATCTCAGGAGGCAACAGTGAGAACTGGTACGTGGGATCACATCGGATCAGGAAGTTTTTGAGAAGCAAAGGAAACAATCAACAGAGTGAAGACACAGCTACAGAACAGGACAACTTTGCCAGAAAATACACAGAAGTCTAAACACCCAAAGAACAAGTAATCCAGTGAGTACATGGACACATGAACTGAACAGACACCTTTCAAGAGAAGTACAGATGGTCGATAAATATGTTAAAAACTGCTCATCCTCATTATCAGGCAAATGCAAAGCAAATCATCACTGAGATCCATCTCATCCCATCAGAATGGCCATCCAGAAACAAACAAACAATAACAAGACAGTAAATGTGGCCAGGATGGAGAGGAGCACTTATAAACAGTGGGGACATAAATTAAGGAAGCTACTTTAATTATAAGTACACAGCTTTCACAAATAAGGATAGGACCATCCTATGCTCCAGTTACACCACTCCTGGGTACTCAACAGGTATGTAACATGATACCTACCTAGACAAGTAATGAGATCAGCTTAGGTGCCCATCAACAGACAGATGGGTAAGTAAGAGAGAGAGAGAGAGAAATAGACTATTATCCATCCATAAAGAAGAGGGGGTCTAAAGCGAGTTCCAGGAAAGACACAAAGCTACACAGAGAAACCCTGTCTCGAAAAACCAAAAAGGAGGAGGAGGAAGAGGAGGAGGAGGAGGAGGAGGAAGGAGGAGGAGGAAGGGTAATAAAACAGGTTATGAAGGAGTAGAGAGGATCCATGTTTGTTATATACACATATGGAAATGACGCAATAAGACCTGTCACTGGCAACAAATATATATTCATAAGAATTGAAAAGAGCATGTAAGAAACACATATGGGAGTTCTTAGCAAATTGTGCGAGCAAGAGCACCAGGGAACTTTGAAAAGCACAGCTTTGATGTATCTTCTTTCATTCAATTCTGATTCCTAAAGGATGAGAAAAGGAGAACGGAGAAACAATGCCGTATGGAAGGTTGCCATCTTCCAAGGACCAACAAAGTCTCCAACAAAGGGAGCTTGAGAGAGTTTAGTGGTCTCCCGGTGGTGGTGTGAGATTCAGGCTCTAACCTGGCATCTTGCACCTAAGCTTTCTGCTGCTGCGCTGTCTGAGCGGCGGCGGCTCCTCCTCTGTAATCCAGCACCGCCTTTGCCTGAGAGTCTTCAGTAGCAACCGATCTAGAAACGAGCACAGGACGGAAGGAGACGGAACAGAGATTTTGTTCTTGTCAATTCACTAGGTAGCCTCAAACCCTTCTCCAAAAGGCACACTGCATGTCCAGGATTGAGAAGTCTCCTTTACCTTCTTAGCTTATTTTATCCAGGGCAGAGAGGTGTCACACCCAGAATAACCACTTTCCCATTGGTTCTGAGAGGCCTGGCTAATCCCTCAGCAACCCAGTCATTCTATGATAAACAGCAGCAGAGTTATTCATCAATTCAGCACATACCAGATAATTAACAGAGCACCTTCTTTTTTTTTTTTTTTTTTTTTTTTGGAAGCTGAGGATTGAACCAAGGGCCTTACGCTTGCTAGGCAAGCACTCTACCACTGAGCTAAATCCCCAGCCCCCACAGAGCACCTTCTATGTATCAAACATTGTTCCAAGGACTAGAGATACAGCAAAGCACAAAACTGGCAAAACTCCTGCCCTAATCAACTCCCCTCACCACCCCTGTAGAGACCCACAGAGGATTCCCAGTGAGAACTTACTCAGGGTCTGAGAATCTGAGCTTGCTTTACCCAGCAGAGCTGCATCAGGGGATGATTTGACCACAGGCATGGTTATCAGGTGTATGGAAGGGTCTACACTTGGCTGTGCAGTGTGCGTTGATCTAGCAAGGGGGAGATCTTTTGCCCCGCTCCTTGCCATTGTTATAAAAAAAAAAAAAAAAAAAAAAAAAAAAAAAAAACTTTTGAAAAAAAACAGAAAAGGCTGCTGGGTATTGACCCAGGTCCTCCGGAAGCTATCCTGTGTCTCTGTCTTTCTCCTCTTTGCTATCTTTCTACTATTTTCTTATCCCTCTCTCCTCATGGGAACCCTTTAAGAGGTGGGAGCTGGCCTCCCACACACCCCTGCCTCCATTTTACTCTCCAACTGCCCCATGCAGCTCCCTCACCTCTGGAGGGGGCAATAAACAAAGAAAGTCAGTAGAAGATGTAGGTGTGGCAAATACTGTGAGGGGGGAGGGGAGGGGATATGAGGACAAAAAGGAGACATGGGAAACACCACCAGGATCAAGATGAAAGGGTGAAAGGGAAGGCACACAGAAATTTGAAAAAAGTGGGCAGGGAAAAGGTCTGGGCTGGGACCTGGCATATTCTCAGAGCAGAGAGAGGTGGGTGGATAGTTACCAGTGAGACAGGTCAGAGAGAGCAAGCAGGAAGCCAGGCACAAAAGAAGCTCTTAGATCCTTGATAAGCCTCTACCCTGAGTAGGATAAGGAGTTGCTGGAAGTTTTAAACAGAATAGATGAAAATTACAACTTCCCAGGTTGAGACTAGATGGACAGGAAGATGCAGGGCTGGAGAGATGGCTGATGTGGACTAGGGTTTGGATCTAAGCATCCACATGACAAGCTCCAAATACCTGTGACTCCAACTCCAAAGGGAGCCGGCATCCTCTTCTGGTCTCAGCAGGTGCACCTGCACACACACACACACACACACACACACACACACACACACACACACACACACTTACACTCATGCAGACAGGAATCGATAAAAACATTCTTTAGTTAAAAGGACAGAAAGAGAAGGTGCAGAAGCAGACTCGGCAGTCAAGAGGCTGTTGCGAAATGCAGCTGAGAGCTAATGGGTGCCCCACACAGGGAGCAAAGTCACTGAGGTAGGAAGGTACATTTGGGACTGAGATTCATTTAAAGTCGAGCGGTGTTGGGGGAGGAAGAGAAGTGAAGAAAAATGAAGTTACCATTAAGCAGTGTGTCCTAGTTAGGGTTTCTGTTGCTGTGAAGAGACACCATGACCACGGCAACTCTTATAAAGAAAGCACTGCGTTGAGGGCGGCTTTACAGTTTCAGAGGTTCAGTCCATTAGTATCATGGTAGGGAGCATGGCAGCGTGCTGGAGCTGGGAATGCTACATCTTGTAAGCAACAGGAAGTCCATTGACTGTCACACTGAGGGAAGCCTGAGAAAAAGAGACCTCAAAGCCCGCCCTCACAGTGACACACTTCCTCCAACAAGGCCACGCCTCCTAATAGTGCAGCTCCCTTTTGGGGGCCATTGTCTTTCAAACCACCACACAGTGAGTTAGTTGGTTATTCTCTGTTGCTGTGATAAAATATCATGATCAAAAGCAACTTGTAGAAGAAAGAGCTTGGGACTAGAGAAATGACTTACTGAATAAGAGCACTTACTGCCTTTGCACGGAACCCCAGTTCGATTTCCTAGCACCCATATGCCAATTAACAACTCTCTACAACTCCAATTCCATGCTCTCCAGTGCCCTCCACAGACACTGCATGCATCTGGTACACAGACATAAACAAAATACCCATACACATAAAATAAAAAGAAAGAAATCTTAAAAAAAAAAAAGCAAAAATAAAACCAAGAACCTACAGTTCCAGTGGAATAGGGCCTGTAAAAACATGGGAGGCTCAGCAGCAACAGCCCACAGCAGGAAGCTGAGAGATCACATCTCAACCACACATAGGAAGCAACCAGTGGACCAGAAGCAGGGGCGGCTACAAACCCTCAAAGCCCATTCCCAGGGCTGTGCTGTCTCCAACAAGGCTGAACCTCCTAAGATTCCATAACCTCCCCAAACAGCACCATCCACAGCCAGCTGCTGGGGGACCTTGCTCATTTAAACCACTACAAGCAGAGATGAGGTAGGCTGAAAAGAGCAGGTGGACGGGATTGCAGGCCAGCAAGAGTTCATAGGGATGCTTAGCTTCACGTGCCCTTGGAGATGGTAAAGCCAGAAGAGGAGGGATACAGGAGGCTGGAGTGGTGGACCTGGATGTGGTGCAGGGTGTGAATTGGGAAGGACCTCTCACCCACAGGACTGAAGAGGACATTGAGAGTGAGTGCAGGGGAGAGGGCCATGGAGCCAGCCACCTTTAGGCACCAGAGCTGAGGAAGACACAGTCATGTGGATCATGTGGATGAAGAGGAAAGAGGCAGACTGGGAGCCGGGATGCTCTGTCCTCTCTGATGTTCTGCTTATTCATGTGATTCTCCTTCAGTCTCATTCCACCTCTGTCAGCTTTACTCCTAAGTAAATAAAGACAACTTTTATCAAAGTGCCAAAATAGATATTTACTATGTAAACACTATCCTTTTAATTGAGCGATTCTTTCAAAACTGCACACGAACAGCTATGCGGGGTAATAGTTACAATCCGCCAATCTACCAGGACATCAAGTCACCCAGCCTTTCCCCTGATGGGGGTGTGTACAGGGGCTGCAGTTTTTCTTTTTGCTATTGTTCCTGTCCGGCGAGGGTGTGGGGCTCCTCACAGCACCCCCTTCAGCCTTCCCTCCCCAGCGCCCAGCCTCCGAACCAGAGAGCAATGAATGCTCACATCATTTCACGTTGGTCCAGCTGCCAGGCTGGGGAACAGATGTTGTATTGTTAACACAAAGGAGAAAACAAACAACTCGGCTCTCCCCTGCTCTCCAGCCCTCCGCCCCCGCCCTGGGAGCCCCCTGGTGAAGGGCCCCAGACCGAGGAGGAGGGCCATAGCGTTCTCCTGGCACTGTTTACAGAGGACACGGGTTGTGTCAGCTGAGCGGGGCTGGTATCCGGAAGATACCCTCACTGTGGCCAGCTTTGAGAAGAGGACAATGGCCCCTTCTGCATGGGGCCCCAGTAAGGAGCCTACCTGCATGTTAGGGACAACAGTGATGACCCCAGACAAGTCCGGGGCAGAAGGAAACCGTTTCTAGGTTCGTTTCCCTGCAGGTAATCAAGATGCAGGTTCTTCTAGGGGTTCTGGAGACCCAGGGTCAAGGGTTTGTAAGGGTTGTCGTGGAGACCCCCGATGCGGCAGGGCAGCTGGAGGTGACTCACACGCAGAGCACACGTGTGTCTTCTCTGGTCTCTCGCTGGTCTTTCAAAGCAGTGGTTCTCAACCTGTGGGTCACGACCCACCTGGGGGCATCGAATGACCCTTTCACAGGGGTCACCTAAGACCGCCAGAAAACATGAATATGTGCGTTACGATTCATAATAGTAGCAAAACCACAGTTATGAAGCGGCAATGGAAATAATTTTATGGTTGGGGGGGGTCACCAGAACATGAGGAACTGTATTAAAGGGTGGCAGCATTAGGAAGGCTGAGAACCAGTGTTTTACCCCGACCCCCGACGACTGTATCTAATACTAGCCCCCTCCTGAAGATCAGATTAACTTTCCCTCCTTTCAATACTCTGCAGTGTGGATTGCACTTTCACACGAGTTTTAAAGGTGAAAAATGATGCACGGAGAGGTAACAAGGTAGGAGGGGAGGGGGAAGGTCCCTCCCTCGCTGGACCTCACAGGCTTAGCATCTCTCCTGCCTCCTTTTACTTCACATGAACTGTCTCCCTAGCTGGCCATGGAGACAGGGCTACAGGGTAAGGCTCACAGAGGATAGAGTAAGCAAAGGAAATCTTGAAGGAGGCTGTTGAAGCGGTGCTGGGGGGGGGGGGCTGGGGATAGCTTTAGAAATGGTTCGATTGTTATCAATGATGTAAAATCAACCCGGCTTAGGAACCCATTGGGCATGGAGAAAAGGTGTCAGAGAGTGCTGGGGTGTTAGCACTTCAATGGTTCTGCCCCGGAAGGTCATGTCCATCCACTCTCCTGAATATACCATCCAAAATACAAGTAGTATTAACTCATAATACAGGTATAAGAAAATCCAACATGTTTCTGTTTTTTGTTTTTTTTCATGTACAGGCACCCTGACATTTTTCTTTCTTTTTCTTTCTTTCTTTCTTTCTTTATTTATTTATTTATTTATTTATTTATTATGTACACAGAAGAAGATGCTCATTACAGATGGTTGTGAGCTACCGTGTGAGTGCTGGAAATTGAACTCAGGACCTCTGGGAGAACAGTTGGTGCTCTTAACCTCTGAGCCATCTCTCCAGCCCCTCTTTTTTTTTTTTTTTTTTTTTTTTAAGTCACTGCATTTTCAAAATATTTTCTTGGCACCACGGTTTTGTTTTG
Organism: Onychomys torridus; assembly: GCF_903995425.1. Lineage (NCBI taxonomy): Eukaryota > Metazoa > Chordata > Mammalia > Rodentia > Cricetidae > Onychomys > Onychomys torridus. The sequence goes on from NC_050453.1 coordinate 40,598,486, forward strand.
TTTTGTTTTGTTTTAGCATTCTGAGTCTAGGTTTGCTCGTTTGTGTTTCTGGTGAAATCCAACCCTGGGCTAGAGATACAGAGTTCATGTTTGGACCACTAGGTGGGTGCTGATGCCCTTCACAAAGATGCAGAAAGAGGAGGCACTAGAGACAGAACAGATGGGGGAGGGCAATGAGCTCAGCTTTGGACGACTGCAGTCGGAGGCATCAATGGAGACAGACACTGCCAGAGGACAGCTGATGAGTCTGGAGCTGGAGCGGAGACGGGAACTGGACATCATCAGTGCTCATGTGGGACAGAGTCATGAGAGGGAGAAGGTCACCCAGGGTGAGAGTGTGGAGGAAGAGGGGAGAGAGCCTGGCATGGCATCGACTGAAAAGCCTCAGGGGAGGGGCTGAGCAGGAAAGGGGACCTGGGGAGCAGTCAGAAAGGCTGGAGTCAGGAGGTACTAGAGCCCCTAAGGTCGAGGGAAGTGGGAATGGGAATTCCCGGGAGGTAATGGTCAGGAGCACCAACAGAGCAGATGGCTAAGAGGGTGGTCAGGACAAATCTGTATTCCCCAGTAGGTCACTGGTGGCCCTGCTGAGGGTGGCTTCTGGAAAGGATGTGTGGGAGGAGGAACAGCAGATGAGATGGTAAAGAAGAGGCAGCATGATGTGCACTGTTAGTGGGAGCTATAAAGGCCAGGGCAGAAGGATCACAAGTTCAAGGCCAGCCTACACAGTGGCAGAGCAAAGCAAAAAGCTGAAAATTAAAGCAAAAAGATCAATGAGAGTTTAAAATGTACAATAAGTTCAATGGAAGATGGAAGGCTGAATGAATCTCCTAACCAGTAGAAAATGTGAAAAATGGTGGGCAAGCACATTTTGGTTGGGTTTGATTTTGGTTTGGTTGGGTTTTAATTAAATGGAGAATCTTCTGGAGCCCAAGAGGCAGAGGTGGGGGCTGCAAGTTCCAAACTATTCGGGGACAAGACCCTGGTTACAAGAATAACAACTATGGAATCAATCAGGCAATGGTTTTCAGGCCAATGGGGGTTTTTTAAACCAAGACATCTAAGGAGGCCAGGTGTCTCAGCAGATGAAAGCACTTGAGTTCCATCCCTGAATCCCACAAGGTGGCAGGAGCGAACTCTTAGGAGAGAACTCCTGAGCATTGTCCTCTGACCTACACACACACACACACACACACACACACACACACACACACACACACATCATAGCATTACAAGAGCACAATCAATTAATCAATAAAACAAAAAGAAATTTCTATCATTTATAGACACCTAATTTCATCACTTGGAAATGTATATAGCAAGGATGGTAGACATGGAAGAGGAATTTAGCTATAGATTCAAGTAAATTAAAGACAAAATAAACAACCACTAATTATTATATCATAGTTCATCACTTGACTTAGCAAAAGCAGCCTTTCAATGGTCTCCATAAGGTGAACACTGAGTAAAATTCTCACCGTTTCCTAGAGAAATGGGAAATACCTGAGCAGAAAAAGGCTGTGATTGACATCTAAAACCTCCTTTGAAATCAAACAGAATAAAGGTCAAATTGGCCGGGCGGTGGTGGTGCACGCCTGTAATCCCAGCACTTGGGAGGCAGAGCCAGGCAGATCCCTGTGAGTTTGAGGCCAGCCTGATCTCCAAAGCGAGTTCCAGGAAAGGTGCAAAGCTACAGAGAAACCCTGTCTTGAAAAACCAAAAAATAAAAAATAAAAAATAAAAAAATAAAGGTCAAACTGGTAAACAACAGTAGTGTGTGCATATTATTCTGCATAAGAATGGGCCCACCAACAGTCAGGCATAGAGAATGGAGTATTCAGAGGGCACTCCACCCTCAGCACTGAACTGTTTGCCAGGGAGAGATGCAGGGAGAGGGAGTCATTGCCCCCAGCTGTGTGCCCACTGATGATCTCACCAAGCTCCTTTAGACAGCTCCAATCCAAACGCCACACAAATGGCCCTGGTTGAACTAAATGGGTCACAAAACAAACCCCAAAATCACGAATCTAGGAATGGGAATGGGTAGGGAGGGTGGGTTGGTAGGGATGGGAAGGGGACAAGAGAGAGATTATGATCAGAATGTATTATATACATGTATAAAATCGTCCAAGAACAAATTTTAAGCTCATAAAAATTATATATAAAGGTGAGAGATGGGTACAGCCCAGTGGGACAGTGGTTGCCCCGAGTTCAATCTCCTGTGTTGAAATTTGGAATTCTGTATCACCGAGAAAAGCTGAGAGACTTGAAAGCATGTGCCTCTGGGGAGCAAAATATGGGGAGTCCCAAGGCTACTAACCAGCTATGTGAAGTTTTGGGGGTTGTTTTATTTCTTTAAGTCACATTTGACTTGTTCAAACTTTGATTAGCATTGACACAGATGGGCTCTCAGGACTAAATAGGTCCCAGCTTTGGAGTAACTCTACCTACAGAGGTGAACCATTGGAAAGGTGACCCCCTGAGCTGCCCTGTTCTTGCATCTGGTATGTTTGCCACGACAGAATCAGCCTGTGGAGAGGGCTCCCTTATCTGTTCTGGGAAACTCTTGTCTTCTATGCTCTGACCACAGCTGCCTCTGCTGGCCTGTGTCTCCGGAGGAAGAAAGATGGAAAAGCTAAGTAAACATGGCTGTGGGGGTGGGTGGCGACACTTTTACATTCACCGTAAAGCCCATTATCTGTAGATCTCTTGTGACAGAAGTCTCTATTTCAGACAGTGTTGAAACCAACAACTAGTTCCCAGCCTCCTCCAAAGAGGTCGAGACAAAGCTATAAACAGAATGAAATCTGCTAAATCATCTCAGCAAAAACTATCAGCTAAGCGGTCTAGAAAAGGCTCCTCCTCAGAAGTGCTGGAATGCTTCCCAGTGAAGGGTAATTCTGAGGATCCAGTTTAACCAACTCCAGAGGCTCAGAGGGTCTTGCTCCAAACCAGAACTAGAATTCTGTCTGAAACTACACCCTGCTTACCTCAGTTTACCCTATAATCTTCCTGTAGAGGAACAGATGTTAGAGGAGATGGTCGAGATGGTAATCTAAGCCTTGGGACACTCCCTCCACTCTAATTGACCCCACAAGGAAGCAAAAGTAAAGAAGGCCTGTAGGACCAACAATCCAGAGGCTTTCCTCGGCCTGAGATATCAGCATTTGAGTTACACATTGACGCCCTCCACGTTGAGCAAATTGTACATCCCGGGCTGTGTCTCCGGACGTCCAAATGGATCTTGGATCTACAAAGAGAGATCTCAGAATGATTGGTGATCACTGTCACCCTGGAGGATGAGATTTCCCAGAAAGAATGAGATCCCTGAGAAGAGAAAAGGCCCAAGATTGGACTGTGAGGAAACACCAGCCTTAAGACATGGGGAGCAAAGGAAGTAAGGGACTCCTGGGGCCGACACCGGCTCTGGGTGCTGGTCTGGAGTGTCTGAAACTGGGAACGAGTTCCCACTGCTTGCTAAGAGTGTTGAATAAGTTATACGCAGCAAATGCTCACACTGACAGAGGGAAGGGGGAGGAGCTAGGAACAGAGGGCCGCACTGGCAGTTAGCTGGGGCCTCTTCCTTCTGTCTCCTTTGTGCATCCTGTCCCCGTTCCCATTAGCACAGGTCCCAGGAGAACCTGGGCAGTACAAGTGTTTCCAGGAAGGGTCAGTAGAAGGCCACCTACCCCTCTGCTAAGTGGACTTAGTCCAGATTACAGCATGTGCTGCTCTGAGCCAGGTGGCATAAAGGCTGGACAAATATGCACTTTCCCGGTGCTGAGGGCAAAGGTCAAGGGGACTGGGCACTGAGCAGAAAGGTAATCATACGCCAAAAGTAAAGAGGACAGGCTGTGGCATCCCCTTTTGCCTACCAAGTGTATTCAGCAGAAGTTAGTCATTTTGGAAGAAATAAAAGTTTCAAGTAGCAAAATACCAAGCTGGCTCTGAGGAGGGTGTTAATAAATTGTTAGCTTTTGATTGGTTCAGGATCCAGGAAGTCTCACCAGCAAGGGTTTCCGCTTCTCCCCAATATATCTTGGTTATACTAGGCTTTCTGTAGATTCCTCCTGGATGGCATTTCACCCCCTCAGGAAGAATGGAGAGAACCATGAGAAGTACCCAGGCTTTGGCATTGGCAGCCACATTGGAACCCATATCGTCAGTATAACATTTGAAAAGTTGTATAAACACCTTGCATACCGGTTTCCTTCTCTGTATTTTTGGAGATGATACTAAGCTCTAAGGGCTGAGTGGCTATTTGTCAAATGCTCCCAGCTCTTGTTTTCTGATGCCCAACTTAATCAGGAGAGCCACCCTCAAGCCACCTTCATGGTGGCTTTGCCCAACTCTTTGCCCCTGGGACACATTGTCCAGATTGACAGCAAGCTTTTCTCTGTGGTCCATCAGTAGGTGGTATTCGGCCATCATATTACCAGGCTACTGCACGCTGGTAATGACTTGCTCTGATCCTTGGATACAAGCTGACATGCTTTTGTAACTCTCAGCCCTTTACCTAGTTCTTTGAGAAAACATCACATTTCTCAGTTTCCTCTGCAAGCCTGAGAGCTTGATCTACATCTCCAGGAGGAATCAAGACCCTCAGTATAGGGTTGGGGATTTAGCTCAGTGGTAGAGAGCTTGCCTAGCAAGCGCAAAGCCCTGGGTTCAGTCCTCAGCTGTGTGTGTGTGTGTGTGTGTGTGTGTGTGTGTGTGTGTGTGTGTAACCCTCTGTGTAAACACACACACTCACACCCACACATGCACCCCAAGTGCTGTTATATAGCCAGGTAGCTGTTACAGCTGTAGCCCCTGTGAGACAGCCTTCCTTAGCTGTTGGAAATCATCAGCAAGCGTACTGTGTTTTCTGGTCTCGCTCCTTGGCACAGTGAGTGGTTCCTCATTTGTCCTTTCCCCTCAAAGTTCATGCCCTCAGGCACCTGGCTAAATTTAGCTCTTTTTGGGGACCTTTCCCCCCGCTGTCCCACAGCTGTGGTAGTTTTGGCCACACCCCAGACAGGGCTTAGGGCTGGCTCCCCTCACCGAGAGGTGTCTTTGGGTGCTGCTGACTGTTGTGCCATACTTGGCCCTTCCTGTCGCTTTAGGCCAACAGTATTTGCTTTGAGAATCAATTTGTGCTCTTGGAAGCTGAAACCCTTCATGCTAGCTCCTGACCCATTGGCCCTCCTCTGTCGTCTCTTCCTAGTTCTGCAGCAATGCTCATAGCTCCCTTCACTTCCATTAAAGCTGGGGACGAAAGAGGTGACCAGCGACTATGAAGTATTTTCCTGACTTTTCTCCAGGGGCAAGGCCTCAGATCCCTGAGGATCCAGCACAGTCGAGTACCCTCCCTTCCTTCCGTCCTCCCTTCCTTCCGTCCTCCCTTCCTTCCTTCCTCCCTCCCTCCCTCCCTCCCTCCCTCCCTCCCTCCCTTCCTTCCTTCCTTCCTTCCTTCCATCCTTCCTTCCTCCTTCCCTCCCTCTCTCCCTCTCTCCCTCTCTCCCTCTCTCCCTCTCTCTGTCTCTCTCTCTTCCTTTCTTTCTTTGTTTTAAAGTATTTATTTTAGCTGGGCATAGTAGCACATGCTTTTAAATCCAGCACTTGGGAGGCAGAGGCAGGTGGTTCTCTGTGAGTTCAAGGCCAGTCTGGTCTACAGAGTCTCGGACACCCAGGGCTATATAGTGAGACCCTGTCTCAAAAAACAAACAAACAAACAAACAAAAAACAGAAAACAAACAAATGAAACTATTTTCTTTTATGTTTGTATGCCTGAGTATGTGTATGCTCACCACATGCACTCAGGAGCCTGTAGAGGTAAGAGGCCATCCTTCTGGAATTGGAGTTACAGGTGGTTATAAGCCACATGTGGGTGCCGGGAACCAAACCTGGGTCTTCTGCAAGAGTCTGTGAGTGCTTTGAGCCACTAAGCCATCTCTCCAGCCCCTGTTAGGTGCTACTGATTTTTTGAGTTATTCTAACTGAACACAACAGATGCTTGAGTCAGAATCCCTTAGTAGGCAGTTAAATGAGAGAGATGCACATAAAGGCTTTTTATAGGTTCAGATGGGCTCATTTTCAAAGGCCCAGAATAAAGGACATAGATAGATCATACTCAGCCTTTTATCATTTTGCTTATTATTTTCTTCTTTTTAATATAAGCTATAAGTAAATCAAGCAATCAGCAAGCATGCATGGATCTCTGTCTTCATTCAACTAGCTAGGAGCATTTCAGAAGTAAACAAAAGAATGATGTAGGTGATAGACAATTACATGTTTACACGGACTCTGGCCTTACGTGGTTGCGTAAAGCGCGCACGCAGCCATGTAATCTACGCGCATGCATGGAGTACACACAGGAGTCCCTGTACGCATGCACGGCCCAACCTTTAAAAAGCTGGCGCCACCTTGCATGACTCTCTCAGGCTCTCAGTCTCTCTCCTCCTCCTCCTCCCCCCGCTTCTCCCCCACTTCTCTCCTCACCCACGTGTGTTTCACCCAGGCCTGTCACCTCTATCTACTTTAATAAAACTCTTCCGTGGTCTTGTTGTGTTCGGGACATGTTTCTAGCGCAAAATAACTAACAGTAGGAGTATAGGAAATGGGGCAGGAGAGATGGCTCAGTGGTTAAGAGCACTAACTGCTCTTCTAGGGGACCTGGGTTCAATTCCCAGCACCCACATGGCAGTTTACAACTATCTGTAACTCCAGTTAACTCCAGTTCCAGGGGACCTGACACCCTCATCTAGACACATAGGAAATGAAGGCAAAACGCCAATGTTTAAAAAAATAAATAAACAAAGAGTATAGGAAACAAGAGCCATCTTAGGGGGTTCAGGTAATACTTGAAGAGGATTCAATGGGGCCTCAATCCTCCTAGAAAGAGGACTGTATGGTAAAGCCAAATTGACCCACATAAAACAAGAACAGAGCTAGCACTGAATGTGAGGAACATTCTGCAGAGGCTTTGCAGAGGAGTGAGGTTTGTGCTGACCTCGGAGGATAGGAAGGCTTTGCATAGATACAGGAGAAGGGAGAGACTGATAAGCAGAAAGGAACACAATGAGCTGAGGCCGGAGGAGAAAACTGGGCATACAAGGTATGCACACGTGTGACTTGGAGGTGGCTGCAAAGAGCCAACCGCATTTCAATGGAAAAATGCATGTGAGGGAGAGGAGACCAGATGTGGTCCACATCTGCAGGTCCTTGAGAGCCTGTCAAACTCCCAGTCACAGACACCTGGTAACCTGAGAGGGTTCTTCTGTTAAAGAAAAGGAGGCAGGGGCATCTTGCCCTTCTTTTTCTTTTAGAAACCATAACACATGACCTCTTACTTAGATTCACCCACATCCCCATCAGCTGTCTGTCTCTTCTTCCTAGAGAACCATGTCCAGAGGTACCTGTAAGACCAAAGCAAGGGACCCCAGACCAATGAAATTGCTATTTGCATGTCCTGTCATGAAGGGCTCTAGTCATATCCAGGCACAGATACCCTTGAGAAGAATCAACTACTTCGAGGTGGTTGGGGTCATCAAAGATTATGGCTTGAAGAGACACTGAGATGAAAGGCTATGCCCTGGATCAGAAAAGAACATAGACTCTCCTGAGTGACCACTGTCCTGACACATGACTGGGGCCGATGACCCTGGGGTCAACTGGTGCCACACTTGCTGACCACAGAGGAGGTTGGGCCGATTTTAGGTATTTGGCTGAAGGGTCGCATGAAGAAACTGCTCCTTTCGAACAGCTCTTTCCAAGGGAAGCAAAGCTCCTTGCAAAGCTAAAGGTTAGTATGGGATCCTCAGTAACTCTTTAAACCAAAGCAAACACGAAGGCAGGTCTTGTTTGCTCTGCACTGGGCTGGTCTCCTACCCTCAGTCATCTGATTTCCAAGGCTCCTGGTTGATTTCCTCCTGGGGTCAAAGATGAGAATAGGCAGCTGGTACTCAAAAGACAAGGGATGCTAGATAATCAGAGGAGTAAGGGATATACAGCAGAGCTTTTATTTTTATTTTATTATTATTTTTTTTTTAATGGTGGGATTTCAGTTGGTTTGGAGAAGTCAAGAAGCTTTGTCAGGGCTGGAGAGCTCGATCACCAGTTAAGAGCATTGGTTTCTCTTCCAAAGGACCAGAGTTTGGATCCCAGCACCCACACTGAGTGGCTCACAACTGCCTGCAACTCCAGCTCCAGGGGATCTGACATCCTCTTCTGACCTCAGCAGGCACTCCCTCCCCTCCAAGATACACTCATATACATATATATACACACACACACAGAGAGAGAGAGAGAGAGAGAGAGAGAGAGAGAGAGAGAGAGAGAGAGAGAAGAAAGAAAGAAAGAAAGAAAGAAAGAAAGAAAGAAAGAAAGAAAGAAAGAAAGAAAGAAAATCAGGCTAGGATGTAGTTCAGTTAGGAGAATGTTTGCCTAGCTGGCACAAAGCCCTGGCACCATGTATAACTGGGTGTGTAATTCCAGCACTTAAGAAGTAGAAACAGCCAGACAGTGATGGTGTACCTTTAATCCCAACACTCAGGAGGCAGAGGCAATTGGATCTCTGTGAGTTCAAGGCTAGCCTGGTCTACAGAGCTAGTTCCAGGACAAACGAGCTACATAAAGAAACCCTGTCTCAAGGAAAAAAAGAAAGACATGGGAACCAAGCCAGGCATGGTGGTGCATGTCTTTAATCCCAGCACTTTCTAAGGCTGAGCCAGGAGAATCTGTGAGTTCAAGGCCAGCCTGTTCTATATGTGATCCATCTCAAAACAAAAACAAACTAAGAAAAAGAAAAACACACACACACACACACACACACACACACCCCAAAGAAACATTTGATCAGGAAAAACCCCCAAAATTATAAATCTGAAACACCTGGAATCTTCAGCAGAAGTGTGTCTCTTCTACCTCGATTTGAGGACTCTGTTTTAGTAGATGGGAAATAATACTGAAAATAGTCTACAGAGGTCCAGATATCCAGCACACTACAACCAGTATTGACAAGCTTGGAGGTAGTAACAGGGTCATGGCTGGGACTTACTGCCTTCAGAACAGCATGCTCCAGACTTCTCGGTGGATATTCTCCACTCTTCCTCACCTTCCAGCCTCTAAGATAAGCTGCCTCCTACTCAGTCATGTCAGTTTGCATAACCCCTAAGTGACCTGCCCTATGGAATTTGCAGTCTTGCTTAGGGCACAGTATGAGTATGACCCATACATACAGCAAAGAAAATAAATGCTAAGGAATTTGGCATTTTAAAAATGCAGGGTAGGTGTGGACCAAGCTTGTGTATCTCAGAATACACAATGAAGGAGACGTTGCCTATAATGGAATCTGAAGTCCTTAGCCTGACTCCTAGTACTTCCCTGAGCCTGAATCCACCCTCTTTTCCAGCCTCACCTCCTACGATTCATTTCCATAATCAAACTGGTTTGCCTGCACCACGCTTCTCTTACTCCACAGCTGGGTTTTCTCTGCTGTTGACAGTGTCTCCTTTCTTCTCTGCCTCTTCAAATCCTAACCGTGTTCCAGATCTGGCTCATGTTTCTCAAAACTTTCCCAGCCCAGGCCAGCCTCCCATGCCCCCACCCTCCCCAAATTCACAGCACTCCATGTCCCAGGACTCATGGCCTGGAAGGTCATTTAAAGATTTATTTTATTTTTGTTTTATGTGTACTAGTGTTTTGCCTGCATGTGTGTGTGTGTTTCATCACGTGCCTGCCTATTCCCTCAGAGGCTGGAAGAGGGCATCAGTTCTCTTGGAACTGGAGTTACATTTGGTTGTGAGCTCTGTGTGGGTGCTGGAGATTGCACCTGGTCTTCTGTAAGAGGAACAAGTGCTCTTAACCACTGAAGTGGCTTTCCAGGCCCTTATGACAGCTTCTTGACTTGGACCCTTCTTGACCTTTGACCTCTTTGTGTAGTATACCTCAAACTACTTTATGCTCTCTATGAGAGGTGACATTTTATATATCCTTCAGCATCTAGCTCAGGGTCTGGAATATGGTCAATGATCAATAGCTATTTGTCAAAGGAATGATAGGTGAAAACTTTTTAAGACATTTATTTATTTATTGCTGTGGGGGTGCATGCATGCAGCAGGAGTCATGCGTGCACATGGAAGTCAGAGGACAATTTTCTAGAGTCAATTCTGTCCTTTCACCATGTGCATCTAGGGGATCGAACTCAGCTCACCGGGCTTGGCAGCAAACACCCTAACCAACTAACCTGTCTTGCTAGCCTTAGAAAATGTCTTACTGTTTAACTTTGTTTCTTCATTTGTTCACTTGAAGGAGTAGGGAGGGTCTATATGGGACTTTCTGAACATGGTATCCCTTAAATTGCCTCTCCTTCAGACTGGTAAATATCTCCAGTTTATATACTATAAAAATGGGATTCAAAGATGTTTGAAGTCATCAATAATGAGAAGAGTTGGGGGTGAACATTGGTGTGCCTGGCTGGGAATACCGCACTTGCCCTCTCTTGCGCATGCGCTAAGCTCTCTGCCTCCTCCACCTGAACACCTGCCGTGAGAACTGCTGTTGAGTTTCTTCCTGACAGCCTGTTACATGACTTTCCTCATCACTCTGTGCAATCTCCCCACTTTAAAGCCAACCTTCAAAGGCGTTTTTCCTGGACCCCAATACAGGTTTTATTTCCATGAAATTCCCATATAACTCTTAGCATCAAATTTCCCTCCCATCTTTTAGACCTATAATATCTCACTTACCTTTTAACATCCAGCTAAAATGAGTATTTCCTCCTTGAATTTTCCTGTGACCATACTCTATAACAAAGTTAAACATTCCTGGTTCTGAGTCTCATGGCCCACAGACTCTTTCACAGTTTAGAACTCCATGTGACTGTCCTCCTGCACAAATAACAGTGTGAACAGTGTGTTTACGCCACCATTAACATGAATATTTAAATAATGCATTTTGCTTGATATTAGGATGACTAAGGCCAATGGAAATAGGAATTTGTTTGGCCCTGCTATCATTTTATAGAACCAGCAATTAATAGACGGTTCATGATTGACATATCTCATTTATGCAGTACTTGACTGTCTATCTACTCCCTTTTAGTCCTCCATCTTGCTCTTTTTTCTTCGCTCTCCTTTCTTTGTTTCCCTTTGCCCACTCAAGGACCTGTTGAGGTACCTAAGGCTAACAGTAACCAGGCCCTAAGGAAGAGGAAGAATGCCTTTACTGTCTCTGCCCTCCCCCCACAGCCCTTCCCTGCTTCGGCCTCAGGGCTGATCTTTGACCAGTAGTAAGTCTTAATTATCAAAACCAAGAGTTTCATTGTTTACTGGATGGTCTACAATTGATGGCTTACAGCTTGGGTATCAGCCCGGCTCCCATCCCCTCACCTTCAGCCTCATTTTTCCTGTCCCCTCTTTCCTGCTCCCAATGCTCTCAGTTCTTCCAGAGTCCAGCTGCTGAACTCCAAATCTGAGACATCTGGCTCTTGAACCCTTTCCTTAAGAACAGCCAGTGGTTGTCCTTCTCACCCAGACCCAGACCCTCACTCTTCTATCCCTAAGAAACCCAACCATCACCAAGAACTCTGCCTCTGGGAACTGGGTAACATGTGGCTGCAGGAGGGACCTTTGGGTCCCACATGTCCCACATGTCTCTGTAGAAAAGCCTCTACAGAGCTTGTGCAAGAAGATCAAAGGCAACCCAGGGAGTCAAGGAAATAAGTGAGGAGGTGGAAGAATAATGTTGGCACTCTCTTGGGAGAACAAACAAAATTCCCTATCTGATTCAGTTTGGGGTTTCATAGAGCTCATGTGGAACTACTTGTTTTCTTTTGTATCAAAATATACCTAGGCCAGGTATGGAGCACAGGCCTTTAATCCCAGCACTTAGGAGACAGAGGTGGGCAGATCTTTATGAATTCTAGGCCAGCCTGGTCTACATTGTGAGTTCCAGGATGTCCAGGGCTACATAGAAGGACCTTGTCACCAAAGGGGGAAAAATTAATAATAATAATAATAATAATAATAATAATAATAATACAGAAAAAACACCATACACCCACATAGTTTTAGGCCTTTGTCCCAGCTATCAGGTAACTAGCTGGTACTCTCTCCCAATGGAAGCTCAAGGTCAAGGGTGGGGGACAATGAGCAGATACAAAGCATCCTTCTATGCTCACCTCGCCCCAGGTATCTTGTTCCACAATCTGCCTACAGATCTCAACTGGAGAGTCTGTTCCCCAATAGGGGGATGCCTATTCCCTCTGCCTTCCTGATGTGTGGGTAAGTGGGGTTTGAGTGAGGATGTAACTGTTCTTAATGCTAATTCAATATTAATTCTAGATAAGAATGTTGCTTGAGTCTTGTAAGGCAATTGTCTGTGAAATGTTAACTACTGCTTTTGAAGATAATTTTCATGAGAAATACTCAGAAGGGAATGTCAACGGATTGGATATCAAATAACAGATGCCATATGTCATGGGCAAAGATAAAGACAAGAAGAGATGAACAAAGAGCAAAAAAATTCACCAAGATGCCAAGAGGTTGTTGTAGCTGGATTTTCTCTAGTCCTGCCTGGGCCGCAGCCGCTCAGACCCAAATAAACATACAGAGACTTATATTACTTATAAATTGTATGGCCATGGCAGGCTTCTTGTTATCTAGTTCTTATATCTTATATTAACCCATTTCTATTCATCTATAAGTTGCTACATGGCTTGTGGCTTACCGGTACTTTACATCTTGCTTCTCATGGTGGCAGCATCTCCTGACTCAGCCTTCCACTTCCCAGAATTTTCCTACTTATCCCACCTATACTATACTTCCTGCCTGGCTACTGACCAATCAGTGTTTTATTTGTCAATCAATCAGAGCAATACATTCATAGCATACAGAAAGATATCCCCAGCAGGTTGTCTCTAAGCTGTAGACTTGGGGCCCCTTTCCTTGTTTCTGGGTTGTCCAGTTGTTTAATATGAGCAAGCATAGATCTTAGCATGAGTGGGAGGAATCACTGCTGAAATCTATTTTCCCAATGTAGAATACGTTTCCTCACATCATCGCATTAGGAAATCTCTGTGAAAGCCGAGAGCCAGACATAATGACTCACATCTGTAATTCCAGCACTTGGAAGACTGAGGCAGGAGGATTGCCATAAATTCTAGGTTAGCTCAGGCTACACAGTGAGTTCCAGACCAACTTGGGCTATGTCGTAAGACCCCATCTCAAAATAAAACCTGATAAATGAGAGAAGGAGGAAGAGGAGAAGGAGGAAGGAGAGGGAGGAGGAGGAGAAACTAGCAGTTTGTACAAAGGCCTCCAGCCACTGCTACCCTGAGACACAGGCTCTCCTCTTCCCTATTGTTCAACAGTGTCCAGTAAAGGCCTTCACTTTATCTGAGGTCAGAGGGCAAGCTGAAGGTCACATGGGAGAGATTGCTCAGACAGGCATGCCTGCAGGAAGAAGGCTCAGAGATAGACCCAAGCTGACAAGGGCTCCACAAGCACAGGTTACCCCAAAACTTGCTCCAGAGATGCCTAGGGAGTCAGAGGGACGCCAAGAAGGAACTGTCTCATACAGCATGAAAACGGTCCCCATTCGGGAGCTGGCAGGCTTCCAAGGCAGGAAAGAGTGTCCAGGAGAGCAGGTCAGGTTAGCCCAGGCTCAGCTCAGAGGCTCAGCTCAGAGGCTCGACTCCTGCTACAGCTCCAAGCTTTCTACTTCTTGTCTGATATTTCCAGCTGCCTTTCTGCTTCTCTTCTCTCCTTCACCAACCTCCAGCCCCCACCCCACACCACCCCACACCACCCCACACCACCCCACACCACCCTAATTGCATCACCCTCTGAGCTTGCTCACCCTACCCCACCCCCACACGCACCCCTAGGGGCCTGCAGCTGTGGCTAGGTTGCCCTGGTGACAGTCACACTCCAGTTTTGGAAAAGGGAACTAACTTACGAAGTTAGTCAGGGAGGAAGCTAGCTAGCTAGGGTCGAGCATGGTGAGGACAGGACAGAGATACGGAGCTTGTGCTAGACTCCTTGGAACTGCAGAAAGTGATTGAGCATGTCTAGGCCCAATGCCTCGCACACCCCCATGTCTGTTGTCTCTTGAGCAACACTCATGCAGGGTCTAGAGAGGTTTGCTTTCTGAGGAGAGAAGCTGACTGGAGAGAGGAGGGGGAAGGGCAGGTACAGAAGTGTGGTAACAGGGTAAGCCCAGCACTGGAGAGACAAATCTCTGTAAAAATCAGGCCAGCTAGGGCTGCATAGTGAGACCTATCTCAAAATAAACAAATAAAATATGGCTAATCCTGTGACGAGAACTGCCCGCTCTTTCTCATCATCCTGTAGAGTCCTCAGGAAAAGATAATTAGAGAATACTGACAAGAGAGGTTTAAGAAGTTTAACTGCATACCTAAGAGCTAAGTGTGTGTGTGTGTGTGTGTGTGTGTGTGTGTGTGTGTGTGTGTGTGTGAGAGAGAGAGAGAGAGAGAGAGAGAGAGAGAGAGAGAGAGAGAGAGAGAGTCGCTGCAAGGTCAGGCCAGGCCAGGGTACATATGTAGGAAGGCCCTGTTTATTGTTGTTATTGTTTGGTTGATTTTCTTTCTTTTTTGTTTTTCGAGACAGGGTTTCTCTGTGTAGCTCTGGCTGTCCTGGAACTCATTCTATAGACCAGGCTGGCCTCAAACTCAGAGATTGCTTGCCCCAGGGTCCCTAGTGCTGGGACTGAAGGTGTGTACCACCACTGCTTGGCTGGAAAGCCCTGTTTGAGAACACACTCTCTCTCTCTCTCTCTCTCTCTCTCTCTCTCTCTCTCTCTCTCTCTCTCTCTGAAAGCACTAGGGATTGAACTCAAAGCCCTATGGTGTGTGGAGTGTGTAAGTTCTCAAATGTGTGCATACACACACACACACACACACACACACACACACACACACACACACGCACGTAGAAAGTGCAGCGGGTGCTGTGCAAAGGGGAAATCTTCCTGGAGCGTGAGATTATTGCAGCCTCTGGAGGGAAAGAGCTAGATTTAATCCCAGATACTTGGTAGGCTGAGGCAAAAGAACAAGAGAAGTCAATCTCCCTGGGCTGCACAGTGAATTAATTCAAGGCTGCCCAAGCAACCTAGTGAGAGCCGATCTCAAAATGAAAGGTACAAGGGGGCTGAGGATATAGCTCAGTGCTGGAGTGCTTGCCTAATGTGTGAGATCCTAAATTCAAGACCCAGAAATTAAATGCCTAACTAATTGTTAAAGAATTCAGGAAAATTCATCAAGTCTTGAGGCAGTGGTTCTCAACCTTCCTAATGCTTCAGCCCTTTAAAACAGTTCCTATGTTGTGATGACCCCCAACCATAAGATTATTTTGTTGCTATTTCATAACTGTAATTTTGCTACTTTTAGGAACTGTAATATAAATAACTGATACTTGACCCCCAAGGGGTTGAGAACTGCCATCTTAAAAGATTCTGCGCCATTATGATTCTCAGCTGGATGATACTCTGCTCTTGGGTCTCCTTTGTCTGCAAGTTTTCTCATAGAAAATTTGACCCATATGTAATAAAACTGTGTCATGGCAAAAAGCTGTAACCTGTCACTCACCATTTCCATGGCAACAACACATTTGCTATGGCAGCGTGTGATGGCAGGATGACCACAAACTTCAGAACCAGGTGCTTGGCAAAAGCCTGGCATGAGTTTTCACTGGGCAACCATCTGTAAAGCAGGCAACCCTGTTCCTCCATGCATGGCTGTTGTGAGAAATGATGAGAGGCTCTCTATCCCCTGCTACAGCTGAATGCATGGCACGCACTTGGCACTCTGTAGGTGTGCTTGCTGGTTTTTGTCAGCTTGACATAAACCTAGACATATCTGGGAAGAAGGACTCTTAATTGAGAAAAGTACCTCCATACAATTGGCCTGTAGGCAAGTCTATAGGGCATTTTCTTCATTAGTGATTGATGTAGGAGAGCCCAGACTACTGTGGATGGTGTGTATAAGAAAACAGGCTAAGCAAGCCATAGGGAGCAAGCCAATACAAAGCACCCCTCCATGGCCTCCTCAGCACTTCCTATCTCCAGGCTTTTGCCATGCTTGAGTTTCTCCCTTGGCTTTCCTGGATGATGGAGTACAAGCTATAAGATAAATAAACCATTTCCTCCCCACGTTGCTTCTGGTCATGATGTTCTGTTGTAGTAACAGAAACCATAAGACAGTAGGAGAAGGATGCTGTGATCCTATCAGCAGTCAACACCCTCTATAGTAGTTTACTCCAAATATAATTATTCTGAATGGCGGGTTGTCTATGCCTGTACTGCCCTGAATGAGCCCTGGTCTGTCTGGTCTCAGAAGCAATAACAAACTGCCTCAGATCGGAGTCAGAACTACAGTATGGACTTTGGGTCAAAATCTACCAGCTGCACACTGAGTGTGATT
The DNA here is from genome assembly GCF_903995425.1 of Onychomys torridus. Taxonomy (NCBI): domain Eukaryota; kingdom Metazoa; phylum Chordata; class Mammalia; order Rodentia; family Cricetidae; genus Onychomys; species Onychomys torridus. The sequence continues at coordinate 40,614,903 of NC_050453.1, forward strand.
CTCAGTTTTACACCTTTTTGGTGGAGGGAGATGTCTGAAGTTCCACTCAGAAAATGGAGCCAGGGGGATTAGAAGTTCAAGGTCATTCTCAGTTGTATGTCGACTTCCAGGCCAGCCTGGGCTAAGTGAGATTCGGTCACAAATAAACAACAACAATAACAAAATCCACATAAAATATGTATCTCTCAGATCTCAGTGTCCACACATGGTTTTCCTGAAAGGCAGTCACATTCATCCATTTACATGTCTTCTTCAGCTGCTATGGTACTTCAGTGGCAGAGCTGAGTCAGTGCCACAGAGACCCTGGGGTTAACAAAGCCTAGCACACTTCCTGTCCCTACAGAAGAGAGTAGCCAATCCTCCATTAGGATCAATAGGCCAATGCCAGCCTGGCTCACCATCTCCAGACTGACACAATATTTTCCCCTCAATCACGGAAAGGTCCTCCCTCACCAGCGCGCGCGCGCGCGCGCGCGCGCGCGCGCGCACACACACACACACACACACACACACACACACACACACACACACTCCCTGGTTCCTTCATCAGGATGTTGTTAACACCAGTTGGCCTCCACTCTGGAAAGTGTAAGACAGGATTAGGCTGTAAAGTATGGCTGTTATTTTCTAACAAGCACTCGGGGGTGGTGCAATTCCAGTCACCCCTACAGAAACCTACTCAATGTGCCCTTTGTTCTCAGGGCCCTTGATCTCTCATTCTTATTACAGTTTCTCAGGGCCTGCTGTGTCCTATTTGAACTGGCTCAGCTGGAGAAATGGAAAAAAAAAAAAAAAAGAGCAGGCTTCCTCCACACCTTCAATCAGACTGGAGAGAGGTCAAAAAGAAGAAAATGAGGAAAAGAAGAAGCATTAAAATACATACTTACGCAGTGTTCCCGGTGTACCAGGCACTTCCACAGAATAGGGTAATTGTCCTAGTTAGGGTTACTATTGCTGTGATAAAACACCATGGCCAAAGGTAAGTTGGGGAGGAAAGGGTTTATTTGGCTTACACTTCTACATCACTGTTCATCACCAAAGGAAGTCAGGACAGGAACTCAAACAGGGCAGGATCCTGGAGGCAGGAGCTGATGCAGAGACCATGGAGGGGTGCTGCTTGCTGGCTTGCTCCCCGTGGTTTGCTCAGCCTACTTTCTTGTAGAACCCAGGACTACCAGCCCAAGGAATAACACCACCCACAGTGGGCTGGGCTCTCCCCTATCAAACGCTAATTAAGAAAATGCCCTACTGACTTGCCTACAGCCTGACCTATGAAAGCATTTTCTCAACTGAGACCCCCTCCTCTCTGATGACTCCAGCCTGTGTAAAGTTGACGTAAAACTAGCCAGCACTGTAATGAATAAGAAAAGGTCCCTGGGAGAGCAGGAGAAAAAAGAAAAAAACTTTGTAAGACAATGGAATAAATGCTATAATAAAAGTATGGACAGCATGAAGGAGGGGAAAAATTCATTGTGTTACAGTCCTGAAGAGGAATATTAGAAGAAATCACAGGGCTGGGCGGTGGTGGTGCATGCTTTTAATCCCAGCACTCAGGAGGCAGAGCCAGGTGGATCTCTATGAGTTCAAGGCCAGCCTGGTCTACAGAGTGAGATCCAGGACAGGAAGTAAAACTACACAGAGAAATCCAGTCTTGAATACCAAAAAAAAAAAAGTGTGGGGAGGGGACTAGAGAGATGGCTCAGCGGTTAAGAATACTAACTGCTCTTCCAGAGGTCCTGAGTTCAATTCCCAGCACCCACATGGTAGCTCACAACCATTAGTAATGAGATCTGACACCCTCTTCTGTCACACAGGCAGAACACTGTATACATAATAAATAAATAAAAATTCTTTAAAAAAGAAAGAAAGGAAAGAAAAAGAAGAAATCATAGGAAGGGGACAGCCTTGTCACAAGAGACCCTGAATAATGGAGAAGCTGCTGAGGTGACTAAGAGGGGAGGGCCAGAGACATCACAGCCCACCAAGTCAGGTCACATATACACATTTGAGCAGGAGGGTGGGCAGGAGTGGACTCCAAGAAAGAAGCTGGGATTGCATTGTAAAGGACTTTCTGTGCCTCTGCCTAGGAGCAAAGCTCCACGCTAGAAGGGATGAAAAGATCTTCAAAGATTGGAAAAGGAGAGAGAATCTAGTTTGTGTTTTCACGGTTATTGTCAGTTGCAATATGCAGGGATTTACTGTCATGGAGAAAGCTTGAACTTAAATAAACAGATGGGGGCTGGTGAGAGATGCTTTCTGCTCTTCCAGAGGACCCAAGTTCAATTCCCAGTACCCACATTAGGCAGCTCACAATCACCTGTATCTCCAGCTTGTCTTAATTTCATAGGCACCTGCACACATGTGACATTTACTCACATAAGTAAAATAAAAAGAAATCTTGAAAAGTAAATAAGCAGGTCATGGGCAGCAGAGGAGGTTGGTAAGCAGAAAGGTCATGATATAGAGTCAATAAGACCTTATGACATATTAAACTTAGATTAAGGGAAAGAAAGAGATCAAGGAAGAAGCCTGGTCTCTGAAAGGGGCAGACAGATAGTGGTGCCCAGTTTTGAAAGAGTAAATGACAGAAGAGCAATATTTCAACAGGGGATAGAAAAGTACTTGGGCGTGATGAATTTGGTAGTTGACTTGCAGCATGACAGTTTGGAGTTGCACAGGTCTAGTAGACAGTTAATGATAGTGTGGGGTTAGCTCAGAAATATACAGCTACAGATATGAATTTAAGAACTATCAGGAAGTGGGGGAGACTAGAGAGATGGTTCAGTAGTCAAAAGCACCAGCTGCTCTTTCAGAGGACCTAGGTTCAATCCCTGGCATCCCCATGGCAATTCACAATCTCTGTAACTCCAGTTCCAGGGTATCTGATGCCCTTTTCTGGACCCTGCAAGCACCAGGCATGAATGTGGTGCACAGGCATACATGCAGGCAAATCACCCATCCACATAAAATAAAGTTAAATTAAAAATGAAGAAAAAGAATTGCTGGGGGCCAGGCATGGTGGCTATGCCTTTAATCACAGAGTTTGAAAGGCAGAGGGAGGTGGATCTCTGTGAGTTCGAGGCCAGTCTAATCTGTGTGGTGAGTTGTAGGCCAACCAGTGCGTGGTAGTTTGAATGAGAATAGCCCTCATTGGCTCACATGTTTGAATGTTTTATACATAATTGGTGGAACTACTTGGGAAGATTTCAGAGGTGTGGACATTTTAAAGAAAGTAAGTCACTGGGCAGGCTTTGAGGTTTCAGAAGTCTCATGCCTTTCCAGTGTGCTCTCTACCTCCTGCTTGCGTTTGGAGATCGGAGCGCTCGGCTGTTCCTGCCACTGTGCCTTCACTCTACTATCACGGACTCTAACTCTCTGGAACCACAAGCCCATTCTTAGTTTATAAATTGCCTTGGTCATAGGGTTTTATCACAGCAATACAAAAGTAACTAATACCCGGGGTTACACAGAGTCCTAAAATAATAACGATAGCAGTGGCAGGCCAGCAAGGATTAAGTGTTTGCTTCACAAGTCAAACTGCTTGAGTTCAATCCCCAGAACCCACGTGTCTTAGTCAATGTTCTATAGCTGTTAAGAGACAACAGCAACTCTTATAAAGGAAAGTATTTAATTAGGGCTGGCTTACAGTTTCAGAAGGTTGGTCCATTATCGGCATGGCAGGAAGCATGGTGGCACACAGATAGACCTCGTGCTGGAGGAGCTAAGAAGCCTACATCCAGATCCGCAGGCAGCAAGAGAGAGAGAGAGAGACCCTGGGCCTGGCTTGAGCATTTAAAACCCCAAAGCCCATCTCCTCTCTCTCCTTCCTCCCTTCCTTTCTCCCCTTCCCTCCTCCCCATCCCCTATGACACACTTCCTCCAACAAAGCAACACCTCCTAATCTCTCTCAAGTAGTGCCACTCCCTAATGGCCAAGCATTCAAATATATGAGCCTATGGGGGCCATTGTTGGGGAATATTATTTTAAAGTGTGTTGCCTTTTTTCCTACTGCTTTTGTTAACAATGCCAAGATGGGTTTGATTAAATAAAATTAACCTGCAAGCAGGAAGCTGAGTCAACAAGTAGCTGAAAGGAAGAAACCACAAGTAGCAAGTGTTTTTGAAGTGGGGGCTGAGAGGACACTGGGATTTTTGGAAGACTCCAGCAAAGGGAGAAGGTTAGCTACTTGCTATTTAGCCTCCCTGAGTGAGCACAATTTCACCTAAACCGTTGACTCATGAGTTCTTTAGATTTAGATAAAGTTTCCCTTGGTAGCTTTGAAAGAGTCGGTGCCTGGGGGAACAGAATCCCCTTAGGCTGCAGCTCTTATGGCCAAACCGCAGCGGATAGCAGCGGAGTTGCAGTTGCTGTTTTGGACAGCCTTGGCTTAAGAGGCAGACACTGTAAAAAAATAAAAAACAACAGGCCACTCCAAAACAAACCACCACAGATGGTGTAAAGCAGAACCCAGAAGGAAAGGGCACCAATGCCATGGAGAAGAGTCCCCAAACTCTCTCCTCCAGAGAGAAGGAGCAAAGGAATAATATGCAAAGATTAAAACCTCCTCACACCATGGATTCCCACGAGGCATACTAATTGGAGAGTCATAAAAATCCACTGGTCTCTTTCCAGAGCATAGGCGCGGGCTAGTGACCTGGGAAGCGGGGATGATTTAGAGTCAGGTTGCTGTTTTTTATAGCACCAAGAAGAACCTGCTATGCTGCAGAGGGGGGACCGGCCTCAACACTGGCAGAATGGAGTGGTGCGAACAGGAGAGGACCTTGCAGGGCTCCCAAGACTGGGTTTGAAGAACCGGAAACAGAGATGGAGGCACACACAAGAAGCAGCAGTTCGGCCGTTCTCTGCTTCCTTCGCTTTTCCCGCTCCCTTCTCTCTTTTTTCAACATCAGTTGTCTGTCTTGGAAAACATCTGTGTGCTGTGTGATCTGGAAACAGACCAGTTGGTTCTTGTGACTCTCCAAGGTGTGACATTGAGTCTTATTCGGGAACTTGTGAGTTGCAGGGCTTTCACGCTTGCAGATGTGTTCCTCCATGAAGCATCCTGCTGTGGGCAGGACTTAAGCCATAAACCCCATGGCAGCAATTTCTCTGTATGGAGATCTGCCGTGAGCTGGGAAAGAGCCCGCCTTCTTCTCTCTGCAGTATATGGCACGCTGCCCCCAAAGAAGAAAAACCGTGGCCAAACTGCCAAGCATCGCTTCTAACACAAGTTCTCATTTTTGTTTAGCTGCAGCCAAACAGTAAGGAGTTCAGAAAAATAAGGCGCCAGGCTACTGGCAAGCTGGGATCTACTTCCAGGTCTACGAATAATCAATCCCTGAGCCCTAGCTAATGGAGAGAGAGGTTTTCACACTCCAGTTTGACTTTCTGACAATATTAATAAGTAACTTGCTTAAACCTCTGACGGTACCCTCTTGACCTACTCCTTGTATTTTACAGAACTATCTAGAATTTAAGTGTGTCAGACCCCATGGATATTATTCTAATATCGCTAAATATGCAAATGACTCAGATTGGGAAGTACTATACAATGACTTAAAACTATAAGCCTGCTGCAACAGAACCTCATAATAGGAGAGAACCGATCCTAATGCACCAAGCCCTCCTTATCATTTTATAATTATAAAAATAAATATTAAAAATTTAACCTGTCATCAAAGGAGAGCATTAAAAGAATGAGAAAGCATTCTTTTGTTTATTTAAATTCCTTAGACATCAGTAAGCAAAGCAAGAAACAAAAGAGTGCAAAAATTGGGCAGAAAACTAGGGGTCTGGAGAGATCGCTCAGTGATTAAGAGCACTGGCTGAGCCAGGCAGTGGTGGCACACGCCTTTAATCCCAGCACTCGGGAGGCAGAGGCAGGTGGATCTTTGTGAGTTCGAGGCCAGCCTGGTCTACAGCACAAGATCCAGGAAAGGCGCAAAGCTACACAGAGAAACCCTGTCTCCAAAAACAAAAACAAACAAACAAACAAAAACTGCTCTTGTAGAGGACCCAGGTTCAATCCCCAGAATCCACATGGTAGCTCAGAACCATTTCTGACTCCTGTTCCAGAGAATCTCTTCTGGCCTGTGTAGATGCCAGGCATGTTTGTGTTGCAATCATACATGTAGCCAAAACACCTCCACATATAAAATATTTAATAATAATAAAACTTATAATTACACCTTCTTTATTAGCGGTAGTATTGTGACACACTATATACATTTGGTTCATTTGTTGCTTGTTTTTCTAGACAGTCTTGCCATATTTCCCAGGCTAGTCTTGAACTCTGAGTTCAAATGACCCTCCCACCTTAGCCATGAAGTACTGGGATGTCAGGCACAGACCACCAGCACTAGAACTAGAATATTTTTGTTGAATTGTTTTTCTCTAATAAGGATATTCCCTCAAGGCAAGTTCATAGTTTTTTAATCCTAGCATGGCTTTTGACATAATTAAGATTACAAATTGGATATAAATAGTTCTTTTGAGCCATGGTTGATTCTGTTTTGATTATCGAAAATGTTGTCACAATAATGACTTCATCTAGTCTAGCTCTCCACCCATCTGAGTCCTGTGTGATGAATGAACCCCTATTCTCAGGACTTACAAGTGCTCCAACAGAAACATAACAGGAATGATTGCTGCCTCTACCTCAACCATTCCAGAAAGTTCACAACCTCATTTTCTTCATCCTCCTGGGACTACCTCAGAAAGTTGATCTTTGCCCAAGCCAGACTCCTCTTTCTGCACACATCATATTCTTTGAAAAAAAAAAATCTTCGAAGTTCCCAGGCGTGGACAGAAGAGGCCTTTAAAGTAAAAAGGAGGAATCACCTCATGGAGCCAAGGCGGTAGATGAGCAGGAACAATCAAAGAGGTACCAAAGCTCTTAGCAATGACTTCCAGTTAGTCTCTTGGGGACTGGATCACAGTCCAGGGCTGAGAATCTAAGAATATTCCCTTTCTTTCCTTTCAACTTCATTAAGAAAAAAGCATTTAGAAATTGTATTGAAGGCTGACAAGATAGCTCGGGGGCCACAAAGGAACTCTGCTGCCCAGCCAGCTAATCTGAGTTCAATCCCTGAAAGCTACAGAGTTGAACTCCTGAAAACGGTCCTCTGAACTCCATGTGTGTCCTGTGGCACATGCACACCCCCTTCTACACTAAGTTAATTCATTTGATTTTTAAAAATGATATTAAGTTATTGCCTTACCAAGTCTTTAAGGACCTAAAAGACAATGGAGAAGCCAATGTTGAAGAAAGATATATGTATATATAAACCCAGATATGTCCTGAGTGCAGGTAGTAGACTAGATAGTGAATAAGTCATTGCTTTAAAGGACTTACAGTTTATTATGGATAAGCAGTAATAGCTATTACCAAGTGTGGTGGCACACACCTTTAATCCCAGCACTCAGTAGACAGAGAGGGATCTCTGTGAGTTCGAGGCCAGCCTTGCATACATTTGAGTTCCAGAACAGCCAGAGCTACACAGTGAAACCCTGTCTCAAAAACTCAATAAACAGATAACAACAATAAATAGCTGTGATGTTGTGGAATATCAGTTGAAGATGTGTTACCTTCATTTATGCTGTGGAATATTTGTTTAATGATGCAAAGATGTGTTGCATTATTTTATGTTGCATTTGTTTAACTCTATGAAGCTGTGTTACTTTGCCTGCCTAAAATACCTGATTGGTCTAATAAAGAGCTGAACGGCCAATAACAAAGCAGGGGAGAGACAGGCGGGGCTGCCAGGCAGAGAGAATACATGGCAGAGAGAAGAGAGAGGATTGAGAAAAGGAGGAGAGTAGGACACCACGGTTCAGCCACCCAGCAACACAGCCGGCCACCGAGTAAGAAGGAAAGAAATATAGAATAGAAAAAGGTAAAACCCAGAGGCAAAAGGTAGACAGGATAAGTTAAGTTATCAAACCTGGCTAGAAGTAAGCCAACTAAGGTGGGGCATTCATTAGTAAGAATACATCTCCATGTATTTATTTGGGAGCTGGGTGGCAGGTCCCCCAAAGAGCAAAGAGTTAAAAACAACAACAACAATGTAATAACAGCTTCATTTATTTAATGCTAGAATTCCATATGATATTGTGCAAAGCATTTTAAAATATATTTTCAATATATGTTTTAATAGTTACAATATATAACAATATATGATACTGTATTAAATAATATATATGTTGTTACACTGGCTTCTTTATACCATAGCTGTTATTTATTTGTGGCACTATTTACCGGGCAAGAGAGAACACACGGTACAACAAAACCCACTATAAGAGTTTCATTAGGAGAGGGAAAGGGGGAACGTGAATAGGCCTACAGGAAATGAATAGTGCAGAGAGGGGTGGGGAGCAGGTGGAGCCTGCTTTTATGGGTCACCTCACACAAGCACATATGGGCTTATGTAGCTATGCCACGCATGTGCACAGGTTATCTGATCACCATGTGTACAGATTACATGACCGTGCAATGCACAGATTATGCAGGACATAAGGCCCTGTAGTGACTAAGCATTTTGTTTGGTTGCTGGACAGTACGTGTGTGGCCATGCAGCTGTAAAGTGGCTAGGAATGATAACATTCCACCCTTTTTATTATTATAAGAAGTAGGGGGGTTGGGGATTTAGCTCAGTAGTAGAGCGTTTGCCTAGCAAGCACAAGGCCCTGGGTTCAGTCCTCAGCTCTGAAAAAAAAAAAAAAAGAAGTAGGGGGTTAGGAATAGCAGGTAAATGGGAATGGGGGAGACTTGTCTCCTGGAACTGCTTCCAGCTGATTTGGTGGGCATGGGTTAATTTTGGGGGGTGTGGAGGGGGGCTTTTCTTGAGGTAGCCAGATGTTCTGAGGTAGGCTGAATCGTCTTTTTTGGGGGTGGGGAGGGGTTGAGACAGGGTTTCTCTGTAGCTTTGGAGCCTTTCCTGGACTAGCTCTGTAGACCAGGCTGGCCTCGAACTCACAGAGATCCACCTGCCTCTGCCTCGAGTGCTGGGATGACAGGCGTGTGCCACCACCACCTGGAGGCTGAATTGTCTTTGCTGCTGTTTTTAGCCAGGTGGAACCATCTATTGCTGCTTGGATCTGACAGTTCGGATCTGACAAGATGCTGGCGAGGCAGAAGAGGAAGTTTAGAAAACAATATTACCTTGGCAGGAAAGGGGAGACGAGATGAAGAGTGAGATCCTCAAGGGGTCCCAGGATGAGGGAGGTGGGTCCTGGGACCAGGAAAGTTTGAATGTTACTCATCTGAAGTGGATCTAACCTGTCTGGGTAGGTCCAAGCTGGCTCTGGAGCTTGGAAGAATTTTTAAATTTATGAAGGAGACAAATTTAAAACATAAGAAGCAGCCAATGGGAATTTAAAAACCTGAGCTGGTAGCCATGATATTATAATGTTTGGTACTCTGCTATCAGAATTTTATTGGTCAGTGTTAACAAGTCACAGGGAGGGGGGAGATCTGGAACATGCTTTATTCTTTATTATTATCAATTAGGCTTCTATCTTCACCTGAGAAAACCTTAAGGCTCCTGTTTCCTTTTATTTTTTTCAGCATCCAGGAGACACAGGTGACTGACTGCTGAGGGCATTTAACAGTAATAAACTGTTATATTACAGTCTGTTGAGCACCAATGTTGGGAATGCCTGAGTGGGAAACGCCCAGCTGGCAGGCCAGGGTATCTCACGAGAGCAGGGAAACATGCTGGGCAGATGGGGGGCAGCATGTGGAAAGTCATTCACACCCAGGCGCTGCATCCACGTGGAGAGTTTATTATAATAGAGAGATGAGAGAAAATAGGAAAGAGGGGGACAAGGAAGAAAGAGAAGGGAGAGAAAGCAGAGGTGTGCACACCTTGTGGGAATGGAGAAAGAGAGAGAGAGAAGGGAAGAGAGAGGGAAAGAGAGTTTTTCCTTAAAATAAGGCTTTTACGTCAGGATGTGGGGAGGCCCCAAGGGGCAAGTTAGAATATTATTTAAGAGGTGGGTCAAAATATTAACAATAGCACATTTATGAAGAAGATATTACATCTTCCCTCTTTCATAAATGAGTAAATTGAGACATGGGGAAGTTAAGTATCCTGCCTGAAGTAGTAAAACACAAAGTAGGAGTGAGAACTACCGAGAAGGGTCGGTCCTACATCCATTGGTTAGACAGCAGACTGCGTAGAAAGCATGCTGGAGCTGGGACGTTGGCTTAGCACTGAAGAGCATGTGGTGTTCTTGTAGAGGATGCCAGTCATGCATGTGATGCACACACATACACCCAAAATAATAAAATAAATAAATCTAGGGCAGTGGTGGTGCACGTCTTTAATCCCAGCACTTGGGAGGCAGAAGCAGTCTGTGAGTTCGAGGTCAGCCTAGGCTACAAAGTGAGTTCCAGGAAAGGCTCCAAAGCTACACAGAGAAACCCTGTCTCAAATAAACAAACAAACAAACAAATAAATCTATGAAAGGAAGGAGAGAGAGAAGGAAATCAAGGAAGCATGCTGAAAGCCTGAGAAGGACTGCTAGACAGCCTGGAAAAGTTCAAGGATCCATGAAGGAGTTTCTATCTGAGCCATCCTGAAGGTCTGGTTTGTCAGGTTCTGGCTAGAAAGGTGGGGAACTGAAAAGCATTCCAACCAGGGGTTCTAACACTTCAGAAGACATAGACTGTCTGTGTCACTGGGGACACATGTAGGAGACAGAGCCAGAGGGGAGGAAAGGCCCATACCATCCAAGCAATGTGAAGATTCGCAGTGAAGGATCCTGAGTGGTTTGCAGTCTAGGACTGACAAGGTTGGGCTTGGACAGAGGTCCTGGGAGCCAAAGGAAGGAACAACTGGAGGAGGAAGATTCTTGACTGAACTCAGACTCATACTCAGTCAGAGCTGGCTCTTTCCTAAGGCAGGCAAGACCTGGGCACCACTGGATGTGGCTGAGGCAGCCTTGATGTTCTGCCCTACTAAGGCTAAGATAGCAAAGGCTATCTCTCCTTCTCACCTGGCCCAGTACATCAGGCTTCTTCCCTGGGACTATTATCCACCCCACTCCACCCCCTGGGAATATTGGCTTTGGCCCCTTAAGTTTTATTTTATTGATACTCCACCAGTAATTTTATTTGTGTGTTTGTTTATTGTGTGTATGTTGGTATTTGTGTGTGTTGTGGCACATGTGTGGTGGTCAAAATAAAACTTGAGGGTGTTAGTCCTCTTGATGAAACTGAGGACAGGCTTGGTGGCAAGTGCCTTTAATTGCTCAGCCATTTCCCAAACAAAGTTTTGTTGAAAAGTAATTCCCTCTGGGCGTGGTGGAGCATGCCTGTAATCCCAGCACTCGGGAGGCAGAGGCAGGTGGATCTCTGTGAGTTCAAGGCCAGCCTAGTCTACAAAGCGAGTTCCAGGACAGCCTCCAAAGCTACAGAGAAACCCTGTCTGGAAAAACAAAAACAAAAACAAAAACAAAAACAAAAAAAAAAAGAAAAGAAAGAAAGAAAGAAAGAAAGAAAGAAAGAAAGAAAGAAAAAGAAAGAAAAGTAATTCCCATAGCATGAAATTCACTTTTTTGAAGTATGCACTTCAGTAGCTGTTAATATTTTTGGAGTATCATTTAATATATCTGTGTGTCCATCAAACTGGGTACTTTTAGAGTATTTTCATGATCTCCAAAAAGAACTTCCCACCCTTTAGCTATCATTTCCTCCCCCTCCCCCACCCTTCCCCTAGGCTCTCTATAGATTTGCCTGTTGTAAACATTTCCTGTAAATGGAATCATAGGGTATGGAGTCTGTCCAGAGTCTTTAACTTAGCATGTTTTTAAGTGCATGTGTCATAGCATGGATCAATAATTGTTTATTTTTATTGCTAGGTAATATGTCAGCCTTTATAACATTTCATTTGCCCTTTTGACAGTTGACAGGCTCTGTGTTTTAACCTGATCACTATCTAGAAGGGTGAGTTTACTGTGGCTGCCTTCGTATAACGGTGGCCCAACCTTACAGCTCCACGCCAGTTCCTCCAGTTGAGGTACTGATTCACCCAGTGGCAAGGACGTACTGTTTGCTACTGTACCTGTGTCAGATTGCTAGATCATAAACCCTGTAGATGTAACCGTCTTGTTAAATAAGAAACATAGAACCAATTGCAGAGTTAAAAACCACAAGGTCAGAGCAAGAGCGGAAAACTTTACCCTTCACTGCTTTTGCTGTTCTTCCTCTCTGCAAGAGACCTACTTCTGTGCGTCCTGTCCATTTAAAGACTTTCTGTTCTGTTTTCTCATTGGTTGTAAACCCAGCCACATGACCTCCTCGTCACTGCCTGTTTGTACAGACCTCCAGGTCTTCTATGGTTGGTATTGAGATTAAAGATTAAAGGCGAGTGTCTGCTATGCTGGCTGTGTCCTTGAACACACAGAGATCTACCTAGCTCTGCCTCCCAGTGCTGGGATTAAAGGCGTGCACCAGCCAGGTGGTGGTGGTGCACACCTTTAATCCCAGCACTCAGGAGGCAGAGCCAGGCAGATTTCTGTGAGTTCGAGGCCAGCCTGGGCTACCAAGTGAGTTCCAGGAAAGGCTCAAAGCTACACAGAGAAATCCTGTCTCAAAAAAAAAAAAAAAAAAAAAAAGGCGTGCACCACAACCGCTCAGTTTCTGCTCTGGCTTGCTCTGACCTCAAGGCAACTTTATTAACATACAAATAAAATCACATTTCAATACAAATAAAATATCACTATAAAACCCCACAAAGGAAAACCATGTAGCACCATTCCTGCGTTGCCATCAAGAATGGCAAAGCTTCCCAAGACAGGAATCCTGGCTGTGGATTTCAGATAAACCACACCCAGCAGGCAGCCCCCAGTCCCTTGCCATAGAGAGTGCATAACAAAGGTGGGAGAGAATCCGGTCTCTTGTAAGTAACTTGAACTTTGGAAATTGTAGCTCTCGTTGCTCTTCCTGTGCCCTACAAACTCTTAGGATACAAACCTTCGTGGTTTAGCTCCTACCTGCTTCAGCTTTATGCACGTCATCCTCCATCACAACAAGAGACTGCTGCTCTTTTCTCAGATGTGCTATTTGGCATCACCCCCTTGTGCCTTTGACATGTGTTCCCAGTACTTAAAGAACCACTCCTCTGGCCTGCCATGGAGATTCCATTCCCATGTGTTTATAAACCATTCCAAGTGCCATCTAGCTCTTATTATCTGTTGTCCCTGACAGTCCCTCTACCGAGCTTTCTGTACATCTCAAGTCCTGCTCATACGTCTATTCTTGATCGTCCCTTTGGCTGTGCCACACAGGGCATTTCTGATTGTCTACCCATCTCCTAGACTATGGGCCCCTTGGGAGCAAGGGTGTATCCTTAATGCATGATCCAGTGCTGAGAATATAGCAAAGAGTCAATGGAGCGCCCCTGAATAAGTGATATGACAAGGAGCAAAATTCTAGTTAAATTCATGCAGTGCAAACCCAGCAGGCTATCTAAAGGCAAGTGTCTACATGGGAGATGTGGAGGCTGTTCTGAGAGCCCAACTTGTGTTTTTGTGACAACCACAGTCATGATTTTAGCTGTTGATACCCCAACACTATGAAGTAAAAACTTCAACACTAACAAGTAAAAAAATGGACAAGCAAGATAGCTTAGCTGACTAAAGGTAGTGACCCCTAAGCCTGTCAACCTGAGGTTTTTTTCTGTTTGTTTGTTTGTTGGGTGTGTGTGTGTGTGTGTGTGTGTGTGTGTGTGTGTGTGTGTGTTTGTGTGTGTTTTCTGGCTGGTTGGGTTGAGATTTGTTCTTTAAAGATGGGGATCTCCCTTTACAGTGTAGCCTAGGTTGGCCTAGAACTTACTGCATAGCCAAATCTGGCATAAGAATTGCAATTCTGGGTTGGGGATTTAGCTCAGTGGTAGAGCACTTGCCTAGCAATCGCAAGGCCCTGGGTTCAATCCTCAGCTCCGGGGAAAAACAAAAGAGTTGCAGTTCTGCTTTAGCTCTGAGGTAAGTACTGAGATCACAGGCATGGACCAACATACCTGGCTTGGAACATCCATTTGAAAGCTCATCCAAGAAAGTTGGGATTTTAAGACTTATTTATTTGGGGGGCTGGAGAGATGGCTGAGTGGGTTAGGGGCACATACTGCTGTTCTTAAGGACCAGAGTTTGATTCCCAGCATGCATATCAAGCATCTTACAACTGCCTGTAAGCCCAGCTCCGGGGGTATCTGACACCTCTGACCTCTGTGGGCACTTGCATTCATGCGCACATACCGTCCCCCAACACACACACACATACATGTAATTAAAATAATATAAATATTTCTTTTTAAAAGGAAAGAAAAGGAGAGGGGATTGTTTCTTTAAAAATATTTATTTGTTTTTATTTTATGTGTATGGATAGTTGTTTCTCCTGCATGTAAGTGTGTGCACTACATCTGTGCCTAGTCCCATAAAGGCCAGATGAGGGCATCAGATCCCTAGAACTGGAGTTATAGAGTATTGTAAGCTGCCATGTGGGTGCTTGAAATAGGACCCAGGTCTTCTGGAAAAGCAACCAGTATTTTAAACTGCTGGGCCATAGCTCAAGTCCCAGAAGTTAAGGATTTTAAAGGGCAAAGAGCCAAAAATATAAGGAAGAAAGGTACACGCACACACACACAAGCAAAAAGAGGAGAGAGAGAGAGATTTTAAGAGATGAAGATATCCCACAGGTGCAGGGAGCTATGGGTTTGGCAATATGGAGGCCTCTGTGGAAGATTCAGCCAAAGTAATGTCAGCAAATCTCAGGAGGATGAGGTGGTATGGATGGAGAGAGAAGAAGAGAAATATTCACCCAGGAGGTCACTGAAATGAAGCTCCCTTTTTCTTGCTTAGAGATCTTCAGTCTCTGTGGTGTCTCATAAGACAGCTCTTTCTGAGGCCCACAACAAGCCTGGCCTCATTCTTTGGCTTCTTAGAAACTGCCTAAGCCAGGTGGTGGTGGCACACGCCTTTAATCCCAGCACTCGGGAGGCAGAGCCAGGTGGATCTCTGTGAGCTCGAGGCCAGCCTGGTCTACAGAGTGAGTTCCAGGACACAGGACAGGCTCCAAAGCTGTACAGAGAAACCCTGTCTCGACAAAAAACAAAAAAAGAAAAGAAAAAGAAACTGCCTGTATGTCCCTAGTGGTGCCCTGCCTCCTCTTCCCTGCTGTTTAGACCAATCCTCAGCTTTATGTAGATTAAATCCCACAGACAGAGTGGCTGAGACCCAGCTATCTTTCTAAAAACAGGCAACAAATGGACACTATCAAAACACTAATCCCAGACAACTTGCCTTTGGGAAGCCCACACCCTTTGATATGTTTTGTTCTTTCTTGGAGTACATTTCTGTTAACCCCTGAACAAATCTCTGTTTACATTTTTTCTCTTAATAAACTCCAACTCCTCTTCATATTCAGGGGAGAAAAACAAACACCCATGTTGCAGAATATTATTTTAAGGTGTTACTTTTGTTTATGTTGCATTTGTTTAACTCTGTGAAACTGTGTTACTGTGCCTGTCTAAAACACCTGATGGTCTAATAAAGAGCTGAACAGCCAATAGTGAGGCCGGAGAAAGGATAGGCGGGGGCTGGCAGGCAGAGAGGATAGATAGGAGAAATCTGAAAGGAGAAAGAAGTAGCAACCAAAGAAGGAGGATTCCAGGGGCCAGCCACCCAACTACACAGCAAGCCACAGAGTAAGAGTAAGATTTTCAGTTGTAAGAGAACGGAAAAGCCCAAAGGCAAAAGGTAGACAGGATAATTTAAAGTTATGAAAAGCTACCAAGAAGCAAGCCAAGCTAAGGTTGGGCATTTATGATTAAGAATAAGCTGCCCCTTGATACAATGGGAAGGGGCTAGGCTCTCCTTCAACTTGGTATGCCAGACTTTGTTGACTACCATGGAACGCCTTACCTACTCTGAGGAGTGGATGGGGGTAGGGTGGGAGGGAGGTGAGGAGGCAGGAGAAGGGGAAGGAGGAGGAACTGGGGTTGGTATGTAAAATGAAAAAAAATTTAATAAGTAAATATATATAAAAGGATAAGCTGCCATGTGTGATTTATTTGGGAGCTCTGTGACAAACCCCAAAGAGCACAAACAAACAACACAAGTTTATCCCAGATCATCTTGTAGAACCTTGAAGAAAAAGACAACTGTGTATGTATTTGTCAGCTTGTGTTACTAAAACAAAAACACCGAGGCAGCTAACTTATAGAAAGAAAAGGTATGTTTAGTTTACAGCTTTGCAAGGTCAAAGACTTAGTAAGGGTGGTGGGTCCCCACTGATTGACCTCTGGTGAAGGAGGCAGGTAATCAAGGTGGGTGTGCTCACTGGAGCATGTGGCAAACTGAAGCCTGAGAAGGAGTTGCTGGAATCTGGCTTGCTCCTTCTATAACGATGCTCTTGTGAGAACTCAAAGGGATGCTGGAGAACGATCATGAAATTACAGGTGAAGTATGCTCTCTAAGGGAAGCCCCCACTGGCCTAATGACCTTCCACTGGGCCTCAAGTCATCGGTGTCCCACCCTTTCCGAAGAATGATGGGGCACTAAGCATCAACACGAAGACTTTGGTTTTGGGATTTTTGTTTTCTTTGAGACAAGGTCTCTTTATATAAACCAGGGTAGCCAGGAACTCACAAAGATCCTCCAGTCTCTGCCTCCCAAGTGTGGGATGAAAGGAATGTGTCACCATTCCCGGCTTAACACAGATACCTTTGGAAGGCAATCAATACCCAAATGTATTTTGCCATATCTTGGATAAGATCTGAAGATGTGCAAGGGAGAGGAGCTAGGGAGGTCTAATTGATTTGAAAAGTCTTAATGATCTTTCTAGGTATGAGTTAGCTAGGACACTGGGAACCATTCAATACCAATGCTAGAATCTGAATATTTCATCCATGCATGCCTTCTGTCTGCAGTGGGTGCTAAGATCTCCTGAGATGATAGGCATCTGAAGCATTAGACAGACGGGCAGCAGCAATTTACTAGACTGCAGAATGTTTGGACTTGGAAATGCCCTTCGATATCCTCACGGCTTCAGGAATCATGCATGCTCCCTTGGTCCTCTCTTGACTTCAACCTCCTCAACTCGATTCTGTCAGGGTAGGGACTTGACTTACTCATCTTTTTGACAATACCCAGCAAAGATCCACCAAAGACCGCAGAGCATGGCCACTAAATATTTTAGGGGTGAAGAGATACACTCCTAAGATGTGCAAACGTTCACTGTTTGCTCTCCTACTAGAATGTGAGCTTCAAGAAGCTGGAGATTTTACAGACCTGGAGTCAATTAGTGGTGCTGGCAAAGGCCTGGTCCATCTTAGGCACTCTTTGTCTATGGAGTGGAGAAAGATGGAGCTGAGAGGAAGCCACCTGAGAGGAGATGGCTCAGATGGGTGTCAGTGCAAAGCACTGAGACAACTCCACCCTCACCCTGGGCTCTTCTGTTCTCTGACCAAGTCAGCTCCAAGCCCTAGCTCCTTCCTCAGCACCTCCCCCCACCCCATACTCTAGCCCAGGAATGAGGGTGGGGCCTTGGGTTTATAAAACTCTCAGTAAATTTTATTGAATTAAACCGTGACCTACTCTCTCCAGGATGAATTCAATGAAACCAGCTAAGGAGTTTGTTAATAATCTTTATGTCCCCCTACTTCTCTGTGTAGATTTGCACCTTTCCTGCAACACACTCTGTAGCCCAGGCTGGCCTTGAACTCACAGAGATCCTCCTGCCTCTGCCTCCCGAGTGCTGCGATTAATAGGCATGCACCACCACTGCCCTGGCTCTACTTTGATATTTTAATCCCTTAGGAGAACTGGGAAAGATAGTCCATTAGGGCCTTTCCCAGCTCCTATAGTTACTCCCCTTGTCCTTGAGCAGAAAGTTGTTTGTCAAGGGCTGTTGGGTGAGGAGATGTACCCTTCAGGAACTTGGCTGATGTAATACCATGTAGTACCACACCAAGATTGCCCTAGACCAGGTCCTGGTATGCTTCCTCTTATCTTGTTTTCTTGATGCATTGCTGGGAATGTGGCTTAGGTCACCTCCTAGCCCTAAGGACAGATCTCAATGACTACTGCTCGTCTCCAGGTCACCCACCTGCTCCCAGTTCTCCTCACACGTCCTCCTCAAATGTCCTCCTCACATGTCCTCCTCACTTGCCAATGAAGGCCTTGAAGACTCGGGGCATTTCTTTTGTTGACATTGGCGGTGGAGGTGATGGTATTGAGTTTTGCTTTGTTTTTCTTCTGATTCAAAACAGATGGAACCAGGAAAGAACAGTTGAAAACTTCTAAAAGCCACTTACCTTGGCATAATGCGAAGGAGAAACAGAAAGGACTTGAGCATTTGTTCAGTAAACAAGTGTGAATGTACACGGCAAGTGATAGGAAGTCACAACATGCCCACTCGGTTGGGCTTGCCCGGTGGACCGCCTAGTTATTTCCAGTTCAAAATAGCCATTTCTGGGTCAAAACATCTCCCGTGACTCTCGAGGCCATGTAATCTATGCGCATGCGTGGAGTAGCCACATGCAGTCCTGTACGCATGCTCTGCCCACTCTTTAAAAAGCCGGAGCCATTTTGCACAGATCTCTCTCTTCTCTCTTCCCTCTTCTTCTCTTCTTCTCCTCTTCTCCTCTCTTCTTCTCTCTTCTTCTTGTCTCACAGGCCTGTCACGTCTGTCTCTTCCTATCCTATATTAATAAACAGCTCTTCTGTGGTTTTGTCATGCTCGGGACATGTTCCTCACAGGGTAAGAGCGTCGCCAAATAACTAACAGCAAGTATCTTCCATGATCCTGACCAGCTCATGTCCAGCACAAATATTGATCCATGCCTGGGACTTAAAATCTCTAGGACCCTCACTTAAAACAGTTCTTTCAAAGATGTTCTTTTTTCCCTGTCTCTAAAATCGGATGCATATTTTCTTTTTACAGCATATTTCAATTCAGACCTGCCACTTTTCAAGCTCCCAATAACCACATGTGGCTCTAGAGGCTCTCATAGTGAGCAGCACAGCCCTACCCAGGAGTCTGCCGTGTTGAGCATGGGCATACCAGCACTCGAAGGGTAGAGGCCAGAGGAGCAAAAGTTCAAGATCATTCTCAACTACATAATGAGTTCAAAGCCAGCCCAAGCTACAAGAAACCCTGTTTTGTTGTTGTTGTTTGGTTTTGGTTTTTCGAGACAGGGTTTCTCTGTGTAGCTTTGTGCCTTTTCTGGAACTTGCTTTGGAGACCAGGCTGGCCTGGAACTCACAGAGATCTGCCTGCCTCTGCCTCCCGAGTGCTGGGATTAATAGGCATGCACCACCACGGCCCCGGTGAAACCCTGCTTTAATGGCTTAAAAAAACCACACTGGAACTAGTTCGAGGAGTGTTCTGGTTGGTTAGGCGAGCCACTGCAGAGATTTGACTAGGTTGGCCATAGCAAGGGTAGAAAGAAGAAAAGGACATCAGGACATGCTATGAAGGAGGAACTACCAACCAGACTTCCTAGCAGACTGGTAAAGGAGAAAGAAAGAAAGATAAAAAAAAAAAAAAAAAGTCGGAAGCAGGATTCAAAGTCGCCATCTTTGATGAGGGCCTAAGCATGGAGATTCCTACCATCTTTCTGTCTACCCCAAAGCTGGCATTCCACTCTGCTCCAGGCTGTAGCCAGAAAACCGGCTTTCCAGGTCTTCAGCAGGAATTTGTCTCCTGCATTTCAAGGCAGTACCGCCGCCCTTGACTCTGGCTGTAATTACACATTCCTGGAATCTGTAAGGATTCAAGTCCACATGCCTGAGGAGAACGTTCTGGTGCGGTTAGGCCAAAGAAGTGCTGAGAAGGTGGCCTGGCTCAGATCCCTGGCTGAGATAATCAGGGCCAGCGGCCTAAATTGGCATGCACATTTGCCCCACTGATGGGGGGAAGGATTAGACATTTATGCTCAGTTTGAGTGTCCTCCCGCCAGGCGTTGAAAACAAGGATCCGAAGGGCAAAGCTGCTTGAGTCTTGAGCAGGGCTGGAACAACAGAAGGCAGCAGGCCAGCTAAAGCCATAAACAGGATCCTACAGGAGCCCTAACAGCAGTGCTTCCTTGTTTCCTCTAGGCAGATGGTGAGCTTCCCTGCACACGTGATACAACAACTAGACTGTATACGAAAATTCACATAGGCGTTTTAGTCGTGTCTTTGGAGAGTCAGAGAGGGACCTGCCATGCATGTGTGCCCAGGGTGGGTTGAAGCAAGAGCAGAACAAACAAGAAGGGTGTAGTTTTGGTTTGTTTTGGTTTGGTTTTGTAGTTGGGTTTTTGGTGTTTTTTTGTTTTGTTTTGTTTTTGTTTTTGTTTTTTGGTTTTTTGTTTGTTTTTGTTTTTGTTTTGTTTTGTTTTGTGGTGGCAGTGACCTGACCCTTGCCCTTGCCCCTTATGGTCTAGGATGAGAAGGGATGGCAGCCAGGCACTAGCAATTACACTAAAATAGAATCAGTAGTACTTTTACTGCCCAGAAAGAAGTGCCCCAGACAGATGGCATTTCCCAGAAGAATTTAATCTGGGGCTTAATAAACCTGAGCTTAAATCCTGGAACAGGACAGATGACACTAACTCTGAAGCCTCCTGTTTAGTCTTTCCAAATGCCAGCCACCTTCTGCCTAGACCAGGGACCAGCATTACCCACGCTCTGGCGATGGAAGGATGCAGGCTAACGTATTTGATTATAGACCACCAAAACAACTCAGCGATGGGCATAAATCCTGGGCCTGGATTCCCATAAATATTTAATGGCTCCCTGGGAAGCAAGCCTGACTCCCTCTCTAGTTCAGGCCTTTGCTTCTCTGATATTTCCCAGGCAGTTGCTGGGGGACTGCCAGAGACATGTTGTGTAAAGAGGGCCTCACTACTAATTCATTCCCAACATTAGAAGACTATGACCTGAGGTCTACCCCAAAGGGACTAACTCTCCAGAGAGGAGGATGCCACCTGTCCACCAAGAACAAGATAAGAACGAAGGGGACCCTGTGAAGGGAGGGTGACAGGTTATGCAAAAGAGGAGCCAACACGTAAACCAATCCAGAATCCCCTTGAATAACCAATAGGATTCATGACAGTCTTCTAGACCATACATACACCACCACACCTTGCCACCTAGAGTTTTTAATTATTATTTGTTGCTATCATTGTTGTTTTTATTTATTTAGTTAGTTATTTTGAGACAGGACCTCACTATGTAGAGTTCCCAGTTGGCTTGGAGCTCACTATGTAGACCAGCCAAGCCTCAAACACACAGAGGTCCCCTGCCTCTGCCTCCTGAGTGCTGAGATTAAAGGCATATGCCACAACACCTGGATAATTATTTTTTTATTACTAACTATTACATGATTCCCCCTCCAAATGATACCTAAGACTCAAAGCTGAAAATCTTTTCTAAAATTTTGTTTATTTGAGTTTTTCCCCCCCAAACTGTTATTATACCTCCTTCTTTAATTGAAGGGCATGTTTTTCTCAAAATCACAACTGGCCTTAACAGTAAGGTTGTGACACTCCCTAGAATTAGCAAAAGAAAGTTCTGGTCAGCTGGAATCCTGGGTATCCTGATAGTACAGTGCGTGCGTGTGTGTGTGTGTGTGTGTGTGTGTGTGTGTGTGTGTGTGTGTGTGTATGCATGCGCGCACGTGCACACACACACACACACACACACACACACACACACACACACCCCATATCTAATCTGGTGCCTGGAGAGCAGTGACCCAGAAATCAGTTATAGATTTGAATGTCAGTTTTGCTATTGAGTTGTGAAATTTTTAACAAGTTATTCCTTCTTTGCACTGCCGACTCCCATAGGTAAATCTAGGGCAAGATGAATTCAAAACTAGGAACAGCTCTGCTTGCACAATGCCGCCTTGTTCTGGAGCGTGAGGACTAGAGCAGGCGATTGTGCATATCGCTCGCATTTTTAAGCAACAGATAGGCACACAGGAAAAATCCAGGCCACAAACAAAAGCCGGGTCTCAGATAGAACCCTGAGCAATATCCTCATGGAGATTTGCTAATCTTAAGAAAGACACTAGCTTGCCTTGCACAGGGTCTTGCACAAGAAGGAGCTGGGATTTGCAGGGAGACTCTGTATGGGAAAAGCACTTTTGGCCAGACAGGTTAGCTTTTTGTTTTTAAGGGGCTGGCATTGTCCTCCCACTGGGAGCTAGAAAGGAGAGAGAGTCCTCTCTATTCAGTAACTGAGTGTTTAGAACCCTGTTAAGGTGGAGGAGAAGAGGAAGCCTTTGAGTAACTCGAAGCTGCAAATAACATTCTTGATGTCTGTTTTGGGGAAGGTTATATGCCCAGAGAGGCTTTCCAGGAGAGCAAAAAGCCCAGAGAGAGCTAGGCAGAGTCTAGTCTACTTAAACACCAGCTCATTTTTTTTTTTTTTTGGCTGGAGCTGAGGACCGAACCCAGGGCCTTGTGAGTGTTCTACCACTGAGCTAAATCCCCAAACCCTCATTCTTTCTTTATATGTGAACATATCATTCATTTATTTATTTTTGTGTCTGTGAAAAGGTCTCACTGGGCCAAGCAGATGGCTTGGGGAGGGGTTGTTGTCAGGTTACCTACTACCAAGCCTGATGACCTGAGTTCAAATCCCAGAACCCACATAGTAAATGAAGAGAATTGACTCCAACAACTGTCCTCGGACCTCCACACTCTCACCATGAAACACCCACACGTGTAGAGCATGTGTGTAGTGGATAGCTGTTCCAGCTTTGACCTGAAAGTACTACCCCTAGTGAGGCTTCTGGTAACTGCCATGCCTACCTATGATGCGCCCCTAGGGCGGGATGGAGACAGGAGCCCTTAAGACCCGAGATCTGGATATGCCAGCCTTCCAGTTCCTGGTGATTCTGGATGCTAGAAGATAGACTGAGTCAGAGTTCTCCAGGAAACCCTGCTTGATTGCACCTCACCTCTTCTGGATCCTATAACCAATCCCTTTATTGGCTGTAAGTTACCCTAAAATAAACCTCCTTTTTAACTATGTGAAGTTGCCTTGATAAATCCCCACTTTACATGTGCACACATAATAAACTGAAAAATAAAATGTAATCAAAAGAAAAGCTCTCACTATGTAGCCCAAGATGACCTAAAACTGACTGTGTATTTCTTAGACTGGGATTACAAGTATGTTGCAACACCAAACGATTAGTGGTGTGTGTGTGTGTGTGTGTGTGTGTGTGTGTGTGTGTGTGTGTGTGTGTGTGTATGCTTGGTGGTGACTTTGCTGTTATTTTTTAAGATCTATTTTTTTTTTATTTTATGTGTATAGGTGTTGTATGTGCATGTTTATCTGTATACCACATGCATGACTGGTGCCTGTGGATGCCAGAAGGCATCAGATTGCCTAGAACTGGAGTTGCAGATGGTTGTAAACCTCCATGCCGGTGCTGAGAATTGAACACAGGTCCTCTGGAAAAGCAGCCAGTACTTTGTGTGTGTGTGTGTGTGTGTGTGTGTGTGTGTGTGTGTGTGTGTGTAGCTGAGGATCAAACCCAGGGCCTTGCGCTTGCTAAGCAAGCCCTCTACCACTGAGCTAAATCTCCAACCTTTTTTTTGGTTTTTTGACACAGGATTTCTCTGTGTAGCTTTGTGCCTTTCCTGGAACTTGCTTTGGAGACCAGGCTGGCCTCGAACTCACAGAGATCTGCCTGGCTCTGCCTTCTGAGTGCTGGGATTAAAGGTGTGCCACCACCGCCTGGCAAGCAGCCAGTACTCTTAACCACTAAGTCTCTCTCCATCCTCCAACAATCAGTAGATCTTTTTTTATACGTAATTTATTTATTTTTATGTGCATTGCTGTCTTGCTTGCATGTATATCTGTGTGAGGGTTTTGGGTGTCCTAGAACTAGAGTTACAGAAAGTTGTGAGCTGCCATGTGGGTGTTGGGAATTGAACCTGGGTCCTCTGGAAGAGCAGTCAGTGCTTTTAACCACAGAGCCATCTCTCCAGCCCCCAATCAGCAGATCTTAACCTACCCTTCCTTTCCATGGACCACAGGGTATTATCCTATTATTTATCTCTTTCTGTATATTTTTCTCTCACTAGAGTGTGATTGCCATAAGGGTCATATGTGTTTTATTTCTATTATATTCTCTAAGTAGAATAACTTCTAGTAAATTAGTAATCAAGTCTTTGTTGGAAGGAAACAAATGAATGAATGACTTTAGCTATTTCTAGTTTCTGAATGCCTTTATAAAAATCAATTGAGCCCTGGCTGCTGCCTAGGATGCTGATGGGAAATACTTAAGCAGCTGTAAACCGTGAGTTGGGGCCATTTTCTAGAAGCCCAGAGATGGACCTGGCCAGAGCCTATCCACCTGGCCAGTATTTAATTAAAGCTTGCTTCAAATTTGGCTTTTAAATTGTGGCTTTTTTTTTTCTTCTCCATAGGTGGGATTTATACCACCCAGGCCCAGGACCACAGCTATGAGTTGGTCCACTCCAACATCCACCCCATCTATGAACTGCTGGAGCATGTGAAGGGGATGAACCTACAGATCCAAAACAGCAGGATCTCCATGACACAGGACAACAGGATATTTAAGAGGAGCCCCAGTGAGAGCCCATTATGGGTGGGGTAACAGAAACCATTAGCCTTGAGCCAGACCGATGACTCATGGCAATGAACACTTGCAGGTAAAGATGAATGGGCTGTTGATGGATTTTTCTGTCCCACCAACCAGCTTCCAAATAACCACACAGAGACTTATTAATTATGAAAGATGGGCCAATAGTTTGTGCTTGTTCCTAACTAGCTCTTTTAACTTAAATTAACCCATATTTTTATTAATCTACATTCTATCATGTGACTTTTACCTCTATTCCATTTTGTGTGTCCAACTCATTCAGAGTCTGTCTGGCTTCTCCGCTCTTCTTCCCAGCATTCTCTCTGCCCTGAAAATCCTGCCTAGCTATTGGCCATTTAGCTTTTTATTAAACCAATCACAGTGACTACAAAGTATACTCTGTGAATCAGCTGGCCACACTGTAGCTACAATGACAAGATTCTTCTTTTTTGTATTTTTATTTTTGTTGTGTCTCTTTGTTTCATTTGGATTTGGATTTTTCTTTCAAATTTGCATTGTTGGTTGTTTTTGCTTTTGGGGGGGCCTGACACCCAGCTCTCAAATAAACACAGGGAGGAGACTTATTCTTACTTATGAATGCCTGGACTTAGCTTGACTTGCTTCTTCCCAGCTTTTCTTAACTAATTAGCCTGTCTACCTTTCACCTTTAGGCTTTACCTTTCTTTATTTCTGTATACCTTTCATTATTACTCTGTGGCTAGCTGTGTGGCTGGGTGACTGGCCCCTGGTGTCCTCCTCTCTTTGTTCTCTTGCTCTTTCTTCCTTTCCTCCCAGATTTCTCCTTCTGTTTATTCTCTCTGCCAGCCAGCCA
Source organism: Onychomys torridus (assembly GCF_903995425.1). Lineage (NCBI taxonomy): Eukaryota > Metazoa > Chordata > Mammalia > Rodentia > Cricetidae > Onychomys > Onychomys torridus. The sequence goes on from NC_050453.1 coordinate 40,640,342, forward strand.
CACCTATCTTTTCTCCTGCCTGGCTATTGGCCATTCAGCTCTTTATTAGACCAATCAGGTGTTTCAGACAGGCACAGTAACACAGCTTCACAGAGTTAAACAAATGCAACATAAAGGAATTAACACATCTTTGCATCATTAAACAAATGTTCCACAGCATAAACAAATGTAACACATCTTAAAATAATAGTCTACAACCATTTGGTTTTGATTTGGGGTTGAGGTTTCAAGGACTCAGGGAAGATGCAAGGAGACAGGGAGATAAGTGGGATTGGAATGCATAATGTGAAAACCACAAAGAATCCATAAAAGTTATAATTAAAAAAAAATATCAGCCACGCGGTGGTGGCGCATGCCTTTGATCCCAGCACCAGGGAGGCAGAGCCAGGCGGATCTCTGTGAGTTCAAGGCCAGCCTGGGCTACAGAGTGAGTTCCAGGAAAGGCGCAGAGCTACACAGAGAAACCCTGTCTCGAAAAACCAAAAAAAAAAAATCAATTGAGACTTATTCCTTCCTGCCATTTATGTAATATATGTTCAATTCCATGTACACTCACTATAAATAAATATTACATATAAATTTATATTTATGTATATATAGTTATAAAATCACTATACTACATATTTAGACCTATTGTTATACTCCATAATTTATAAATTTAAAATGAATCCTTCATGCAAATGCACCATATCCCAAAAGACACTCTTGCTTCCCTTAATCACCGATTACCCTTACAGAGCACATCGGCTACAGCTCTGCCGTCACTACCTTCTCCAGAGAGGCATTCTGAAGGAGACCAACACTGAGACCCAGGATCTTTTCTCCCCCCCAAAGCCAAAACATCCAAAATTGGCTTTGGAAGGTGGTGCAATGATCCTCTATCATATGAACAGTAACAAGAGACGCTCCACGAAAGAAAATAGAAAAAGAAAAAAAAAAAAAAACTGAGTTCAAATTTGGTTCCAAATATAGTAATTTGTGAAGGAGGAAATGGAGCAGCAGGTAGGGCTTCCAGTACAACAAGTGTTCCTACCGAGTTAAAGTGAGTCTTTGAGTAAGGTGCCAGGAAATTCTGTTAACAAAGTAAGGACTACAGACACCGAGTTAAGCATGTGGGTGGTTGGGATCTCTCTCTCTCTCTCTCTCTGAAGGTGTGCCATGATGATGGCAGTCACTGTTCCAGCAATCTGCACTGTGTCACAATGCTTCAGTAAACAACGGTGATCCCACAAGGTTATGAAGGGAAGCCAGGTGTGGTAGCACGCACCTATAATCCCAGCACTTGAGACAGACAGGTAGGAAGGTGAGGAGCTCAGGATCATTTCCAGCTGTCTAAGGAGGTGAAAACCAGGAGGAGTGGGATGTAGTTCAGTTGACACTTTCTTAGCATGCATGAAGCCCTGGGCTCAATCCCCAGCAGAGAATAAACTGGGCATGGTACTGTATGCCTTTAATCCACCATATAGGAGGAAAAAGAAGGAATCTGTGCTCAAGGTCTTTCTTGGCTTCATTCCTGTTTGAGGCCAGACTGGCATGTATGTGACCCTGTCTCAAACAAGGGAATAAGTAAAACCCCCAAAGAAAAAATAATAAAAGAAGGGGAAATCCCACCACCTAATGATATCGTAGGACAAGATATTGCCCCAAATTTATTTTTATTTTTTAGTTTCTGAGACATGGTTTCTCTGTGTAGTCTTGGCTGTCCTGGAACTTCATATACCAGGTTGACCTCAAACTCAAAGAGATCCCCTCTCTCGGCCTCCCAAACGCTGGGATTAAAGGCATGTGCCACCACCACCTGGCTTTGTCCCAAACTTCTAATAATGATGTTATTACAAACAAATCTATTATAGGGCAGCTATCTAAACTTGCAGCACAAGTAGAGAATCATATTCAATAATAATAAATGACCGTGTTACCCATCTATGCAGTTAACATACAATAGTTGATCTTTTTCATTTTTCGAGACAGGGTCTCTCTGTGTAGCTTTGCGCCTTTCCTGGATCTCACTTTGTAGCCCAGGCTGGCCTCAAACTCACAGAGATCCGCCTGCCTCTGCCTCCTGAGTGCTGGGATTAAAGGTGTGTGCCACCACCGCCCGGCTATTATAGTTGATCATTTTTACAGTGCATTCCTTTTATACATAAAAAAATGTTCTGTAAACAATATGCCAAGACAGTAGCATGCTCATACACCTTGTTCTTGGTTTTTGGTTCTTTGTTCTGAGAAAGAGAAAAGGTCTTTCCATGGAGCCCATGCTGGCCTCAAACTCTCAACCTTTCTTCCTTAGCCTCAAGTCCTGGGATGACAGCTATGGGTCTCACACGCCTGGCCCTTTGTCTCTTAGTTACATCAGTTCCTCGTGTGCTTGATTTACACTGAGATCATTATTGTTTGAGAATTTTATACACAAGTGCTGTATTCACATCACCCCGACCTCCCCCCCCCAACGCCTCCTGAGCCATCCCCTTCTCAAACTCCGGACCTCTTATTGTTATTGTTACATATTTACATGTATATTTGTTGATAAATACAACCTACTGAGTTCATTTAGTGCAGCTCATATGCATGACTGACCTCTTGGGATTGGCTAACCTATCATGCATGGGGCTCATCCCTGAAGAAGACTGATTCTCCTCTCAGCAACCATTAATTACCTGTAGCTCTTCATCTAGGGGTAGAGCCATGTGAGAAGATTTTTTTGTTCTTTGTGACCATGGGAATAGGCCACACCATGTGTATATAGACACATAGAATACCACATAGTCTCAGCTATACAGTCTGAGTTTGTGTAAATGTGACCTATGATATTTGCACAAGGCAGAAACTGTGTAAGGATGTATTTCTCAGACTGTATCCCTGATAGTCAGTTCATGACTACCTGGGGTGAGAAGAGATTCTCATATCAGATTGCCTCCAAAATCTACTCACTCTTTTTAAGAAATACTCTAGCCAGGCTGTGGTGACGCATGCCTTTAGTACCAGCACTCCGGAGGCAGAGCCAGGCGGATCTCTGTGAGTTCAAGGCCAGTCTGGGCTACCAAGTGAGTTTCAGGAAAAGGTACAAAGCTAACAGAGAAACCCTATCTCGAAAAACCAAAAAAAAATACTCTCCAGCCTTGCCTTGGCCACAAATAAGACTGTAAGTGAAAAATCATTGACAAGTTCCTCTGGCTAGGTGCCTTCAAACATTTTTCTTTCACATAGTTCTTTAATGCAAAGAAGCCTGGGACAGGGCATAGCGACTCATGAGGCATGGCATAATATGATCTGGGTCATTTTAACCACTCTTATCCATGAGTTCAGATTGTAAGTTCAGAGCTAGTCTGGGCTACTTAGCCAGACTCCATCTCAAAGAAAGAAAACAAGAAAAAAAAAAAAAAATCAAAGATGCCTATAAGAACATTGGCTGAGCACTTAGCAGCCTTTCACTATATATGTTATTTAGTTTGAGAACAACCCTGTAGCTACTCATTCAGATACAAGTTTACAGACCAATGAACAGAGACAGAGGAACAAAAAGCAACCCACTGAGGAGGGAGTAGGAAGTAGAGGAAAGGTAGGAGAAAGGGGACTATTTTTTTTTTAAGATTTATTTATTTATTATGTATACAGCATGTATGACTGCAGGCCAGAAGAGGGCCCCAGATCTCATTACAAATGGTTGTGAGCCACCATGCCGTTGCTGGGAATTGAACTCAGGACCTCTGGAAGAGCAGTCAGAGCTCTTAACCTCTGAGCCATCTCTCCAGCCCGACTATTTTGTTTATTGTTCTTTTTTTTTTTTTTTTTTTTTTTTTGAGATGGTCTCACTATGTAGCCTTAGTTGGCCTGGGGCTCACTAGACCAGGCTGGCCTCCAACTCACAGACATCTGCCTGCTTCTGCCTCCTGAGTGCTGGGATTAAAGACCTTCACCACGGGGTCTGATCCTTATTATTATTTCAGTCGTTTGTTTGTTTGTTTGTTGTTATTGTTTTGAGACAGGATCTCAAGTATCCCGGGCTGGCCGTGAATTCACCAAGTGGCTGGGGATGACCTTGAACTCCCATTCCTCTTGCTCCCCAAGTGCCAGGATTACTTATATACACCATCAGGCTGGCTTATACTGTGTTGTTGATCAATCACAGGGCTTTGTGGGTGCCAGGCAAGCGCTGAACCAACTGAGCTCCATCTCCAGCCCAAAGGCAGAATTTAAGCCCAGTTTTAGGGTCAATATGGTTCAGTGTACAAAGGCACTTGCTGCCAAGCCTGATGACCTGGGTTCCACCCCTGGAAGCCACATAGCAGACAGAACCAGCTCCTACAAGTTGTCCTCTGATCTCCACACTCACACACACCCCACCCCAACACACACAGCACAAAGGTTTAAATGTAACAAAAATCAATTTTAAAAGCCATTACTACCTGGCTTGGAAGTTCATTCCGAAACACTTGGGTTGAGCTCAGGCTTCAAGTGATCATGCACACAGAGCAGGGCTTGCTAAATGAAGCTATCTGTACTCTTAATACAGTGTACTCTTAATACCACCTCTGGAGTCTTCTCTGCTTAATCTTCCTCAGCTACAGAGGAGTCTCCTGAAGTTGCAGGCTTTTTGACCCCAATCTATACTGAGAATTATAACAAAGTCTAGGCTGGGCATGATGGCAGATTCATACTTTCATACTTGGGAGGTGAAGGCAGGAACATCAGGATTTCAAAGTTGAATCTCAATGAAAAATACATTTTGTAATAATATTAGTTTCAAATCAAGCATAGTGGCTTCTTCTTCTAATCCTAGTAATCAAGATGGGGACGCCAGAGGACCAGCCTTGGCTACATAGGAAATTCTAGGGCAGCCTGGGATACAGCAATGGAAAACTCTATCTCAAAACTAGCAGTATCAAACCAAAAATGGGGTGGTAGAATTGCTACTGAAGCCTGATAACCTGAATTTCAATCCCCAGAATCTATGCTGGAAGAAGAGAACCCACTCCTCAAAGTAGTCCCAGCAGTCTGGAGGCTGAGGCAGGAGGATAAGGAATGTAGGACTAGCCTGGGCTACATAATGAAACTTTGTATCTTCGTTATTGTTGTTGAGGGTTTGTTGAGTTTTGCCTTGTTTTTCTTAGGGGGCAGGAGTGGCACGGTATGTAACTCAGGCTGTGTTTGTGTGACAGAAAACTTTCTCCCAGCTCCCTGAGGCAGATGCTGAGGTCTCCTTATTGATGCTAACCTCCAGTATAGTAGCACTGTCCATTCTTTCCTTTTTCCTAGGGGAGAAGGAATTGAGAAGAGTTGATGAGGGGAGGGAAGCCTTTGAAAATAGACACATTTTAAAAACAAAGTTGCATTTTATAGAATTGGTTGATTTCCAAGGGTAGGAGTAAAACTCTGTGGTACAGGGAAAAGACAATTCCATCCCTCCCCACCCCCAGAGACCACCAGGAGTCTGAATTTGTATGCAAGAGCAAACAGCCTTTATTGCAATCTCAAGCTTTGGCTTCCAGAAGGATAATAGTGTGATGAAGCCCTGCACCTCCTGACATTTGTCCAAAGAGATCTTTGCACGTAGAAACACTGTGATTTTAGATGCCTCCTTGGGCTGACAAGCAAAATAACAAGTAGAATGGACTATAGCCAACATGGTCTCAAAGAGGGACAGACTTGCTGTGGAATGTCTTTCTGTATGCTGTGAATATGTGAATATATCCCATTGGATAATAAAGCTGCACTGGCCTATGGCAGGGCAGGAAAAGGTTAGGTGGTACATTCAAACTAGAGATGAGAGGAAGAAGGGTGGAGACAGGGTTGGAGGGAGATGCCAGCCTGCAGCCAAAGGAGTAAGAAGATGCCCGTAGACCAGTAACACCATGGCCATATGGCAATATATAGATGAATAGAAATGGGTTGAGGTAAGTTATAAGAGCTAGCTAGGAAGAAGTCTGACCCATAGGCCATACAGTATGTAAGTAATATAAGTCTCTGCGTGTTTCCCTGGAACCAAGAGGCTGTGGGACATGGGTGGGAGAGATTCTTCCTGACCTGCTGGCCAGGCAGGACCAGATAAACTTCTGGCACTATCTATTTTCTAATACATTTTTGTTTCTGTTATCTCCCAACCCTTCCAGATGTTTGCTCACCTTGTGGATAGAGGTTTTTCAATCATAGGTTTTCCTCAAAGTCATTGTCCATTTCATCATCCTGTTTATCTCCCATGGAGCACTTATCTCAGTTAGTAGTTATCTGCTATCTCCTTGGTGGTCCTCTCTCTACCTTGTATAGTTCTATTCAGACAGAATTGCTCCGCAGCCTGTACATCCTTTCACACCACATTCACTTCCTGCCTGAGCCTAGTTGGTTCAGGCCCTGACAACAAAATACCACAAATTGTGTAGCCTGAACAACAGACATTTGTTTATTACAGTATGGGAGACAGGAAGTCAGAGATCTGAATGCTAGCATGTCACAGGCTGAGTGGCCTACTACAGGGGACTTGCTGTTTTTCAGACTGTGGGTCTCTTTCCCTTCCATTGTGTCTCACACCTTCTTCCTGTGAAGGTACCAACCCCATCGTGGGTGCTCCATCCTCACACCCTCTTTGAACCCAATCATCACCCAAAGGTCCCACCTTCTGATACCATCACCTTGGGAATAACGGCTTCAATACATGAACTTGAAAGTAGGAGACAAAAATATTCAGCCCATAGCTGGGTCTCTCAAAAGAGCAGGCCCAGGGCAAAGCAGAACTGAATGGCGACCTCTCTGATCCTCAGCCAAAGGTGAGAAGGACCTAGGAAATGAGCAGGGAGCTGGAGGAGAATTCCACTGCCCGGGACAGTTCTCTGAGCTCAGAGGATTTGCCGGCTGACTGGGAAGGGGAGGCTCTCAGCTGGGTCCCATTAATGGGACTTGTTTTCCACTCCAGTTTCTCTGCCGCCTGGGGCTGGGAAATAGCAGAGCACCACCTTGGTGCTGAGTCACCCCATTCAGTGACCAGGGAGCTTACATAACCAGACAGATGCTATGGGTTTGCACCCTGGGCTCAGGCTCCAGGGCCAGGAAGGAACAAGGTGAGGCTGGGACCACTGGGAGGGAGTGACAGGTGGTGGCTGTGGCCACAGGGTCCCAGAGGCAAAGTCTGTTTACATCAGGAAGTCACTATGGACCCAGGAGACTGTGAAGGCACACAGCATGGTAGCATGTCTAGAAATGATAGACACTGATGGAAGAAAACAACATAGAACTTGAGCTTTAAGTCAGAGCTTCCTAACTAGGCACCCTGTGTTCCAAAGTTTGGAGAACGTTAAACTCAGGTGGTATATGTGAAAGGGACTGAGACCACTGTGAACTCCTGAACTAAGATATGTCTGCAAGGTATCACTACTGCACTGCCTGGTTTTGTGTCAACTTGACACAAGCTAGAGTCATCAGAGAGCTTGAAGGAGCCGCAGTTGAGGAAATGTCTCCATGAGATCCAGATGTACGCCTTTTGTTTGTTTGTTTGTTCGTTTTGTTTTTTGTTTTTTTTGTTTGTTTGTTTTTTTGAGACAGGGCTTCTCCGTGTAGTTTTGGTGCCTGTCCTGGAACTCACTATGTAGACCAGGCTGGCCTCGAACTCATAGAGATCCACCTGGCTCTGCCTCCCGAGTGCTGGGATTAAAGGTGTGCGCCACCACCCAGCTGTAAGCCTTTTAATTAATGATTGATGTGCGGAGGGCCCAGCCCATTGTGGGAGGTACCATCCCTGGGCTGGTGGTCCTGGGTTCTATAAGAAAGCAGGCTAAAGAAGCCATGGACAAAAAAAAAAAAAAAGGCCGGGCAGTGGTGGCACACACCTTTAATCCCAGCACTCGGGAGGCAGAGGCAGGCGAATCTTTGTGAGTTCGAGGCCAGCTGGTCTACAGAGCGAGTTCCAAAGCTACACACAGAAACCCTGTCGGGGGGGGGGGGGGGAGATACACATAAAATAAAAATAAGTGTGTGTGTGTGTGTGTGTGTGTGTGTGTGTGTGTGTGATTTTCTCTAGTGAAAAAAAAAATCAAAGAGCTCTTGGCAGACTCTCCAGAAAAAGGGAAAAAAACATGCTCACTGAGTATTGGTCCAAAGATAACTCTGGAAGGCTGAAAGTTGACTGCCCGGTGTGAATGTGGAAGTGAACTAGAACTGTCCACTCCTCCAAGCTCAGCTCACTGGATGGATGCACCTTCCTACTCATGAACAGGAGGGTCTGTCCAGGCGGGTAGCTGAGCTCTCTGTGCTCAGGGAGTCAAGAACTGAGACTCAATGGCCAAAAGGGAACAGAACACACACAGGCAACGCTTCCATCACCCGTGCCTCAACTTCCCCTTCTCCAGGACTGATACAGAAACTACAGGGGGATCCTAGTGAAGTCTTCTCACCGGCTCATGCCTTTGAGCCCAGTCCAGGCCCAGGAAACAGTCACTAGACCTGATCCAAAATGGATAAGCTGATCCAAAACAAGACTAGGAGCCTCTATCCTGGCAAACCCTTCTGAAGCAGGGAGGACCCCTCCCCCTCCTACAGGCTTCTCTCTCAGTGCTCAGTGGCTCACACTGCAAGTCCTTAGGTGACTGATTTGAATCCACTGTAGCCAAGTGATCGAGAGACATGTACGAATAAGCATCCTGTTAGAGGAAATACCTCCACCGCCAACAGTGCTCAGCCTGAGCTTATTCTTAAACAAGACCCCAGAGAGACCTTTGTTTGCCAGAGACGGAGCTTCCTGCACTGGGGCTGCAGTTGACTGCTTCTGCTGAGTGTCAGGGTTTCCTCCCGACATCCTTCTCCTAGTGCTAGCTGAAAATATATGCAGTGGCCAGTGAGATGCCAGGTAGACAGGCTTGCCACCAAGCCTGGTGACCTGGGTTCAAGCTTCAGGACCCACATGGAGGGAGGGAGCCAGGTTCTATAGGGTGTCCTCTAATTTCCACAGGTGTGCCATGCTGAGTGCATGCCCACATACTCACACCCACAAGCACACTAAATAAATGAATGAAACTGTAATCTCAACTTTGATAAGTATGTGAATCATTGGTGAAAAGGCAAACGTGGGCCCTGTCCAAGCAGCTCCATTAATCCCATACAATCTGGTTTAGATTATCTATCAGATAAACTTGTAGGGCTTAGAAATGGGATGCTGGACTGTAGAGGATAGCTGTTCTAGGTATGACCTTGAAGCATTGCCCCTAGTGAGGTAGCAGGTAACCGTTACACTTGCCTATGACCTTGAAGTACATAGGTGTGGCTGCTTAAGACCCTTAAGACCTGGGATGTAGGTATGTGGCTCCTCTCTTGGCTCCCTCATGGTTTTGGATACTGAAGACAGACCACACGAAAGAACAATGTGGGACTGTGCCTCCGTCTTTCAGGACCTTGCAATAATTCCTCTGTTCTGAATCGTGAGTTTCTTTCTCTAATAAATTCCTTTGCCCTTTAAGCAGACTCCATGGATTGCTAGTGACAATTCTCCCATTACAGGACAGGAAGTCAAGCCAGTGAGAACAAAGCTGAACACTGAATGCAGCCTGAAAGCCAAGCTGAGTAAGACCTCTGAACTCATCAGACAGGTCCACAGCTGTCTGCCCTAAACTGAGAAAGAGTCCTGACATTATCACTCACTGGTGCCTCTAAATGAGAGCCTATTTGAAGTGTGATCTTTGCAAACTTAATCAGTTCAAGATGAGTTCATAATGGACTCACTTAGACCCTAAATCTGGTGTCTTTATAAGAAGGGCATTTGGGTTGGGCGTGGTGACACATGCTTTTAATCCCAGGGTTTGGGAGGCAGAGGCAAGCAGATCTCTGTGAGATCAAGGTCAGCCTGGCTTATATAGTATTTTCCAGGTCAGCCAGAGTTATATATCTCAAAAATAATTTTTTTAAGCCATTTAGACACACGTAAACACGGGAAGATGCCACACAACATTCGAGAGAGGCCTTGAGCTTCAGAAGACGCATCCACAACCCAAGGGATTCCAAGGATTGCCAGAAACTAGGAGAAGCCTGGAGAAAAGCATGGAACAGATGGCTCTTCAAACTTGAAGAAGGAACTAATCTCACCAACACCTTGGTTTCAGACTTCTAATCCCCTGAACTGTGAGAATGTTTGAAATAACTCATCGTGAGGCACTTTCTTACAGCAGCCCTAGGAACCCCATCTAAAACCTCTGATGATGTCTTCACTGTGTTAAATAAAAAGGTACCAGGCTCCTCCTGAACATTTCGTGACCTGGAGGATCTAAAGTTAAGGCATCCCTGTCACATAGTGAGTTTGAGGCCAACCTGGGCTGCGTGAAACCTTGTCTCTACCCAGACAGAAAGATGGGCAAACAAATAAAAATCATTCTAAAATAAGTATAATCTTTTAAAAAAAATTTTTAATGTTTATTCATGGAATGTGTGTGCATGTGTAGCAGTCAGAGACAACAAGCAGAAGTCAGCTCCCTCCTACCATGTGGGTCTGGGGGATCAATTGAACTCAGGATGTCAGGCTTGGTAGCAAATGCCTGGACCCTCTGAGCTATTTTGCCCACCCTGAAACGTTTTTAAGAAAGTGTTAAATACAAAGTAGAGCATTCGCCTAGAATGTGTGAGGCCAGCAGTTCAGTCCCCAGTGACATACACATGCAAACTCCTCACAAAAAGAAAGAAGAGCAGAGTGGAGCAAGGCTGAGCAAGGAGGCTGTCGATCCTCCATTTCCATCTCCTTCCGGGACGGCAGGTAAGCATCATGACTGGTTACTTTTTTAAAATTAGTACTATCTTATCTTCCTCCTGCCAGAACATAAAACCCATGAAGATGGAAATAAGGAGCCTGCTTCATTGCCATGGATCTCAGGCAGACAGAATGGGGTCTGACAGACATAACCGCATGAATGAGTAAACGAAGCAGCCCCTGGGAAGCTTCTTCGGTGACATCACCACGTCCATCTTCCCTGCACAGGCCTCTCCCAAGACAGCAAGCTTCTTGCGGGAACGAGTACAGAGCACCTCCGGGCAGCGTTTGCCAGAAACCTGCCTAATTCCCAGAAAGCAGAAAGTGTCAGAAACACTCTTTCTAGGACATCAGAGTTCAGCCCAAGCCATAAATAGCACCTGCCATGTGCCACCCAGCATCTCGGCACATCTCCTCCTCATCCCCCTAAAACTGCAAAGAAGAGCTCTGAGAGCTGGAAACAGGCAACCTCAGGCCCTGGCAAAGGACCGACGATGGGGTGAAGACAAAACAGGAGGTTGGGCTCCCCACTGATGTGCGGAGCTTTAAGGGAAGCCTGTTGGCTGTGCCCCCATGGTACTGTCCTGACTGTGGTTTACTTGAGTCCCAGCTTATCCTTAGGGAAAGGATGGCCCTTTGCCCATCTTCTAGCAGCTAGAATCTAGCTGTTCTGTCTTAGACTATGAAGTCAGGATTGAGCACACAGGCGTTGGGCTCACCAGCTTTATCTTCTGAGAAAACCCAGTCATTCTCAGGAGTAGGGAAGTCCCTTCCTTCCCTCAGGCCCCTGCACTGAGCATCTTCTCCTGAATTCTAATTCACTTTGAAGTGTGTTCCCTGAGCTCACATGCCCTCAGAAGCACTATCCAAACAAAAGGCTGTGAACCTGTTGCTGAGATTAAGGAGACCACAGAAAAGGCAAAATTCTGGGACTTTTCCTACCTTAAGCTTAGAGTGTTCAGCCCCATTCTTCAGTTCCTTTAAAAAAAAAAAATTAGCACTGGGCGGTGGCGCACACCTTTAATCCCAGCACTTGAGAGGCAGAGGCAGGCAGATCTCTGTGAGTTCGAGGCCAGCCTGGGCTACAAGGTGAGTTTCAGGAGAGGCACAAAGCTACACAGAAAAACCCTGTCTTGAAAAACCAAATAATAATAATAATAATAATAATAATAATAATAATAATAAGCTTTTTGAAATTATAACATAATTACATCATTTCTCCCCTTTCCTTTCCTCCGTCTAAACAAGCAGTTCTCAACCTATGGGTCTCAACCCTTTGCGGGGTCAAAAGACTGTTTCACAAGGGTCGCCTAAGACCATTGAAAAACACAGATATTTACTTTACAATTCATAACAGTAGCAAAATTAAAGTTACAAAGTAGCAACAAAATAATTTTATGTAGCAAGAAATCATTTTAAGGTTGGGGTCTCCACAGCATGAGAACTATATTGAAGGGTCACAGCATTAGGAAGGTCGAGAACCACTGTTCTAAACCCTTCCATGTATCCCTCCTTATTCTTTTTCAAATTCATGCTCTCTTTTTTGATTAATTGTTGTTACACACATATCTGCATGTATACATATATATTCCTAAATACATCAATACAACCTGCTCAGTTTGTATAATCTCACTTGCATGTATGTTTTCGGGGCTGACTATTTGATATTGGATAACAATCTGGTGTGCTCCTCCTTGGGGAGGACAATCTCTCCCACTCTCAGAATTCCTTAATTAGCTGTAGCTCTTTGTGTAGGTCTGAGGCCTCAAGGGCTTTTCCCCATCCTTGTTACACATCTATTATTATCCTTGTTCAGCTCATGTTTAGGGATTCATGTTGGTGAGACTTGATGGATGTAGCTTCTGAAATTCCCAGGAGACGGAGACAGCAAACTCCCTGATCCTCTGGGAGGATCTCTGTCTTCCACAATGATCCCAGAGCCTTGGATATGGGAGTTGTGTTGTAGATGCATCCGTTTCACTAGACACCGCAACTCTGCATTTTGACTTGTTGTGGTTTTCTGTCATGTGTTTTCTATCCATTGCAAAGAGAGGCATTCCTGAGCTGGGATAAGGACGGCTGTAACCACAGCAACCAAGGTTGGCTCTTCCTGAACTGCCTTAGATAAACCTGTATTGGTGGTTTCTCCCCACCATTTCCAGAGCACCAGGAGAAGCATTTCTCCCTCCTCCCCTAGTCTTTGTACTGTTGAACACAGACAAGTACTCTACTACTAAGTTACGTCCCCAGCTGGGTCCCCCTCCCTTCTTATTTCCAGGTGATGAATGGATATTCCTTGAGCAGCCAGACCTCTAGAGTTTTCCTATACTTGGGCTAAATATTTAATGCCTTCCCCCAACACCAGCCTTCAGCATCCCCAGTTTAGCTGAGAAAGGGATACTATATAGGCCTGGTGATGCAGTTGGCTCTTGCCTAGCATGCACATACAAAGCCCTGGTTTGATCCTTAGCAGAGCCTAAATAGACGTGGAGGTGCACACCTATAACCCCAGCACTTGGGAGGCAGAGGCAAAAGGGTTGGAAGTTCATCCTCATCTACGTAGTGAATTCAAGTATAGCTAGGATACATGGGGTCCTGCCGTGAAAAGGAGAAAGAGGGGAGGGAGAGGGATAAGAAGGAAGTGGGATGAGAGGGGGGGAGAAATACAAAGGAATACAGAGAAAAAGGAGGGAGGGATGGGAGGAGGAAGAGGAAGAGATAGAACAAAAGCAGAGAGCTACGGTAGCTATGATCTTTCTAGGAGGGCCACTGAGGTCAACACCATCGCATCTATTTTATAGATGAGGGAACTGAGCTCGGTGAGGATGAGTAATTATGCAAGGTTATCCAGCTTGAAAAAGGCCCCATCCGTTTTCACTATTTCAAGAAGCCTTGGCCAGCAGGGAGCCTGAGCTTAGGGTTCTCAGAGAGTCCTCATCTCTGAGCTTCTGACAAGCTACAGATCAAGTCCTCACACTAGACCGTGCATCACTGTTTCCCCAGGAGAGTTCTAGCTGCACCTGGTATGTCCGTGTGACTTTTAATAGTGCCACGGTCACAAAGTCATCTGAGTTTGGAGAACACAGTACGTACCTGTTCTAGTCGAGACCAGGGGCAAAGGAGCAGAGGAAAGAAAGCTACAAAAGGAGTTGCCCGAGGCTAGCTCAGAACACCTGCTGACGTCTTGATGCTGTCCGGGCTGGCCCCACCCCAGCTTCTCTTGCTAGTTTTGTCTCAGATGTTCCCTTCCAAATTGTGTGTGCCTTCCCTTGCACAATACCAGAGCCAGGAGCACAGGACAAGAGCAAATGAAGCTGGACTGTGCCAGAGGGTTCCACGACCCCAGATGACCCTTATAGCAGGTCCCTGCTTTGCTGTAAACTAACTCTCTGGAGCATCTCTAATGGGTCAAGAACTCCCTGCTGCTGTGGGATGTTCTGTATGTCAAATGTGTTGCTCTGATTGGTTAATAAATAAAACACTGATGGGCCAGTAGCCAGGCAGGAAGTATAGTCGGGACAAGAGAGAGGAGAACTGGGGGAAGTGGAAGGCAGAGGCGGAGAGACCAGCCAGCCGCCGCCATAACAAGCAAGATGTAAGGTACCGGTACCACGAGCCACATGGCAAAGTATAGATTAATAAAAATGGGCTAAATAAAAGAGTAAGAACTAAACAATAGTAGGCCTGAGCTAATGGCCAAGCAGTTTAAATAATATAAGCATCTGTGTGCTTATTTTATAAGTGGGTTGTTGGACTAACAGGGCTTGGCAGGGGCTGGAGAGAAGGTCTCTAGCTACACCCTACTGTGGAAGAGAAATCTAGAAGCCCACCCATACCAGGGTTCCAGTGCCCTGTTCAGGAAGAAAGTGACAATGACCAAAGCTTTTTTTTTTTTAATCTGTTTGTTCAAATTAGGTTTTAATTAAATTAAATTAAATTTTTTCAAGGCAGCGCCTCCTGTAGCCCTGATGCCTTTAAGTATGCAGCCAAAGCTGGCCTCCGGATCCTCCTGCCTCTGCCTCTGCCTCTGCCTCTGTCATGGGATTATAGATATGTGCCACCATGCCTTGCTATGACTAAAGCTTTTACCTTGACGTGTCCCCCACAATTCTCCTGTATGATGTAGTGTAACTACACCTTGAGAAAAAAATATTTAGAACTCAGAAAGCCAAGTTGATATTTTAGTTTTCTTACTAGTTGGGTGACTTTAGGTAAGGTGCTCAACCTCTGTGAGCTTCTGCTTTCTAATTTATGGGGGAAGTACATTCAAGAACGGAAACATTCACTCAGAGGAGCACTTACTGCTCTTGCAGAGGACCGAAGTTCAGTTCCCAGCATCCACATCAGGTGGCTCACAACCACCAATAACTCCAGTGCCAGGGGATTTGACACCCTCTGGCTCCAGGAGGACCTGCATGCCTGTGGCACACATAAACTCATGTAGGCACACACATATGCATAAAAATAAAAATATACGTATTTTTAAATGAATGTCTTGTTTATGAACTAGGGATGAAGTTCAATTCATAGAGTGATTGCCTAGTACCCATGGAGTACTGATTAAGCCTGGAATGTGATGGCCCATGCCTGTAATCCCAGCATTCTAGAGGTAAGAGGAACACTAGTTCAAGGTCATCCCCAGCCATACAGCAAGCTTGAGGCCAACCTCAGCTACATGAGACCCTGTTTCAAAACAACAAACAAACAAAATATTAATAATTTAGAATGTTGCAAGGTGGTGGTGGCACACACCTTTAATCCCAGCGGTCGGGTGGCATCGGCAGGCAGATCTGAGTTTGAAGCCAGCCTGGTCTACAAAGTGAGTTCCAAGATAGCCAGGGCTACACAGAGAAACTCTGTCTCATAAAACCAATAAATAAATAAACAAATAAACACGTAAAATGTCTACTTTACAATAGAAAGTAACAGCTATAATTCTATGTGTCATGTCTGGCACATAGTGACTTCAGTGATGATGAGATTAAGGATGGTGTGGTGAGGGAGACTTTTATTGACTGTAACATGACAGTGCTGATGTCTGGACATAGAATGGATACTCCAAAGGCATAAACTCCAAAAAGAACAAAAAACAAATGCTAACTTCTGGGTTCTGGTTTGTTTTGTTTTGTTTTGTTTTGTTTTGTTTGACAGTGCTGGAAACAGAACTCAGGTCCTCACACATGGTAGACAAACACTCTCACCAGTGAACTATATCTTAGACTTTGCTTGTATTTTTATTTGGAGACAAGGTCTTACTAAGTTGTCTGAACTGGCCATCCTCCTGCCTCAGTCTCCTAAGTGCTAGAATTAGAAATGTATGCCACCAGGCCCAGCATTAATAAGTACTACTTCTAAATCAGACATGAGGTTTGAGGGGGAACTTTAAATTACTTAGCTCACTTAAAGTAAATTTTCATTATACTTAGCAATTAACATGTGCCAAGTGTCATCCTGGGTACTGGGAGTTATACAGGAGAGGTATTAATGAATGAGTCTGTGCCAACATGGTGCTCACAGGCAAATGAGGATCAGGTAAAAGGCATTACCATGATGTCAGGAAGAATGAATATGTATGTATGTATGTATGTATGTATTTATGTATGTATGTATGTATATGCATGTGGATATATGCACATGAGTGCAGTTCCTGCAGAGAGGAGAAGAGGGCATCGATCCCATGGAGCTGGAGTCATAGGCCACCAAATGTAGATGCTGAGAATCGAACTTGCGTCCTTGGCAAGAATAGTACATGCTCTTAACCACTGAGCCATCTCTCCAACCCGCCCCCCCCAATTTATTTAAATATAAATTGTGATATATGTCTTTTTATTTATTTGTTTTGTTACTTCTATTGAGATAAAGTCTCTAATAGACCAAGCTGGTCTCAAACTTGTCATTCTCTTGCCTCTGCCTCTAAAGTACTGAGATTACAGCTGTATGTCACAGCAGGCCAAATGATGATACATGCCTTTATATTTTTTAGGTAGTTTTTAACACAGATCTCTTTATTTTTACATGTGTATGTGCACATGAGTTAAGTTGCCCGCAGAGGATAGCGGCATCAGATGACCTTGGGCAGAATTACAGACAGTTGTAAACTGACCAGCTTGGGTGCTGGGAACGGAAGTAGGGTTCTCTGTAAGAGTAGTGCATGCTCTTAGCCACTGAGCCATCTCTCCATCCCTTTTTAGGTAGAGTTTTAAAATGCTATCAGAGGAGAAGGGATGAGGAGCCCAGCTTAGCTCAGCAGATGCAGGACCCTCACAGAAGAACGGGCAAATGTGCTGTCCTTGGCAGGATTCTTAGGCATCTGATAGCACGGCAACCTTCTGAGCTGGGAAATTCTGTTCTTCTCTTCCTCCTTCAAGCCAGTTTCTCAAAAGGGAGGGCAGGGCTGCAAGAAAGTTCAGCAGGTAAGAGCAGCTGCCACCAAGCCTGGTGACCTGAGACCTACCTGGTAGAAAGACGCAGCTGGCCTCCATTAGCTATACACACATACATATATGAACATAGAGTGGTTAAAAGGAAGCTAAAACTTAAAAAGCAGGCTAAAGAAAAGACTCTCTATCTCTCTTGTACTTTCTCCTCTGAGGCCAGTCGTCAGTTCTAAAATGGAAACACATTCACAGAGTCACTGAGATGAAAACCAAACTTTCGATGCAGAAATTAGTCAAGATGTGGAGACAGGCTGAGGATGTGACTCAGTCAGCAGAACACTTGCCTGGCAAGCACAAAGCCCTGGAGTCATTCACCGGGAGAGAATAAAACCAGGAGTGGTGGTGGATTCCTGTAATCCCAGCATTTGGGAGGCGGAGGCAGGAGGATTAAAAGTACAAGGTCATCTTCTGAGAATGCAGCTGGTCTGAGGCCATCCTGGGGATATATGAGACCCACATTTTAAAGTTGGTTTTTTTTCTTTTTTCTTAAAGGAAGAGAAGGTGAGGGAAGAAAAATGAAGGGGGAGGGAGAGGAAGGGGATACCATTTCCTTACGTGGGTAAAAGTGTTTCAGCGTCATAAAGTTCACCTTGACATGAACGGGAAGCAAGGCGGGGACACAATGTGCCACATTAATGGCTCAACAAAGGTGAAAGACAGTGTTTGAGACAACCCATCGCTAATATCTACGCACCAAAAACAGTCATTCCTTACCCAACTGCTTTACTGCGGACTCCCCAACCTTGTTTACGCTGACCAATGAAAGCATCTTGGTTATAGACAAGCAAGCAGTTGACTCTGGAGTAGAAGCCGGAACAGCAGCATATCGATGCTCGCTTGGATATTGAGTGGAAGACCATGAGGTCTATTTTTCCTCCTTTTGCTCTGAGTCTGCAACAGTAACAAAGTGTAAAGACTATCTCATAGAGCCACCTGCAACTTCTGTAGATGGAAATGGAAGGAGGGAGCGCTCCTGGCATCCATCTACTGAGTGAACACCAGAGATACTTTTTACCATATTCCAAGGCACAGGGCAGAACCCAGAACCCAGTCACTCCTCCCAATACACAAGTCAGTGCTGAGGTCAAGAACTCTGGGAGGGTAACCTAGGAAAGAGAAAGGTCTTGCAAAGCTGAAAGCAAGCAGATGGAATATGAGAAGAGGCAGGTTCTTCAAATGGAAGTTCCCACAGCAGTGTGTGACCAGCAGAAGAAAAGGGCTACCAATGGCTTCCCAGGCTGTCATCTCCATGAGGCTGATCAGGTCCTGCCTTAAGATTAGGCCTTATGGGGCTGGGGAGCTGGCTCAGCTGCTGAGAAACCCTGTTGCTCTTCCAGAGGACCTGAGTTCAATTCCTAGCACCCACTCTTGTGGGATATCCACCAGAAAAGATGGCTTAGACATGGGTTTAAGCCACTAGAAAATTCTTATCAGCCAATTGGCAATTACACTGCATGTCTGGGATCCCAATGTAGCTCTGAGCCTTTCTCAAGGTGAGCTTTTTGTATTTGTTTGTTTGTTTGTTTGTTTGTTTGTTTTTGTTTTGAGGCATGGCTTCTCTGTGTCACCTCTGCTGTCCTGGAACTCTTGCTGTTGAAAAGAGAGCTTTTAAGCACAAAAAAACATGTCCTGGGTTGACATACTTCAGTTAAGAAGAACAGTTAGCCGGAAGCAGAACTACAGAAACCAAACATCAAGGTTAGCACATCTAGAGACTTTCCCAGAACGATGGAGTTTGATGAATTAGGCTCTTTTAGTCTTGGCAGGTGAGTTTTATGATCTGAATGGTACTTTCATCATGGAGTCAGTTGTGCTAAGGTATGGGGGCCTGTTACCACATCAGGTTCACAACCACATGTAACTCCAGCCCCAGGGGATTCAACATGCCAGTACACACATACATACATATAACTAAAAAATGAAACAAAACTTCTTTTTAAAAAAGATGGAATCTTATTAACTACAAGTTGAAATTGCCTCTCTTTCCTGATTAATGAAATTTATTATCTGGAATTATACACGTCCAGTCTTAAAAAAAATTAGACAGGGTCTCACTATGTTGCCTTGGCTAGTATGGAACTCCCTATGTAGACCAGGCTGGCCTCACACTCAGAAATCTGCCTGCCTCTGCCTCCTGAGTGCTGGGGTTAAAGATGTGTGTCATCACAGCCAAGTAATGGTCAGCCTTTTAACACAGCAGCCGACATTGTCATTTACATAGTTCATTCTCAGAAATAGCACAGTTGAGTTACAAAAGAAATTACAAAAATCGTAAGATGTTTTAGTCAAGTTTGTAATTATTCCTGGGCTAAATTCATAGCTATCATTGCCTGAATACATCCAAATATGGCCCAAATTACAGGTTGAACAAACTTGATAGATGCATTCACACATGAAGCTATTCCCCATTATTAAAAATAATTTTACCACAGAAACAACTTAATCATCCACCCATAGAACACTGGTCAAATACATTATGATTCCAAACATGGCAGTGCCAACCTGTAATCTCAGTATTTGGAAGGTAGAGGCAGGAGGATCAGGAGTTCAAGGCCAACCTGGGCTACATGAGGCCTTGTCTCAAAAGACGAACTGACCTCCAGGCACCGTGGTACACACCTTTAATCTCAGCACTCAGAAGGTAGGGACAAGCAGCTCTCTGTGAATTCAAGACCAGTCTAGTCTAAAGGACAGGTTCCAGGCCAACAGTCAGTGTTACATAGTAAGACACTGTCTAAAAACAAAAACAAAAACCAGCCAACAAGCAAACTGCAGGGAAAAAAGTAAACCAATCAATGCGGACATGTCTTTGTGTAAGAAAACTTATTTCTGTTGGAAATTAAGAGCTGAGGTGGTGACACAAGCCTGTGATTCCCCACCTTTGGGAGGCTGAAGCAGAATCCCACATGTTTGAAACCAGCCTGGATGCATGTGAAAGGAAAGAAACCACTCACACATATTTCCCTCTGACATCCACACTGGGGCCATGGCATGTGTGCACCACACACAAACATAAATAAACTAATGAATAAATAAACTTTAAAATAAAGTAACAAAAATAATGAAGAAAAACTAGCCAGGCATGGTGGTGCATGCTTGTAACCCCACTGTTTAAGGGGTGAATAGGGTGATCAGGGTTCAAGGCCAACCCAGGCTACGTATGGAGTTCAAGTCCCAAATAGGTTGCATGAGACTTTCTGTTCAAAAAATAAGGAATGGGGATCAGTAGTGGGACTCCATGAAAAGTCATCAAAAGTATAAGCTGGTTCTTATAAATAAAGAAATTCTAAGCTAGTTCAAGTAGTCACCTAGGGCATAGGTAGAAACAAGAATAGGGCACAAGATGTTGCAGTTCCTAACTACCTTATTCATTGTTCTATTGCTGTGAAGAGACACCATATAGAAGAAAACATTTAACTGGGGCTGGCTTACAGTTTCAGGGGGTCAGTCCATTATCATTTTGACAGGGAGCATGGTAGCACGAAGGCAGACATGGTGCTGGAGAAGTAGCTGAGAGTTCTACATCCAGATCCTCAGGCAGCAGGAAGAGAGCGAGACACTGGGCCTGGCTTGGGCTTCTGAAGCCCCAAAGCTCACTCCCAGTGACACACTTACTACTCCAACAGGCCACACCTCCTAAACCCTCTCAAGTAGTGCCACTAAGCATTCAAATATGTGAGCCAATGGCGGCCATTCTTATTCAACTTCCACACTACCTACTTCTAATTTTCATTTTAATTTATTTAATTTGTTTTTTGAGACAGGGTCTCATATAGGCCAGGCTGGCTTCAAATTTTGTAAATAGCTGAAGATGATCATGAATGAACTTCAAAATTCTACGGCCTCCACATCCCAAATGCTGGGATTGCAGGTGTATGCCAGTACACTGGCTCTTGGTTTTGTTTTTGAGGGATTTGTTCTATGAAACAGGATATTAATAACGTCCCAGACTGGCCACAAGCCCTTTACCTTTCTCCTGTTGTGGAAGGCTTACAGGTATATGTTGCTATGATCCAATTTATTGAGGAACCTCTCTCTACACTGCTTTCCATGACCAGAGTCCTTTACATTCTCAATGTTTCCCCAAGGAGTAGGGCTGGTAAGTCTTTTCTCTCACATCTTGTTGGCTAGTGAATACCTTCTTATGTTTTATTACATTCATTCATTGTGTGTGTGTGTGTGTGTGTGTGTTCACATACATGCATATGCTATATTTCCTGTGACATGGAGGTCAGAGGACAGCCTGTTCTCTCCTTCCACCTCCTGGGTCCAGGGAATTGAACTCAGGTCATCAGCACACATTATAATCTGCACAAACTTAAACCGGAGCCAGCTAGTGTGGCTCAAGCCTGTAATCGGAGCACTTGAGAAGCTAACACAGGAGGGTTGCTGTGAGTTCCAGGCCAGCCTGAGCTACAGTGTGAGACTTTGCCTCCGAAATATCTAAATACAAATTAGTATAACCTAGTTGAGTGGGAGAGGGGAACTAATTGTACACACGCCCACCCTGGGAACGTGCTATCTCTCTACTTACATCCCGACCTTGAAAGGCACTTACTCTGCGTTCCCAGAGATTATCTCATTTATCTTCACAAAAACACTGAACAATCAAATGAGGGCGGTGGGGGCGGAGGCAAGAATCTGAGTTTGTTACAGGGTTGGCATGGCATGTGACATAGGAATAGGATTTGTCCTCTCTGGTCCTAAGGGGCGCCCGCCAAGCACAATGTTAGGAGGAGAGAGTATTAGAGTCAACAACCAAGGGAATTTTCAGAATCAGAAAACAGCATAAGATGGTGGTGCAGGCCTGCAATCCCAGCTGCTAGGGAGCCTAGGCAGGAGCTGTTAACATTTAGGCATCTGTACTGGCCTGCCCTTAAGGTCCTGACAGGCTAGACCTCAGCTGCAGCCACTAAGAGCACCCGCTGTGTGCGTTCCTTTCCTTATAAAAGGCAGGCCTTGCCCACCTTCTGTCTCTTTCTCTTTCTAGTCCCCTGGACCAGCCCTGCCCCCTTCTCTGCCTCTTCTCTCAACCTTCCACGGGGGCCCTGTTGTATGGTGTGACTCCTTCCCCTGGTTTTTAAAATACAGCAATCACAAGATCAGTTCCTACGTGGCTGCAGAGTGAGTTTACAACTCACCTGGCCAACTTAGTGAGCCCCTATCTCAAAAAGAAAACAGAAAAGAAAGGGCAGAATCAGGAGTTTCAGGCTAGCCTCAGTTATATGACATCCTGTCTTTTGTTTGTTTGTTTGTTTGTTTTTCAAGACAGGGTTTCTCTGTGTAGCCTTGGCAGTCCTGGATCCCACTCTGTAGACCAGACTGGCCTTGAATTCAGAGATTCTCTTGCCTCTGAGTGCTGGGATTAAAGGTGTACATTACCATACCCGGCCAGAGATTCTATCTCAAAAAAATAAAAATAGGGGCCAGGCTGTGGTGGTGCACGCTTTTAATCCCAGCACTCAGGAGGCAGAGGCAGGCAGATCTCTGTGAGTTTGAGGCCAGCCTGGGCTACCAAGTAAGTTTCAGGAAAGGTGCAAAGCTACACAGAGAAACCCTGTCTCAAAAAACCAAAACAAGAAAAATAAAAATAAATACCTGGGTGTATGCTTTTAACACCAGGACTTTGGAAGCAGGGACAGGAAGATCTCTGAGACTGTGGCACTAGCTAGTCTACATAGTAAATTCAGACCCAGTCAGAGCTACAGAAGGAGAGCTTGTCTCAAAAACAGTCAAACCGAATTGAGTGTGGTAGTGTGGTGGTATTGTGTTCCCCAAAATATTGTGCAGGCTAATAAACTTATCTGGGGTCAGAGACAGAACAGCCACAATATTAAACATGAGGATAGGCAGTGGTAGCACACGCCTTTAATCCTAGCATTCCAGAGGCAGAAATACCTCTGGATCTCTGAGTTCAAGGCCACATTAGAAACAGCCAGGCTTGGTGACACACGCCTTTAATCCCAGAAATCCAGCCTTTTATCCCAGGGAGTGATAGTAGAAAGTAGAAAGATATATAAGGTGTGAAGACCAGAAACTAGCAGCATTTGGCTGGTTAAGCTTTCAGGTTTTGGAGCAGCAGTTCAGCTGAGATTCATGTGGATGAGGACTCAGAAGCGTCCAGTCTGAGGAAACAAGACCAGCTGAGGAACTGGTGAGGTGAGGTAAACTGTGGCTTGTTCTGTTTCTCTGATCTTCCAGTGTTCACCCTAACAACTGGCCTCAGGTTTATTCTTATTAATAAGACCTGTTAAGATTCCTGCTACATGGTAGTGCATACCTGTAAAATTCCAGCTCATGGTAGGTGAGGGCAAGGGAATCAGGAATTCAAGATCATCCTTGGTTACTTATAGTTCAAGACTAGCCACCCCTTACCCCCTTCCCCCTACCCCCCACCCCCCCCCACCAAAAAAAGGAAAGAAAAATGTAATTAAAGGCAGCCCCCAGTGGTGAAGACCTGAAGTCTCAGCCACTCAGGAGCCTGAGGCAGGAGGATGGAAAGTTCATGATTTGCCTGAGTACAAAACGAATTCAAGCCCAACATGGATAACTTAGTAAGACCCTGTTTCAAAATAAAAAGTCAAAAGCGGAGGGACTGGAGAGATGGCTCAGCAGGTGAGAGCACTCGCTGATCTTCCAGAAGGTTCCGTTCCCAACACCCTCAAGGTCGTTCACCAGCACCTGTAACTGCAGCTCCAGGGAATCTTGTCTCTGGCCTATGTGCAGAAGAGGGTGTTAGGTTCCCTAGGACTGGGGTTACAGACGGTTATGAGCTGCCATGTGGGTGCTAGGAATTGGACCTGGGTCCTCTGGAAGAGCAGTTAGTGCTCTTAAGCACTGAGCCATCTCTCCAGCCCTACCTATACCTAAATTTTAAAAATAATCTTTTTTTGCCGAGCTCTGGTGGTGCATGCCTTTAATCCTAGCACTCAGGAGGCAGAGCCAGGCAGATCTCTGTGAGTTCCAGGCCAGCCTGGGCTACAAAGCAAGTTCCAGGACAGGCTCCAAAACTATACAGAGAAACCCTGTCTAGAAAAAAAATAATAATCTTTTTTAAAACAACCAGGCATGGTGGTCCACATCTTTAATCCTAGCACTCCGGAGACAGAGGCAGACTGGCCTCTGAGTTTGAGGCCAGCTGGTCTACAGAGCAAGTTCCAGGACATCCATGGCTACACAGAGAAACCCTGTCCCAACAAAACAATTTTTAAATCGAAAGAGGAATGTGGTAAAGGACTTGCCTAGCATCTGCAAGGTCCTGGATTTCGTTCCCTGTACATTAAAAAAAGAAAGAAAGAAAGAAAGAAAGAAAGAAAGAAAGAAAGAAAGAAAGAAAGAAAGAAAGAAAGAAAGAAAAAAAGTGAGTTTGAAGGATTTCCAAGTGACATTTTTAATCCTTCATATTTTCCACAGGTGTGGTATATAAAATATGTAAGGGAAGGCCTGAGGGAAGAGAACAAATTGTTAACGATTCTGACTTCCTGGAATGGTAAAAGGACATGATTGTTAAAAGGGACTTTAGCCTCCTCTGGCATGTTTTAAATTTTACAAGGCAAGTGGGTTTGCATATAACTGACAGTTAAAATGGTTCTGCTCAATGTTTAAATGCCACCAGGAAAGAGGTGCTATCCTTGTCCAGGGGACTCCTGACTTTTCACAAACGTGTTCATATAGTTCAGTATGATCTGTGCAGTGACCCAACACTTTTAATTACATCTATCATCTATCTGTTTATCTGTTTGTCTATCTATATATCTATCTATCTACCTATCTATCATCTATCTATTATCTATCTATCCATCTATCATCTATCTATTATCTATCTATCCATCTATCATCTATCTTCCTATATATCTATCTATCATATCTACCTATCATCTATCTATCTATGTATCTATGTGTGTGCACATGCCATTTTGCATATGTGGAAATCAGAGGACAGGTCTTGAGAGTTGGTTTTCTCTTTTTACCCTGTAGATCCTAGAGATCAAACTCAGCTTACTAAACTTGCTAGCAAGCATCTTCACCAATGAGCCATGTCACTGGTGCCAGCAATTCCATAGTTTTAGGAACATTAGTTGAGGTTTTGCTTTTGTTTTGTTTTTGAGACAGCGTCTCTCTGTGTAGCCCTGGCTGTCCTGGAACTCTCTACATAGACTAGCCTGGCCTCAATCTCACTGAGATCCAATTTCCTCTGTCTCCTGAGTGCTGGAATTAAAGACACATGCCACTGTGGCCAGCTTTGGGTTTTTATTGTATTCCATGGGCTATATATTTAAACTATTTAATTCTTACCACAACCTTAGGAAGCAGAAATAACAATTACCCTTTATAAGGAAGAAGACTGAGGCCCTGAGTGACTTGTCTATGTCTATAGGGTGGCAGCGTATAGATTCAAACATGTGTGCCTCTGACTCCAAAGTTTAGACTCTTGTGTTTAGGATTAAACCGGAGCTTCACCTATGTAAAGGAGTCCCCTGCCAGCTAGTGTAGACTCAGCTGCTATGCTGTACACTGTATAGATTCGTGTTAGTGGTTGGGACTTAGAAATGTTTGTGTACTTGACCGGGAATGCTGTGAGAAGTCTCTGGTATGGTAGCAATGGGTAACCACCTCGAAGGGAGCAGACAGAAGCACCTTGGCCTAAGCACTGCCATTTTGACTTCAGACTCCATTTTACCTCTAGGGTGAAATAAAATTCAGGTTCCCGGATCCTACTGGAGCTGAGAACTTTCCAATGGCTGACCACTTCCTCCCTAAACCAAAGAAATAGTCAGTATGCATCTTCAATTCTCTAGAAACATTATGTCTGTTCCTAACAACAGAAGGAACAAATGAATCTGGTTGGACTGAAAGGCTTGCATCGCATGTCAGTTGGCAATGATGGAACACACAAGGAAAGTCCTTAATCTTTGATTTCTGAATGGTGAAAATTATAACTGTACCTTGGCAACAAATGTTTGTGAATTTTATGCTTATAAACCGGGCTTCTGCCCCTGCTCGGGACTGCCAGGAGGAAAAAGGCTCCAAGTCCTTGTCCTGCATCCGGATTGATCGGTGACCTGCTTATGTGGTGATTTAATAAAATCTTTGGAAGTCGTAAATGTTGTCTCTCTCTTTCCTCATGGTGCATAACTGGCTAGGTGTAATAACCAACAAGGAATTAATCTTCCATTTCCTTTTCAAAGACAGAATCCTGACTTGTCTCCAGTGACAGAGACCAAGGTAAGGCTTCTTCACCACCTCCTTCACAAGTAGCCAGGGGACAAAGCTCTGGACAATGAGATGCAGACTGCTTCTAGGGAAGTCCCTTAAAGGGACAAGGGCAGCTGGTAAGTGACGCGTGAGCCCCGTGCCCTTCACCATTCAACCCTATTGTGTGCCTAGAACACAGGAGAGATGCTCAGAGATGCCAAGGCTACCTTTAACCAGGAAGGCCGGAGCATCCACTAAGGGTGCTGGAGCAAACAAGCAAGCAAGCAAACAAACAAATATTTGGCACATTAATGGCATCTGGGTGGTAAGGCTACCCTCCAGCTGATTCTAATCTCTGGGGATGGGGGATGGTGTGTATGTGTGTGTGTGTGTGTGTGTGTGTGTGTGTGTGTGTGTGTGTGTTCTTAAGCCCGTGGTCAGATTCCATTCAGTGCTAACATGTGGAGCTTAATGAACACACTGGGGGCTATACAGCCTCACAGTAAGGAAAGAACAGGAAGGCTTTAGTCTAGCCTGGCTTTGAACGAGAAGGTCTGCTACTTTACCCCAAGTATCCCTAGAATATCCAGCTTAGAGCATGTGTCGGCCACATGACCCACTATACAGAGCTACAGCCTCTAACACACAAGAAAATGTGGAATTGAACTGAGGGTCTATGGGATTTCAGATCTTCCTAAGTGAAAACATAGGGAAGCTGAGTGTGATGCCACAGACATATAATCAGGAGGCAGAGGCTGGAATATCAGGAGTTGTAAGTCCATCCTTGGCTATAAAAGCAAATTCCAGGTCGGCTTACATGAGACCATGTCTCAAAACAACAACAAAAAAAACAAAAACAAGAAACAACCTGCAGAGCTTGCTAGGGGGTTGGGTACGGGTAATTTAACTCCCGTGTTCAGGGCTATAGATCCCAGTCTACTTATAGCACTGGCAAGTGTGGGGTTGGAGGGAGGGGGAGGGGGAATGCTGCTCTTCACAGCTGTTTGTGTGAACCTGCCCAGGCAGTTCCCTGAACATTAGTTTAAAAGGCAAGCTAGGAACCGGGATGAGGGGAGGGAACTAAAGGAATCTTGGGAGAGAGGAAAATAAGAGTTTTCACTCTCAATATAAAATCCCGATGCCTGGCATCCTGGAGGGTCACATTTCTTCAAGACAGTGGAGCTATTTTCGTATGGACCAAATCTCTCTGGATGTAGGTCCCTGAGCCCAACTGCCCTTTAGGGATAGTCAGAGGAGCAGCCGGAGTAGAAAGAGAGGCTACTAGAAAGTTGCTCCAGTCTCATTCTGTTGCTGTGATAAACCACTCTAATCCAAAGCCTCATGGGGATGAAAGGGTTTACTTGGCCTACACTTCCAGGTCACAATCTATTATGGAGGGAAGTCGCAGGAACTGCAGGTGGGAATCTGGAGCAGAAACCATACAAGAATGCTGTTTGCTGGCTCACCCACTGGCTTAGGCTCAGCTGTCCTCTAATCTAGCCCAGGACCATCCGCCTAGGGATGGTAAGTCCCATAGTGGGCTGGGCACCTCTGCAATTGGCCATCAAGACAGTGCCCTGTAAATACAGCCACAGGCCAATCTGAGCCAAGTCTTCAATTGAGGTTCCTTTTCCCAGGTGACTCTGTGTGTCAAGTTGCCAATTAAAAACTTAGCCAGGCGGTGATGGCACACGCCTGTAGTCCCCAGCACTCGGAAGACAGAGGCAGGTGGATCTCTGTGAGTTCGAGGCCAGCCTGGTCTACAGAGTTAGTCCAGGACAGGCTCCAAAGCTACAGAGAGAAACCCTGTCTCGAAAAACAGAACAAAACAAAACAAAAACTTAACCAGGACAAAAGTCAAAGCGGGAGTGCTGGATAAAGTTAAAAGGAGACCATACAAGAGACAAGAACACCAGTAAAGTGTGAAAGGGGAAGAGCATTCGGGGAAGTGAGTCAGCTAAGCTCTTTGAGAGGGAAAGAAGGACTGGGATGAGTCTGCTTATCAGAGAGGTGTGTAGGTAGCTAGATTTATTCACTCTTTCTTTCTTCCTTTCTTTGTTTTTTGGTGGAAAAGGTGTTTGTGAAACAGCGTTTCACTCTGTAGCCCTGGCTCTCCTGAGAACTCACTCTGTAGACCAGGCTGGTCTCGAACTCACAGAGATCCACCTGCTTCTGACTCCTGAGTGCTGGGATTGAAGGCATGCAGCGTCACTGTCTAGCGGTCCATGTTGTGTAATATTTTGTTTGTGTTCTGACAAAGCTTGCCTGGAGATCAGAGGCAGAGCTAGCCTCCATAGAGGCCAGGCAGTGGTGGCTCACACCTTTAATTTTAGCACTTGGGAGAAGGAAGCAGGAAGATCAGAAGTTCAAGGCCACCCTGGGCTAAACGAGATTGAACCGGTCTAAAAGAGAAACAGCTGAGCAGTGGTGGTGCATGTCTTTAATCCCAGCACTAGGGAGGCGGAGACAGGAATATAAGGCAGGTGGAGACAGGATCTCCCCCATTCAGTCCAAGGATTCCTAGAGATGGGATCCCACCCATTCAGTCTGAGATTTCGTAGAGGTAAGAAGTCTCTGGTGGCTGGCTGCTCTGCTTCTCTGATCATTCAGCTTTTAACCTCAATATCTGACTTGGGATTTTTATTTAATAAGACTAATTAGGATCTTTTTCCCCCCCTGGAGCTGGCGATCAAACCCAGGGCCTTGCATTTGCTAGGCAAGTGCTCTACCACTGAGCTAAATGCCCAACCCTTGGTCCACCCTTTCTTAAAATCTTGTGATGAACAGAGGGCAAACACACTAAGAGCTTACCACTGGTGAAGGAGAAGAGGAAGACAGGGCTTGCTAGGTGAAAGCAGCCTGTTAGACACAGCTAGCTGGGAATCTGGTGTTTGTGACAGGCCACACCATACTCCTCTGCCACTCTGCCTTAACAGGAAATGCCCCTTCCTCCTTTTTCACCTAGAGTCCATTCATCTTTTTTTTGGTTTATGGTCTCCCAGAAGATATGAACTTCGGTCATATACCCTTTAAAACCATGTACACAAAGTGTACCCAAAGTCCCACTCTTAACCAAGAAGCTACATGCAATTGATACCTGCTGGGACAGAACAATCAATGTTCTTCAAGAGAGTAACACTGAGTGTACCAACCACACTCCAGAGGAGGAAGAGTTAACCAACACAAAACTCCCTGGTTTTTGTGTGCTTTTTATTTTGTCATTTGTTATTTTTTGTCTTAATGATCATTTGTTTGTTTGAATTTTTGTGAGTGGGGGGGGGGATTTTGGAGGAGTTGGGGCCTGGGGAAAAAATATGATACATACATATTATATTTTTAAAAATTCATTTAAAAAATTAGGGGTTGGGGATTTAGCTCAGTGGTAGAGTGCTTGCCTAGCAAATGATGCAAGGCCCTGGGTTTGATCCTCAGCTCAAAAAAAAAAAAAATTATTAGTTAAGGAAAATGACTGTTAACAAAAATCCATAGTAATTTGCTTGCTTGTTTTAAACATTGATATTTGGAATAAAAAGTGACTTTGCAAACAGACAAAAAAAAAAAAAAAAGCTGAAACCATGTACAATTTCCAAAGACATAATGGTAGATGCTAAGTGACCAGGTTAATGTGACTATTTAAGTTATACTACAGGCTAGGGATATAGCTGAGTGGTACAGTAATTGTCAATCATGTACAAGGCCTTGGATTCAATTCCCAGAAACAAAGAATAAGTTAAATAAATTTCACTGTAGAGGCAACACTGTATAGCCAGACCCCTATCAAAACTCGATGGTGTTTTCTAATAAGAAGTAAGAAGCCTAGAACTTGATAGTTGAAAAGAACTTGTGTAGCAGGCTTTTTTTGGATCACAAGCCCCCAAATCATGACACAGAGACTTATTAATTATGAAAGCTCAGCCTTGACCTTTAATTATGAAAGCTCAGTCTTAGCTTAGGCTTCTTTCTAATGAGTTCTTATAACTTAAATTAACCCATTTCTATTAATCTACAAGCTGCCATGTGGCTTGTGGCTTTTACCTCTCTCTCCTCTTGAATGTTCTGCTTCCTCTGCATATGGCTGGCAACCTCATCTTTCTACTTCTCCTACACCTCTCTGTCCCCAGAAGTCCCTCCTAACCTCTTCCTGACTAACTATTGGTCATTTGGCTCTTTATTGAACCCAATCACAGTAACACATCTTCACACAGTATAAAGGAATATTCCACATATTCCCCCTTTTGTCCAAATAAGAAGAAAAGGTTTTAACTCTAACATAATAAAACTATAAACAATAAGAACAATTATCAGGTAAGAATGACATTCACAACGTCCAGTCCATTTGTATTTGGCAAATTCAGAGAAAATATTCTATTATCTGTCCTCTCTTGATGAATCCAAAGTTTTGTACCTAATTCACTTTCTATCCTAAATTGTATTACCAACCCAAGACTAATTTTTGGGGGGATCTCAAAACATTTTCTTACATACACAACTTAAGCTTTTATGTCTCTCAACCTTATACACTTTATACTTCTTTTGTGAGTTTCTTTTCTGAATCTGGTAACAAGGAAAACTGTAACCATAACTATCTAGTCTTTAACTCCATCAGAGACACAAAAAGGATATACTATTACTTGAGTAGACAGGAAGTGCAGATCAAGCAAATTCCAAAAGTATAGAAATGACAGAAACAGCTGGCTGCCTAGACAGTCACCCCAGGTTCCTCTGTAACACTGGGGCATCCATCTTTGGACTACAGGCCTAGATGACAGACTTTTCTGTGAAGCAGGAATTTTTGAAGGACTGTCCTAAGCCTGTCTTAGAAAGTTAGGCAGTCACTTTCTTTTGTGTGGCACTTGTCAGTTTAGGACAGCATATTGTCAGCAGTCAAGGCAAGGGCACTTTCTTGCCCAAATGGCTAGCTTTGCCACAAAAAAAAAAAAAAAAGCAAACTCAATATGGAGGTTCTTCGATACCCATCATCCATTTTTTAAGTAAATTGGTGCTACCAGGAGCAGATGTATCTCACTGTCATGAAAAGCCTTATGTTATTAAAACATTTTAAATGCTATATTGTGTAGGTCTTTGAAGTGTTTGAGGACCACCTATCTATCTAAAATATATCTCCATATGACCTTGAAAACATTCCTAGCATGACTATTAACCTGTACTTCTTTATTATCTTTTTTGTTTTTTGGGTTTTTTGTTTTGTTTTGTTTTTTGTTTTTCGAGATAGGGTTTCTCTGTGTAGCTTTGCCCCTTCCCTGGAACTTGCTTTGTAGACCAGACTGTCTCAACTCGAACTCACAGAGATCTTCCTGCCTCTGCCTCCCAAGTGCTGGGATTAAAGGCATGCACCACCACCGCCTGGCTCCTTATTATCTTAAATACTTTTCAAGGACTAGAGCTTTACATTACATTTTTAAATGAACTATGTAGGTATAATACCTTAAACAAGAAACAGAAACATATAATACAGTATAACAAAATAACTTCAAATTTGTATTAATATAAAAAAAATCCATACCAATATAAAGTATTTGAGACTAGTAGTTGCCCTTTTTAGTTTGAAAGTAGATGCAATAGTCTGCCCTTTTATCCTATCATTTCTATATTCCCATTTTTCTCTTCAGAAATGATCCCTGAATCTAATCTCCTTTGTTCAGCTTTTTTTTCCTGACCATGACCAATAGCAACTTGTAACCAATCCCCCTAAATGATGACAAATATCCATGACCCCCCAAATGACCAAAAACCACCCACCCTGTCTCTTGGAAAAGTGGGCATCATGTCCTCTAGACAGCTTCCTGTTGTCTGGGGTGCTGGCATCTTTAGGGAACCCTGAGAAAATTGAGATAATGGTCAAGTCCTGGCAAAACTAGCCACAACATTTGTTGTCAAGTCTCTGGGCAGTGGGAAAGCACAAGCCTTATCTGCAGTCCTGGTTAGAATAGTCTGTGAGGCTGTACCATCTCGGCTTGCAGCATTAAAGATGTTCTGGATACAGAATTTTGAGGAAACTGCAACAGAGGCACTCTGAGAGCCTGGATCACCTGGATCACTTTTTTCTGAAAACACAAACTTTTTTTTGGTTTTTCAAGATAGAGTTTTTCTGTGTAGCTCTGGCTATCCTGGAACTTGCTTTGTAGACCAGCTGGACTCAGACTCACAGAGATCCACCTGCCTCTGCCTCCTGAGTGCTGGCATTAAAGGTATGCACCACCACTGCCTGGCAACACACAAACTTTTAAAGGTAACAACATATATATCTTCATTAATAACAAGTATGGACTGTGCATTGTATACTAGCCAGCCAAATATGAATTTTTTTTTTGTTTTATGTTTGAGCAGGTAAAATATATATCACCTGTCTTGTAGGGTTTTTTTTTTTTTAAGGTTTATTTGTTTATATCTGTAGTCAAGATTTTCAGGAAGTATCCCCTGATCAAACCTGATTCTCTTTAACCTTGAGCAAATTCACAGCCTTTCGTTTCTTGTGGAAAGCAAAGCATAACCTCTTCCCCAACACAATACAGTTTTTGAATTTCATTTTAAAGTTAAGGCATTCCTAAAGTATCTAGGCTGGTTTAATTCAGCAGTCCCTCTTACAGTCCCATGACTCTCAGCAGCTGTTATTTGCTCATCAGCAATAAAAAAATTTAAAGTCAACAAGACACCATATAGGATCCAGACTCTGTGTTTTCCACCTTTGCATGGCTTATCTTTCTTATATTATTTTATTCTTTCTTTAAAGACTTTATCTTATTTTATGAACTACTTTTATATGACTGTCTATATCTATTTTTTAAGTCTATGCACATTTTTAAAACTCACTGTAACCTGTTTAGAGTCCCCCACCACACACATCCCACCCCTCCACTCCCCACCCCCCCACCCCTCCCACACACACCAGTCTGGATCTGTCTTTACTGAGCATCTGCAGTGTTCTCTGATTGAGTAAGACAAATCTTTTTTTGTTGTTGTTTTGTTTTTTGAGAAAAGGTTTCTCTTTGTAGCTTTGCACCTTTCCTGGAACTCGCTTTGTAGACCAGGCTGGCCTCAAACTCACAGAGATCTGCTTGCCTCTGCCACCCAAGTGCTGGGATTAAAGACGTGTGCCACCACTGCCTGGAGAGTGAGACAAATCTTAAACTGCTGTGTCATCTGCCTGAGTGGCTCAGTTTAGTGCATGGTGCTGGCACATGGCACTGGCAGCTGGTTCCAGCCCACAGGCAGTAGCCAATAGTTGTGTCTTTGTATGTAGCTGCTGAGCCTACCCAAGAAACTGCAGTCACCAGGATGCTGCATTTGACTCTGTGTTCCAAACTTCTTTTTTAAGCTTTCTCAGGCCTTATGTAAATATATCTGGCCCCACATTGGGTGTCATGTGTAGCAGGCTTTTTTGGACTGCCAGCCCCCAAATCGTGACACAAGACTTATTATTAATTACTAAAGTTTGGCCTTAACTTAGGCTTGTTTCTAACTAGCTCTTATAACTTGAATTAATTCATTTCTATTTATCTACATGCTGCCATGGGCTCATGGATTTTACCTCTCCTCCTGCATGTCCTGCTTCCTCTGCATCCAGCTGGTGACTTTGCCTTTTTTCTTCCTCAAGACCTCTCTGTCCCCAGAAATCTTGTCTAACCTCTTCTTGCCTAGCTATTGGCCACTCAGCTCTTTATTAAACCAATCACAGTGACACATCTTCACACAGTGTGAAGAAATATTCCTTAGCAAACCTGTGCCATCCACTCCAACCCTCTTACTTTTATAAAACTGAAGGTCAGAGAGGAAGGTCAGATGCAGAGCTAGTTTGGGGGTTGTAAAAGCAAACACAGGGTGTGTACACCAGAGCTTTACATGTCATCATGAGCTCCTAGGACACAGGTTCTCTGAAAGGCTAAGAAATTCACACAACTTGGGACAGAGCTGAGACTTGGTGGTGAATAATCTGACTTCAGAGCCTGTGCACCCAATTACTCCTTTTAATTCCCTCAATAGCTTTTTCTCTACTGTCAAGTACCAGCAAGAGGAGGAGTTAGCAGGAGGGTGGAGTTAGCAGGAGGAGTCAGCAGGAGGGTGGAGTCAGCAGGAGGGTGGAGTCAGCAGGAGGGTGGAGTCAGCAGGAGCGTTAGTTAAGCAAATCATGCTTTCTACAGCTTTGTTTTCTTCATCAGTTAAGCAAGGATAATTTACCTCTCACACAGAGTTGCAGGAACAGGATAAAACCAGCTGACAGTGACTCAAGCCAGGCCAGTGGTTAGCCCTTCTCCACAATCTCACATCGGAATCCGGGAAGACCATTCATTCAGCCTCAGGCCACCATTTTGAGTCAGTGCCAGATACACAGACCAAGTTTCGATGATAGCACCTGGGTTGGTGGGGAGCCTGGGGCATTTGACTTGAAGCTAGGCTTACACAGCAAGCACACTTTGCCCGTGCTCTTTAATTTGCTTTGAAACCTATAGTTACTTAAAAGGAGTGGTGGTGCACGCCTTTAATCCCAGCACTCAGGAGACAGAGGCAGGTGGATCTCTGAGTTCCAGGTCAGCCTGGTCTACAGAGTGAGTTCCGGGACAGCCAGGGCTATGTAGAGAGGCCCTGTCTCAAAACAAAAACAGAAATCTCACCAGATGTAACAACCAGTACCCTGACAGGGCCATAGGGGGAGATAAACGATCTTTGTTATTTTGTCCAGTTTGAGGGGTGTAGATAGAACTCAGTGGCAGGGTACTTACCTAGCCTACGTTTGATCTTCAGTACTTGGGGGAAAGTAGGCTTTCTTTTCCCATAAAACTTCCTATTAAGATATGCCTTAAGCCAATGGGCAGTGGCGGTGCACACCTTTAATCCCAGCACTCAGGAGGTAGAGGCGGGTGGATTTTTATGAGTTTCAGGCCAGCAAGGTGTATATAGTGAGTTCAAGGACACTGAAATCATGTCTGAGAGAGAGAGAGAGAGAGAGACAGAGAGACAGAGAGACAGAGAGAGAGAGGTGAATTTTAAATATTTTCATTATAAAATAATGTTTTTAAACATTTAGGAAATGGTAAAATAAATTGTGGTTCTAGAATTTTAACATTTACTATATTTTTTCTAGCTTTACCATACTTTTCTTTGTTTTAACTTTAGTAAGATGTCCACTAAACACACACACACACACACACACACACACACACACACACACACACTTCCGGGGCTGGAGAGATGGCTCTGCAGCTGTCTTAGTATTCTATGGATGTGAAGAGACACCATGACCAAGGTAACTCTATAAATGAAAACATTGAATTGGGAGCTTGCTTACAGTCTTAGAGCGTTAGTACATGATCATAACAGGAAGTAGACAGGCATGGAACGGGAACAGTGGCTGAGAACCATCTTGATCCAAGGGCAGCAGGTAGAGGGAGACACTGGACCGGTTGCTGTTGCAGACTTTTGAAACTCCAAAGCCCATCTCCAGGGACATACCTCCTCTAACAAGGTCATACCTGTTCCAAAAGGCCACGCCCCCTAATCCTTCCCAAACCTATGAGCCTATGGGGGCATTTCATTCAAACCACCACACTCCACTCTCTGGCCCCCATAGGCTTAGAGCCATGTCATAATGCAAAATGCATTCAGCACAACTTCAACAGTCCGCATAGTCTTTTCAGTCTCAAGACTGTGAAAAGTCCAGAATCTCTTCTGAGACTCAAGACAGTCTCTTAACTGCAGCCCTCTGTAAGAACAAAAATCAAGTTACATACTTCCAACATGCAACGGCACAGAATATAAATCAGTAATCTAAAAGGGAGGAAAGGGGACATAGGAAATACTGGACCAAATCAAGACCAAAACCCAGCAGGGCAAACTTCAAATCCTCTATCTCTATGTCTGATGGCAAAGGACTTAGATGACTCTTCCCGCCCAACTTTGTTGACTGCAGCATAACCTCTCCCTCTTGATCTGATTCCATGCCCTGTCTGCACCTTTCCTTGGCAGGCATCCCACATCTCTGGCATCTCCGATAGCGTGGGTCTCTAACACAGTCCAGGCTTCACCTTCGCAACTTGACATTGTGACCTTGCTTGGCCTTATGCAAGGACACTCCCCAGCCACAAGCCTGGCCTTGGTGGCTTTCCTTAACCACGGAGGAAGACTCCACACCCCTTTTCTTGTATCCTTCTTGACTCTCAATCCAGGACCATGTTGCCAAGGCTGTCAAGTTCTTCAAACCATCTATGAACACTTTCTGCTCTTCCAAAGGACCTGTGGGAGGTGTGGGGGATGTGGGGGAGGGGAAACAAGGTTCATGTATGGGTGGAGGCTTTGTGAGTCCAGACGGTTGAGCAAGTCAATGGCTACAGACTCAGGGAAGAGTGGTGGTCTGAGTCCAAAGGACCTGTCAGTGTCCCTTCTCTCTGGGGAGGCCAGGGTTTGGTTTGGTTTGAGTTTGGTGTTTTGTCTTTTGGAGGGACAAGTTTTCTCCAGGATAGGCCAAAACTCAAGACCCTCTTCCCTCCAGGTGTGGGCCAACTCAGCTTAGTTTTGTCTAAGCCCATCAGTGGGTTGGGTGAGACCCACACACTTCAGGGAGGGAAAACTGTTTCATTCACTGTCCACCAAGGCAAGTGCTAATCTCATTTGAAAATAAATAAATAGGCCAGGTTGGAACTTGCTTTGTAGTCAAAGATGACTTTGAGCTTTTGATTCTCCTGCCTTGTCCTTTTGTGATGAGATTGCAGGTATGTACTGTGGGAGGAAGTTTCTGTCCAGCCAGCAACTCCCAAATACCCAGCAGCTGCTTCCCAAATAACTGACTTGGAGGCTTAATATTACTTATAAATACTCAGCTGGTTGCTCAGGCTTGTTACTGACTAGCTCTTACCTTTGAATTAACCCACAATTCTTATCTATGTTTAGACACGTAGCTTGGTTCCTTTTCTCAGTGTTTCATTCTCATCCTGCTACCTCTGCATCTGGCTGGCAATGCTCAGCTCCGCCCTTCCTCTTCCCAGCATTCTTGGCTTGGTGTCCTCCCCTCCTTAAACTTCCTGCCTGGCTAGTGGCTAATCAGAGTTTTATTAAACCAATTCAAGTGACAAATCTTTATGGTGTACAAGAGGATTATCCCACAGCAGTGGACCACCTTACCTTGGCTCATGTGGTGAGAGACAAGTAAGTGACATGCCCAGCCCTAACCATTAGCTCTTTTCTAAATCTTGATTTGGAAGCAGTCCTGCTGAATTGCACAGGCTGGCCTCCAACTCTCTTAGTCCTGTTGTCTCAGCCTCCCAGGTGGCAGGGATTACAGACATGCACTCCTGGATTTGCCTAAACACCGGATTGGTCTAGGTTATTTGATGCTGGTGCAGTAAATCAAGGTGAGAGTTTGGTGAGGGTTACAGAACCCTGGATTTTCCAGTGAGGCTAACATTTGGGGGTAAGGGCAGAAGGTCTAGAGACCAAGGTCATTTTCAACTATGTAGAGCTTTTCTTTTCTTTCTCTTTCTTTCTTTCTTTCTTTCTTTCTTGCTTGCTTGCTTGCTTGCTTGCTTCTCTCTCTCTCTCTCTCTCTCTCTCTCTCTCTCTCTCTCTTTCTTTCTTTTTTTTTTTTTTTTTGAGACAGGGTTTCTCTGTGCAGTTTTGGTGCCTGTCCTGGATCTCGCTCTGTTGACCAGGCTGGCCTCGAACTCACAGAGATCTGCCTGGCTCTGCCTGGGATTAAATGCGTGCACCTCCGCCCTCCCCCTCCCCCCATTAAGTTTAGCTTAAAGGCAGTCTGCACTATATAAAACCATGCCTAAAGTAAACAAAAGAACCCCAGCCCTTCTTCTGATGGTATTCCTGAGTATGCAGGAACCAGACAAGGAAATGGGCTCCTGACAGTGCCTCTGAAGGAAATGATGAAGCAGTTTTTCCAGATCACGTCTTCTGGAAGCCCTGTCTGCCAGCCCAAAGTTGCTTCTCTGACAAGGCTCCATGACTCTCAGGAGAGGGCTCAAGGCAGCAAGAGAGTAGTAGGAAACCAAAGCTCCAGCAACATTGGGCCAATGGGAGGAGGGAACCTGGAACTGGAAGCTGCTAATTCTGTCTTCTCCAAGATTGCTGGCAGGCAGGCATCTCCAGCAGGACACGTTTGCAGAAACCAGGAGCCAGGAGATCATATGGGTCTGACAAACGTAGAGCCCCACCCCTGCCCCACCTCCCAACACACCCCCAGGAACCTCTGCCATGGGCCATCTTTGTCATCACCAGCCTAAGATAGAGGCATCTGGAGCGTTTGCAGGAAAGGTCAGTTGACTTAAAATAGCTGTTACCGGAGCGACGACTTTCCTGGCTGGAGAAGAGAAACCCAAGCCATGAACGCTGAGGTGCTGGGGCTCTACTCACTTCCTGGGGGTGGGTAGGGGAGTGGAGGACAGAAAGGGATCTGCTATGTTCCTGACACAGTGCTTTGGCACAGCCTCAGAGTGGCCTTATGGCCTTACTTAGTCCTGAGGACTGTTCGTCGACATAACCACTTCAGAGGTAATAAGAAACTGAATCTCAGAGAGATTAATAAAGTGACATACCCAAAAAATCAGATGCTCTCCTCTACCACCCAAGTGTCCCAGAATCTCAGCACTTTTTTTCTGAGATGATCATGATTTTAAAAACTCCAAACTGGAGAGAGAGAGAGATAACCAACAATTCTTTTCTACCCCTGTCTCCAGGTTCTCTCCTGGTCTCCAGGTTCTCTTTCCAGAATGTCACTGTTATCAGTAACCATTATTTTGCTTTTTGTTTTTCCTTTGCATTTTGGTGTTTTGAGACAGGGGCTCATGTAGCCCAGGCTAGTCTAGAATCCCCTATGTAGCTGAAAACTGCCAATCCTCTCGTTCTACTTCCCCAGTGTTGGGATTATAAGCGCAAGCCTCGGTTTTTGTTTGTTTGTTTGTTTGTTTTTGTCTACTTGACACCCCCTAGAGTTATCTTGGAAGAGGATCCTCAACTGAGAAATGCCTCCATCAGATTGACCTGTACGCAAGTCTGTAGGGTATTTCTTGATCAATGATTATCGAGGGAGGGTCCAGCCCACTGTGTGTGGTGCTATCCCTGGGCATCGAGTCCTAGTGGTGTAAGAAAGCAGGCTGAGTCATGGTGGGCAAACCAGTAAGCAGAATTACTCCAAGGTCTCTGCTTCAGTTCTTGCTTCCAGGTTCCTGCCTTGACTTCCCTTCTCTTCATAATGAACACAACTGTAAGCTGAAATTAACCCTTTCCTCTGGAAGTTGCTTTTGGTTGTGGTATTTGTCACAGCAATAGAAATGTAACCAGGACAGTGTTATGCCCGCATCATGAGCCCCCCAGAGACCGCCAGGAGTCTGAGTTCATATGCAAAAGCAAAAAGCCTTTATTTTTCTTGCAAGCTCAAGCTTAGGCTGTCTGTTCTGGCACAGCAGTTGGGTCAGGGAGAGCCTGGAGCTCAGTTGAGGCAGGGTTTTTAGGGAGTAAAGGATGTGGGGGATGGGAATTCTGGATTCAAATGGGGGTTGAACTCCTGATTGGGCAGGAGGGAGGCAACAGAATTTTTGTCAAACAGTGAGTGGTACTGTCATTGCTGCAAGGACATTGGCGACTTGCATACAAGTGATGTAAGCTATCCTTCATGTTCTAGAGCATCTAGTACTTGTTTGTCTTGATTCTGATTGGTCCCCTGCAGGGTACAGTTTGTGGCTTTTCCTGGTTATTGTAAGGGTGAGGCCTAGTCCCAGTACTGTTAGTCTGCAGCACTAACAGTCATGGCTGCACTGATGATAAGTTAGGCCTCTTCAGCAGCATGCACTAC
Organism: Onychomys torridus; assembly: GCF_903995425.1. Lineage (NCBI taxonomy): Eukaryota > Metazoa > Chordata > Mammalia > Rodentia > Cricetidae > Onychomys > Onychomys torridus. The sequence continues at coordinate 40,680,501 of NC_050453.1, forward strand.
CATGTGCAGGTGTCGTCAGTAACTGTACCCCTCCCCGCAATGATCTGTGAATAAAAGCACATATTATGTGCTTGATATCTGTACATGAATGTGTGGTGTGTGTGTGTGTGTGTGTGTGTGTGTGTATTCCAATAGAATATATCTATATGATAGATTTATATATGAATAGATGCTATAACATAAATAAATTCTATGGTATATAAATACATGCACCCCACCCCCACAACTGCTCCCTTATTCAAAGTTTCAGTCAGCTGGGAGTGCTACATCTGAAAATGCTAAGTGAAAAATCCCTGCCCGAGAAGGTAGGGTGCTTGCCTAGCGTGAGCGAAGCCCTAGGTCTGACCCTCTTCATGCAAAGACAGACAACTCCTAAGCTTTAAACTGTTCACAGGGCATTCTGAGTAGCAAGAATAGCCATCCTCCTCTGCCCTGCCTGGGTCATGAATCATCCCTCGTTACGTATTTGTGCTAGCAATGCTAATAAGCCTGGACTGAGCAGCAATCTCCAGCTTCAGATCACAGTGCTTGTGTTAAGTACTCTGTGTTAAGTACCCTGTCTTACTTAGTAAGGGCAGGAGTGGTGGCTGATACTTTGGATATATCTAAGAGAAGCCTTGGACTGCCCTAAGTGGTAGGGTGGAAGTTCTCTAATAACTCATGACAGAAAAAGATACCAAGTGCTGAAATTGCTAAAATGTAGGGCAAAAAAACCCGAGTCACCTGTCATAAACTAGTACAGACAAAAGAAGTGTGTGCTCTTTTTACTATGAGGCCTCGGGCTGTAAGAGTTTCAGGCTAGAGCACAGTAGGCACTTCAGAAAAGCAGCCTGGCCTAGGGGCTCACACCTGACACCCCAGTTTTGAGAACCTACGGCAGGGAGACTGCCTCTGGTTTGAGTCCCAGGGCAGCGAGTTTTATTTTTCAAGGATTTATTTTTAATTATGAGGACAGGGTATATGCACTTCATACATACACCTTCACAGGCCAGAAGGTGTGGGTTCCCCAGGGCTGGAGTTACAGGTGGTTGTTGAGCTGCCCCAAGTGGGTGCTCTTAATCACTGAGACATCTCCTGGGCCCCTGAAGGTTGAGATTTATGAGACCTTATCAAGAGAGACACAGAAAGAGAGAGAGACAGAGACAGAGAGAGACAGAGAGACAGACAGAGAGGGAGACAGAGACAGAGACAGAAACAGAGACACAGAGAAAATGAATAAACCTGTGTATGTTTAAGAAAATACGGTATGGATGGGATTCACTCCTATCTAAGCTAGCTTGCTTGCTTTCTCCTCCTCCTCCTCCTCCTCCTCCTCCTCCTCCTCCTCCTCCTCTTCTTCTTCTTCTTCTTCTTTATTTTTGTTTTGTTTTGTTGTTTTTTGAGACAGGGTTTCTCTGTTTGGCTGTCCCAAAACTCACTCTGTAGACCAGGCAGGCTTCAAACTCAGCCTCCCAAGTGCTAGGATTAAAGGTGAATGCCACCAAAATGAGCTCCTATCTAAATTCTCAAGAGTCCTCCAGGGTCCTGGGATGCACCCCCTTTAGATAAGGGGGTGCTTATTTGCCACATCATTGCTCTCTGTCTGATACATCTATCTGTGCTGACAATCAAGAGCAGCTCTGTCCTTAACCTGGAGTGTCCTGGACTCTGAGCCCAAGTTCTGTCAGCCTGGGAGCAGATTCTATCTGGGAGTTCGTAGGCTGTCCAGCCCTGCCAGAGCTGGAAGTAAAGAACTACCCAGGAAGGTGACAGGCGGCTTCTGCTGCAGGGTTCCCACCTCTCAAAGGCTGCAATCTTTCACTTAGGAGGGTCCATTGTCTTCCTACCCCCACCCCGAAAACATGTCTATGTCCTTTCTGACTTGAAAAATACGCTCTCCAAACTCCTTAGACACCCCCACCCCTTCCCAGATCCTTCCCTAGGTTTCCTTGTTCACGCTTTCTCTAGGGACTTTTGGAGAGAGGTTTTGCAACTGTCTCCAGCATCCATCTAGCCACTGAACCTCCCCCTTAGGCAAAAAACCAGAAATCTAATTAACTGCTAGCTGGGGTAGGGGTGTGGGTGCTAATGTCATTCTGGAACCATCTTTAGTAAACTTGGTGGTGACACCAAGAACAGAAGCTTGGCCAGGGTGCAATGTGCTGGGTGTGTGGTGCCCTGATCATTACCAAACAGGCCAATGAAGGGGTGCCGTGATAGCCTGGCCAAGTTTGGGTTTGTCTGTTTGTTTCTCCTCTCTCTTCTATTTCTTTTCTTTTTTTATTGGGTTTTTTTGAGACAAGGTTACTCTGTGTAGCTCTGGCTGTTCTAGAACATCCTCTGTGACCAGGCTGGCCTCAAACTCAGAGATCCACCTGCCTCTGCCTCCTGAGTGCAGCACTTCCACTTGGCTTCACTTTTTTCATTTGGGTAACTAAATATTTGTTTATTAGCCGGGTGGTGGTGGCACACACCTTTGATCCCAGCACTCGGGAGGCAGAGGCAGGCGGATCTACAGAGTGAGATCCAGGAAAGGTGCAAAGCTACACAGAGAAACCCTGTCTCGAAGAAAAAAAACTTATTTATTTGTTTGTTTGTTTGTTTGTTTGTTTATGTGCACATTGTGTGTCTGTGAATGCCATGTGGGTACAGGTACCCTCCAAGGTCAGAAGAGAGCCTCAGGTGGATTTACACTCAGTTGTGAGGATGTGGGCAACCTAAAGGCCGGACTTCTGGAAGAGTAGGGAGTATTTTTAACGACGGGGCCATCTCTCTAGGTCCTTTGTTTTGTTTTGAAATATTGATTTATTCTTCTTTTGTGTGTATGAGTGTTTTGCCTGTATGTACGTATGGGTACCACATGGGTGTCTGGTGCCCATGGAGGACAAAAGAGGGTGCTGGATCACCTGGAACTGAAGTTTTAGAAGGTTGCAAGCCATGCTGTGGGTGAACAAACGTCTGCTCGGCTACACAGCACACTAACAACAGACCACAGTAACTCCTGCAGCTGAGTCTGGCCTGGGGAACCAGTGAGCTGAGCGGGCTTGCTGGTGCGTGGGTGAGAATGGCGACTTCCCCACAGCTGCTCAGGTGGAGCTCTGATAAGACCTGCTGGTTGTCTTGCTGGGAGGACAGCATTCCCCAACACCGGGCCTGTTTATTTCCTAACAGAACCTCCAGTGCTGCATTCTATCGGCCTGCCACTACCTCCCATCAGGACAGTCATCGGAACAGACCCTGGGGTGATACCTGCAGGTTGCTGGCATGAGGTTCCGTCATCCAGAGTGAGAGCTGAAAGGTGACCGGATGCCGAGATAAAATGGGGAGCGTCCTTTTCAGGATAATAGATGCTGTCACTAGGGACCAAGAGCTATGAACAGGCAAACAGGCAGCGGGTACTAAATAATCTCACCCCATTTCCACTCCCACCTCTTTGGAGCTTTGGCTTCTCCTCCCTTCTAATCCCCTTCCCCATTCTCTTCACTTCCGTGATCGGTCCACCCCCACCCCCCCCCCCCCCCCCCCCCCCCCCCCCCCCCGTCTCCCTCCTGATGTGACCTCCAGGTTGGCTCAGCTCCACTGTTCAAGATGTAAGTTACATAACAAGGCTTATGAAAGCCAGATAACCTGCAGCCTGTCCTGCCAGGCTGTGAAGTCCAGTGCGGAGAGGGAGTGTGAGGTTTCTGGGGGGTGGGTGTGGGGAGAGGTTCTACAGGACCCACCTATACTAGTCCCTCCCTCCCCTACCCTCTCTTCCTCTCCTTCCCTCTTCTTTCTTTCCTCCCTCCTTCCTTCCCTCCTTCTCCCACTCCCGCCCTCTCCCCAGGGTTTCAAGTAGCCCAGGCTGGCCTTGATTCACTTCTGAGCCTCCTGCTTCCACCCCTGCCAAGTGCTGAAGTTACAGGTGTGTGACGTCAGACCAGACTGATTTATGCTGTGCTGGAGATCAAACCCAGGGCACGGTGTGTGCTATGCGGACATCCTAGCAAAGCAGTTATAGCTCAAGTTCTCAATCTCTTTTCAAAGGAACTCTGCCAGATCCGCAGAGAGATGGGAGCTGCTGGTGGAGGTAAAGAGAAGCTGGGGATTACATAATACAAGGACCAGGGCAGAATCCTGTGCTCATGGCATCCCGTCACTAGCTGTGGAATTCTCCTATGAACTTTGCATGATCCACATTAGTTCAGTAGCACCTAAAAGTTTTTCACATGCGTGTATGTGTGTGTGTGTGTGTGTGTGTGTGTGTGTGTGTGTGTGTGTTTAACTTTCTGTGTTCTAGGCAAGCAAGCACACTACCATGGAGCTATATCCCTGTCTTTGTGGGTGGTTGTTCTCTGAGCAAAAGGGCAGATCTTCAGCAACATTTACAGATTCCCAGGAGTGATTTTCAGTACCTTTGTCCCCTGGGAAATGTCCATGGCTCCCAGATCCTGGTTATTCAAACCGAAATATATGCTTGAATAAATCCCAGTAAGAGTCACTCCTGAGAACACTTCAATAAAACCACAACAGGATTATGCAGCTTCTGTTTTACATACATACATACATACATACATACATACATACATACATACAATTTCTGCTGAGGATTTAACTTCCTTCTCTGAGGACCAGAAGAAAGACTGACCCATAGAGCCACTGGCCTAGGGCACCAAAGGAATTAATGTATATGTTTCTACAATTAAAAAAAAGTATTTTTGCATTTTTTGAGACAAGGTGAAACACCTCATCTGTCTGCTTTTTGTTTGTTTTCTGAGATAAGATTTTGCTCTATAGCTCAGGATGTTCTGGAAATTGATACGTAGCACAGGCTGGCATCAAACTTGCAGCAAACATCTTGTTTTAGCTTCCTGGTGTCTGGATTATAGGTGTGAGCTGCTGCTCTCAGTCGGTCCAAATAGTTTAATAAGGGGTAAAGTCTGAGAACAACTTTCATCAGGGGACTCATGGATAGGAAAGGGGGCAGCTCATGGAAGAACGGGCAGTTGGGGGATTGAGATACGGCCAACATAAGTATAGACACTGCAACTGGATTTGTAAGCCACAAGAATCAAGTTTACTCACTCTCTTCAACGCATAAATACTTTGGAAGTTTTGGATAGTGTATGGTGGCACACACCTTTAATCCCAGCACGAGGAAGGTTGAGACAGGAAGTGATATGGCTGGGCAGGGAAAAGCATAAAAGGTGGGAGGAGACAGGAACTCAGTCCTTTTGGCTAAGGACTCAGGAGCATTCAGTCTGAGGATTTTGGGAGACAGGATCTTCCCCTCAGAGGCAGTCATTCAGTCTGAGGATCTATGGAGACAGAATCCCCCCTTTCGCCTGAGGATCCGCAGTGGTGACATGTGGGGACAGAAAAAGAAAAGTTGAGGAACTCAGATCACCTTGCTTCTTGAACCAACTTGACGAATCTAGTTTCTTTGGTCACCTGACACTAGCAAATGTAAAGTAGTGCAGCACACATGACACACTCCTCTGGTCACAAAAGGGAAGCCACAACTCACACCACCGGAACTCCTCCCCAGGAGACAGACACGAAGAACAGGAAAGGTGCCCCCAGGACAGCGATGACTCTGACTACAGCCCGTCAGACTGTGACCGTTCAGGTAGAGGGTATTCTTACAATGACAGCGTGGAACCCCGACCTAGGGACTGAGAAAAACGCAGAGAAAGAGAAAGACATGTGATCGGGAAAGGTCCCGGAAATCCCCGGCTGGAGAAGGAGCCCAGAACAAGCAGTAACCCAGAGTTCTACTCAAGAAGAACCCACCACGAAGGAGGAGAAGGAAGAGGAGGTGGAGGAGGAGGAGGAGGAGGAGGAGGAGGAGGAGGAGGAGGAGGAGGAGGAGGAGAAGGAGAAAAGGAGAAGAAGGAGAAAAATGATGATGAGCTGGATCTGCTGCTCACCCAAACTGGGCGAGCGTATATTCTTCCCTCAGAGCTCAGGATGATACAGGAACAGATCACAGATAAAAAGCAGCTTAGCCTACCAGAGGATGAGCTGGGCAGCCCTGAAGAACACAGACCATGAAGCTGGGAGTAGTGAAGACGAAGAGGAGGAGGAGGAAGAAGAGGAGGGAGGACAAAAAGGAACTATTCATGACAAAACAGAAATCAATCTAGTCTCATTTCACCATACACTATAGCTTGCTATTCAGTCAAGTTTAGATTTTGAAGAGTGTGCACACAGGTTGCTGAAAATGGAGCTTGCTGAGAGCCAAACAAAAGAACTCTGAAACACGATACTTGATCGCTGTGCCCAAAAAAGGACCTACGAAAAATTTTTGGCTTGTTAGCTGGGCGGTTTCACAAGCTAAACAGAGAATACATGGGGTCGTTTGAAAGTCTATTCAAAGAACGGTATTCCATCGATTAGAAACAAACAAATTGAGGAATGTTGCTAAGAGGTGTGCTCACCTTCTGTACACTGATTCACTTCCATGGAGTGTTCTTAAATGTGCAAAGCTTAGTGAAGAAACCACTACATCATCTAGTAAAATTTTTGTCAAACTATTATTCCAAGAATTATGTGAATACATGGGTCTTCCTAAACTGAATGTGAGGGTAAAGGAAGAAACTCTACAGACCTTCTTTGAAGGACTATTATTACCTCGAGATAACTCACAGAATACTGGTTTGCCATCAACTTCTCCACTTCCACAGCTCTCGGAGGTTTAACGGATGAACTGCGAGAGCATCTGAAAAATACAGCCAAGGTCATCGTAGCCCAGAAACCAGAAGCCGAGCAAAAGAACCCCCACACACACACCTCTTCATCCTCAGCATCCTCTGACTCATTCTGACAGCAGCAGCAAGAGCCGCTCAGACTCTTCCAGTGAAGGGAGTGACTCCTCATCGTCCAGCAGTCAGAGCCCAGCCTCAGCTACAGGTACAAGAAAGAGAGAAGAGACGACAGAGGGCCAGAAGTGAAGAAGAAGCAGAGAAAGCAGCCAGGGGCCAGCAGACACGTGACAGGAGGTGAGAAGGAGGAAGGGAGCACTGAGAGAGCAAGGTCTGAGAGACACCGAGCACAAAATTCCTGAAATGCTGACAGGAGAGATCCCCTAGCAAAGCACATGGCGGGCAGAAGCCTTCCTTCCCAAGAAAACAGAGTTGGGAGTGGCCGAGACCAAGATGTGCACAGAGAGCTGGAAGACAAGCATGGTGAGCCAAAGAAGAAGCGGTGAGAGAGAAGAGATTTTTTTTTCCCCACAATGAGGAGCAAAGAACCCGAAATCGGGACAGTGAAAGTGTCAGAAGAAAAGGCCACTCCGAGTCAAGGGAAAGGAGTAGAAGACATTCAGGCCATAAATGTGATGACGACAGGTGTCAGAATGGTGCTGACATGATGGAAAGTCTACCAGATCCTCTGAACATTCTAGAGGGTTTATTTCTGTCTTTCCAGGAAAATAAAAGCAATAATCTTGAGGAATTTAAAAAAGAAGCATCCAAAGAAGAAGGAAGAACTACCCAGAAAAATTTACCAAGCAAAGGAATAATCTGACCTAATGCTATCTCTGAAGTCCGATGATGGGACCTCACCACAACGACTCCACATGGTCTATGATAGTGTCACTGAGATGACACACACCACCTAAAGATCAGCTTTGGACTACAAACTGCTCAGGACAATTTCGAGATGGCTAGCTCACAGATCCAGCCTGACAGACTGCTATTGCCAGGACCTGAGACAAGCCCTGCACTTTCCTGTTATGCAGAGACTGGACAGCAAATGATACAGCTCCCTCTCCCAGGACTTGACAGTTAACCCCCAATTTTTCTTTTCAGATGCTTTTCCCTCCAGACAGCAGGAAGTAAACTTAAGAACATGACACCCATATTCCCAAGAGGTGGGGTGGGTGATTTTTGCTCATTCAGTGGGTTACGGATGTTAGTCATTGTTTACATTGTTGGTTACAAGTTGTATTGGTAATGGTCAGGAAAAAGAGCCGAACAAAGGAGATTAGATTCAGGGTTTCTTGTTTGAAAAAAAAGAAAGAAAGAAAGAAAGAAAGAAAGAAAGAGAGAGAGAGAGAGAGAGAGAGAGAGAGAGAAAGAAAGAAAGAAAGAAAGAAAGAAAGAAAGAAAAGAAAGAAAGGAAAGAAAGGAAAGAAAGAAAAAGAAAAAAGGGGATACAGATATGACAAAAAAGGGTAGATTATTAAATCTACTCTGAAAAGACAGGAGGATATAGATATAAGATAAAAAGGTAGATTATTGAATGAACTTTTAAAAAGCAACTACTAGTTTTAAATATTTTATATTAGATTGGAGGTTTGTATATAGTATACAAATTGTGTATATTGATACAAAGTTGAGATTAATTTTGTTAAAATATACTGTACACACATTCCTAATCGTGTTCAAGGTATTGTACCTATATAGTTCATTTAACAATGTAATGCAAATTGCTAGTCCTTGAAAGTTGTTTTTACAAACTATTTAGGATAATAAAGAAATGCAGGTTAGTAGTTAGTCACCTATTGCAATCGAACCTGTAGTCGGGTTAGGGATGTTTTCTTTCTTTCTTTCTTTCTTTCTTTCTTTCTTTCTTTCTTTCTTTCTTTGTATATTTATTTCTTTATTTATTTTTATTAAGAAATTTTCTACTCACTCTACATACCACCCACAGATCCCACCTCCTCCCTCCTCCCACCCTAGATATATTTTCAAGGTCAAACAGAAATATATTTTAAAAAGACAAGTCATCTTCAAACACTTCAGAGATCTACAGAATATGACATTTAAGATGTTTTAATCACATAGGTTCTTTTTTTTTTCTTTTCTTTTTTGACTATGAGACATGTCTGCTCCCAGCAGCACCAATCTACTTCAGAGAAGATGATGGGCATCGAAGAAACTCCATATGGAGTTTACTTTCTTTGTGGCAAAAGTTAGCCACTGGGCAAGAAAGTGCCCTTGTTTCAACTGCTTACAATATGCTGTCCAAATGGACAAGCAGGACACAAAAGAAAGGGCTGCTGAACCTTGGCAAGACAAGGTGGGACAGACCTTCGGAAAATCCTGCTTCACAGATGAATCTGTCATATATTCTAGACCTGTAGGCCAAAGATGGATGCTCCAACTTACAGAGAAATCTTAGGTGACAGTCCAAGCTGCTAACTGTTTCTGTCCTTGCTCACAGTTTTTGGATGTCGCTTGCCTCACTTCCCGCTTACTCAGTAAATATTATTTCCTTCTTGAGAGAGTTGAAGACTAGATCGCTATAGTTATAGTTTTTCCTTGCTAGCAAATTCAGAAAAGAAACCAAAGAGGTGGAAAGTGTGTAAGTATGAAAGACATCAAAAGATAGTTTTTGGCTGGTAATATAGGTTAGGATAGAAAACAAATTAGATACAACACTTTGAACTCACCAAAATAGGATAATTAATAGAGTATTTTCTCTGAATTTTTCAGTTGCTAATGGACTAGAGATTATAGATGTATTTATTGCCTTATATATTGTATATAGTTATTGTACTTATTGTATATAGTTTTTCTTATATTGGTTATAACCTTTTATTATTTTAGACAAAAAAAAAAAAAAGGGAAATGTGGTGATATTTTGTTTGTACTCTAACAAAATTTGCCTGAAGATCAGAGGACAGAGCCAGTCACTAGATTAAACATAGTGGTCAGGCAGTGGTGGCACGCACCTTTAATCCCATCACTAGGAAGGTTGAGACAGGAAGTGATATGGCTGGGCAGGGAAAAGCATATAAGGAGGGAGGATACAGGAACTCAGTCCTTTTGACTGAGGACTCAGGGGTGTTTAGTCTGAGGATTCGTGGAGACAGGACCTTCCCCTTTCGGCTGAGGAGTTGGTGAGGTGAGAAGTGTCTGTGGCTTGTTTCCTCTGGTCTTTCAGCATTTACCCCAGTATCTGGCTCCAGGCTTTTACTATAAGACCAATTAGGATTCATGCAACAATATTGTCTCTTCGTTCTTCTTCCCTGGTCCACGTGTGTTAAGTGGCTTCTAGTGGGCCTTCCAGGTCTCTGGGGATGGAGAGGTAGACAGGAGTAATGGACATTCTCTGTGAAGACACAGTCCTGGAAACGCTTTGTATGTGTGTGGTGTCCTGCATCTGACAGAGTCTTGCAGCTGGGCAAGCATTCTATGACTGAGCTATGTCAGAAGCCCTGAACTGGATATCCTTGATGCCACTCTCCGACAAGCAAGAGGGTATAATTAAAGGAATTATGGGATTAAAGGAATTAAAGACATCAAAAGAAACCAGACACCTTAAATAAAAGACTTTCAGGGTTGGGGATTTAGCTCAGTGGTAGAGCGATTGCCTAGCAAGCGCAAGGCCCTGGGTTTGACCCTCAGCTCAAAAAAAAAAAAAAAGACTTTCTTTCCAGGGTAACACTGTAACCTGGACAATGGTCTCGGGACCAAGCTGCCCACTGTAGATGTAAAAATATGCCCAGGTTCTTTGATTGGCCTTCTGAATGAAAACAAGACCATGACCTCTCCAGGGCTTGGTCAAAGAGAAGGGTTTTATTGTAGATACCAGGGAGAGTTGAGACAGAGGCATCTGGAAAGGTCCAGACTGAACCAGACCATGAGAGGAGAGATGGGGCATGGGGGGGGGGGGGAGGGCAAATGGACCAAGAGAGGAGATGAAGACCATAAGAGCACATGGCCACAATGGCAGTTTTATGTAGGAAAGAGAAGCTGGGGGAAGGGAAGCCCAGCCCCTAGGCTAGACTGGTTTAGGGAAGGGGTGGCTGAGAAGTCCTGGAGGAGCCACAGGCACTGAGTGAACCTTTGTCCCAGGTTTCTTTGGGACCTAACACCTTCCGTCTTAAAGTGGAGTTTTCCTTTCCTCTTTAGTGGACTGAATTTCTCCTTTGACCTCTCCCTCTGACCACTAATCTGGGCAGGAACTTATCAAGGGGCAGTACTATGGAGGAGACCCCTGTAGCAAGGGACTGAACCCAGTCCACCTTCAGAGAGCGTGTGCCCACCTCCCCACGCCACCTGCAGCCTCTTGAAACTCCAAGGCAGAGAGCCACTGAGCAAAGTGCCTGCTCGTTCCCCATCCTGGGAAGCAGTATCACGATGACCTTCGCTGCATTAAGCTGCTTTGGGGGTAGCTGGTTAGGCAATGATAGGAAGCACATGATGATTCAATCAGTGATGTAGATTCCTCGAAGATGGAAAGTGCTAGGTTAGCTCTCTGGCTAATTAGAGAGTTTAGAAAGCTTAAGAATTCCTATAGCACCAGCACAGAGAGGCAGAGTGCTCGGAGAAAAATGGACCTTCCTGAAAGAAGTGGGTTGACGTGCCCATGGTCAGACACTCCTCTTAGTGCTAATACTGGCTCCTTTTTTCCTCCCCCACAAGGAATACAGAAAGCCTTATAAATTGGAAGTGCACCTTTACCCTCCAAAACACAAATTTGGCTCAACTGTTTTTTGTTTGTGTTTTCAGTGTGGGTGTGATGGCTCCTGGAATGGAATTCTAAATCTAGAAGGAACCTGGGGGTTGTACAGGCTTTATCACAGTCAGATTCCATAAGGATGTTATCAGGTTCTGTAGAAGTTAATCATTTAACAGATCAATAGCCACATTTGGAATCAGGGAGAAGAAAAGTGGTTCCAGGCAAGGTAACTGACATTAAGTGTGACAGCTCACACATAAGCCATTAATACTTGAAACTAATACCTGTGAGTTAACTACCCCCCACCCCTCTGTGCACCCCTACCCTGCTTTGTATATAATTCCACAAGTCCTGGCAATAACATTCCTCTGGCAATTTGTGTTCAAGTTATTAAAGAGTTCTTGGCTAAGGAGTTGGCCCCACTTGTATTTACAGAAACATTAATAGGTTGGCCTTAAAGTTTCTAGACCTTAAATTCGCTTAGGAATGAGCTTGTTGGGGAAGATGAGTTGTTTTACAAGGAAGCTCTGATTGGATTCTCCTACTGAAGTGTGCCTTTAGCTCCTAATTGGATCACAAGTTCCTTCTCAGATACAAGAGTCATGTTGACTTCTATGTAAAACTCCTTCCTTCCCCAATATGATATTGTACAACTTTCTATAGCATTATTTGTGTAGTTACCCAAACAGCCCACATAACCATTTGAGGATTAATGTGTATACATAGCAGGTAGTTCCAGAGACCTCACACTTCTTGGTAGTGCCAATGAAAGGTGCGTACCTTAAGGACGGGACACAGGAGGAGGAGGGGGAGGAGGAGGAGGAGGAGGAGGAGGAGGAGGAGGAGGAGGAGGAGGAGGAGGAGAAGAAGAAGAAGAAGAAGAAGAAGAAGAAGAAGAAGAAGAAGAAGAAGAAGAAAAAGAAGAAGAAGAAGAAGAAGAAGAAGAAGAAGAAGAAGAAGAAGAAGAAGAAGAAGAAGAAGAAGAAGAAGAAGAATTATTCCTTATCCGCCACCCCCTCTCCTCAGGCTTGCACCAAAACATCACATAGTGCCTGTTGGACCCCAGTTTGCTTTCATGTTCGCTTGCTTGATTGAGACAGGGTCTCATGTAGCCCAGGCTGACTTCAAACTGGCTACGTAGCAGAAGATGAACTTGAATCTGAGCCTTCTGTCTACATCCTGAATGCTGGGATCAGGCATTTCATAGAACTTGTTTGTAACGTGGTGCCCAGGGCTTCTTGCAGGCTGGAGAAGTCTAAACTGGATTATCTTCCCTACCCCCCACCCCACCCTGTTAACTTGCAATACTCTGATTTAGCATCAATGAGGCAGAAGGTCAGAGCCACAGGGAGGAGTTATCCTAAACCTTAACCGGAAAGGCAGAGAGCCCTCAACACAGTCGAGGTGTGGCGACTGAGGGGCCACTGAGTTCCAGCACTGGTTCTGCCTAGGCTGCAGAGGAGCCAGCCACGCTGAGACTCACTGTAATCCCAAAGCCACCCAGGGAACTTGCTGAGTGACTGGGGGTCCCAGAAAAGCCAATCCCAGAATGACAGTAGGAACTAAATGGACAGACACTTCCTCTGTCACATAGGACCGGGCCACCACTCTCTTTCACTAGTGGGGACCACACTGCAGACAGGGTCTAGGAGCCTCATTGATTAGACACCAGGGAGAGGAGTTGGGAGCCTTACTTTAAGAATGATTAGAGAGTTGGGCAAGGTAAAACAGGGCTGCATTCTCAGCACTCAGAAGGCTGAGGCAGGAGGATTACTACAGATTTGAGTCCACCCTGGGTGATAGAGCAACATCTTATCTCAAAATAAATTTTAAAGATTTAGTTTGTCTTTCCAGCTTTTCAGCTCAGCCAATTTCTGGAAGATAAATTCCCGAGCCCCTTGTCTCCTTTGGAAGATGCCGTCTCATGGTGGGTGTGGTGGGAGGGATCCTAAACAGGATCAGTACTGGGTATTTAACGTGTGTACATAAATGCTCTTACAAACTTGGTACTGTGCAGATGTATACATGCATTTGTCTGCATATGTGACATGTGAGTTCTTTTTATTCACATATTTTCAGTACTTAGACTTTTATGGTTGGTGACTGAGCTAAGGCTATAAAGTATCAGGGCTCTTATCTGCTCCCTTTGTTTACAGTAGCAATTTGCCTGAAGCCTTTGGGAGTTACATGATGAATGGCCACTTTCTCTTAGGTATAATCCTTAAAGCAACATGAAGCTCGTGGCAGCTTCATTTCAGCCAGAATCAGAGCAAGCAGGCGTTCTTTCTCTCGACACGTGCTTTCCCAGGCTTCAGCTGGGTCATGATGATGTTCATAGTGAAAAATACCATGTTCGAGTCGTTTTTGTTTTGTTTTGTTTTCGAGACAGCGTTTCTCTGTGTAGCTTTGCACCTTTCCTGGAACTCACTTGGTAGCCCAGGCTGGCCTCGAACTCACAGAGATCCGCCTGCCTCTGCCTCCCAAGTGCTGGGATTACAGGCATGCACCACCACTGCCCGGCCATGTTCCATTCTTTACACTCATTAAAACAGGACTTCACCTTGTAGTGACTCCAGCCCTGGAGTTCCACACACCTGGACAACCAGGGCCTCATAGATTTGATAAGCATATCCAGTAGAGTTGTAGGCTTAAAGCTCACCATACTGACCGACCCTTAGACAGAAATCCTTAAAACAAGCACCGCAGGCAGCGTGACTGGTCTGGGGACACTGTGGTGAGCCAGGAAAGCAAGTCCCCACTTTCATGACGTTTACGATGGAAAAGTCCTTCTGAGCAAAGCGTCTGCTCTCTGTGGGATAGCCTGTTTTTCGCCAGACTTTGCACCATGCTAGTGAACAGGGGGCAAGCAGTAGCTGGAGTCGTGAAACTTCGGGTGTGCTATTTGGAGCACCAGCACCAAGCATCAGGTCAAACTCCTCATCTAGTGCTCCATCCCCTGACTAACATGGTAAGGAACTTCTTAAAAGCCTGGCAACTTGTGATGCTTTTCACGGGACAACTCATTCATGGTTTGTTTTTTGTTTGTTTTTCAGAGTGAATGTCTCAGGTAAACCAGGCTGGCCTCAAACTGGCTATGTAGTAGAGACTAACCCTCCAATGAACCTGTGATCCTGTCTCTGCTAGGCTTCCAGGCATGTACCGCCACATACCTGATTTCCATGGCTTTCTGCTTGCTAGGCAAGCATCCACCAGCTTGGCTCCAGCTCTGGCCTGGGAATTCATGATTAGAGAGTTTGTGAAGCATTTTGATCCAGTACCTCACAGTACTGAGACAACTGGGCCCTTATACACCCTAAGGCACTACTCCATTGAGCTAGGGCCCCAGTCTGTCTCTTTAAGGCTGAAGGCTTGGCAAACATTGTTCAATATAACCCCTCATTCTGTTTAATCTATCACTGATCAAGTTATCGTGTAACTGCGTCTGTTAAATGAGGGGAAAAAAAAACACTTAGAAATGCAAGGGGATTGAACTATGACCTGGAGGTCAAACCTAATCCTAGGCTCCAAGGTGGAGAAGGAAATACTTCCCACCCAAATCCTGACCCTATTAAGTTAGAATTCCTTTCCAAGTAATCTTGAGAATCGGTTACGATCAAAAGCGCTCTTCAGTCCACCTGTGGAGTGACCTAGTAAAGGGACACTGCAGCTGGGAGGAGGAAGTCGAGGGAAGGGTAGCTATTTATTTTTACCACGAAAACCAGGAAAATGCTGAGGCGAAGAGGGCACTTGAAAAAAAAAAATAAAAAAGATTTACGTGCGTGAGAGTTAGCATGTATGTATATGCAGCATTTTACATGCTCAACACCCAGGAAAGCTAGAAAATGGGTACCCAAATCCCCTGGAACTGGAGTCACAGTGGTTGTGAGCTTTCTGACCTCTGAACTGCAGTCCTCACATGAGCATCGGTGCTTAACTGATGAACCATCTCTCCAGCATAAGGGCACTCACTCAATCCTGCCAGATTAACAGGTGGTAAACAGGGGCCATGCCCAGTAAACTAAGTTTCTCTCTACTTTGTAATATAAGAGAACACTTGCCTGTAAAAAAAACAAACAAAAAAAAAAAAAAAAAAAAACAGTCACTTTGAGAACTGTTACAACAGGCCTCTAACTCCCAAGTGGTAGTATGTACCATCTGCCCACGACAGTAATAGTGCTATTAATAGTATCAGCATGGCACAGTAGTGCACTTGGGAGGCAGAAACTGGCAGATCTCTGAGACTAGCCTGGTCTATATAGAGCTCCAGGCCAGCCAGGGATACACAATTGGGACCCTTCCTCAAAAACCAAACACAACAGAACAAAGACAGTGGAGCTAATAAGCTAGTAGATGGCCGCCGTTTCCTAACTGGGCCTGCACACAGCACCAGTGAAGGAGGAAGCTCCTTTAATTTTTAGCCTCGTGAGGAAAGTGCTTCGAGCAGCAGGGCAAACTAAGTCTGAGGGCTTAGCCGGGCTTGGTGCCACACTGTGGGGACGGATCAAGACTTTCCGACCCCTGGATTAATGAGTTCCAAACTGGAACCTCCAGGGAGCCAAGCACAGAGGTGTAAACACGGGAGGGTGGAATCAAGGCTCAGTGGTACACATCTGTAGTCTGGGCTTGCTGAAGGCTGGAAGCCCAGGATTTTCAAACCAGGCTGGGAAACTTGGTAGACTCCATGTCACAACAAAATGTAAGTTCACTAGGCTAGTGCTCAGCAAATAAAGATCCAGGAGACGGGTTGGGGATTTAGCTCAGTGGTAGAGCGCTTGCCTAGCAAGTGCAAGGCCCTGGGTTCGAGCCTCAGCTAAAAAAAAAAAAAATCCAGGAAACGCCTATACGCCTTGAGCACACCAGCCTTCAGCGGCTTTAACAAGGAAGTAAGTTTACTGTGTAGATGGCTCATGGCAGCCGGATCCAGGAAGATCTCAAGAACAGGGGCAGTAAGACAGTTTGCCACACTGTTTTAAATAATCTGATAAGCCAGGGCTGCCCTGGTTCATGGAAGTGAAGCAAGGGTTCCAAATTGCCAGGAAATCGTAGCATATCCAACCTGCAGCGTCACACTGAGGCGTCGTGGACAGCTGTGAAAGTGGCCAAGCCCAACACAGCCGTGCAGTTAAAACTTTTGTTTAAGGTTTTGTGGAACTTGATTGCATGGATTCTTGAGCCTGAATTCTGCAGATCACAACACCGCTTTGAAGTGGGAAAAGATTAGACACTGAACTACGAGTTGGCCAGACTAACCGTGTAAACCCTAGTTGGGAGAAGTGGAAGTCAGAGGCTAGCCTGGTCTACATAGAGCTCCAGGCCAGCCAGGGATAATACACGAAACTCTCACACCTTACCCCAGATTATAGGGACAAGAAAAAGCGACTCCATTTTAAAGACTAAAAAAAGAGCAGACAGACAAGCTTATTTTGCCTGTCAGCAAGACAGAACCACCCCCTCTCCCCTTTCTTTCGATAGAAAAGGAAGGAACAAAATATTGCACGTTGGCTCTTTCTCTTTCCCCCCAAACCACAAAGAAACAAGTCAGAGGAAATCTTATAAATGTTAGGTTGATTTATCACACTGCTCTGGCAGTTACAGTCTGTTTACAATGAGGAGTTATCTAACTGAACATACTGTACATGGCAATTAGAAGACGTCATGGCAGGAGAAAAACCCCAGACAGCCTGCTGCGGACGGCATACAAACAGCCAGAGAACAGCAGGGCGAGCTGGGGTGGAGGCGGGGCGTGTTTATTATAAAAGACAAAAACAAAACTCCACAGGATTCCTAAGAAGAAAGGAATATTCTGGGAGAAAGAGACCAGGATACAAACTGACCAATGTTTTAACTTCAGGCCTGTCCTCAGTTTCTCCAAGAGCAAAGTAGGAGGAGACACTGAGACAAACAGGCAAGTCTGTAAAGTTAGAAACCCTACAAAGCTGATTAAAAGCTGAACTTGTTTTGCTTTAAAAAATTTAATATATCAAAAGGCCTGCTTTAGTGACATGCTAGTCCCACCAAAAAAATAATCCCCACCCACCCCCATCAGTAACAATGTTCAAGTTGACCAGCCAACTCATACTTCTAACTCGTGTGGATACATATGAATCTTAGCCTAAGCACGGGGGAGAAAGTGGCAGTGACGTCCCACCTGCTACCTGTCCAGCATCTGCTCCTGCAGAGTGGGCAGGGAAACCCTATGTAGTAATGAAGCTGAGCCCCAGATAACCAACTTTCCTGGTACTGCATCCCCACCCACCCCTGCTCAGAGAGCCTTACTTCTAACCAAGCTCTTCACTCAAACCTGGCAAACCCATGACTAAGGGTGGTTTTCTCAATTAGAAATACACATGTATCCACACATCCATATATATAACTTTTTTGTTTTTACATTTAAATATAAAAATACTACTCTGCTTTGTGTTATAAATGGAGGACCCAGAAATCAGAACCTTTTCTTCCTTTACAGTAGGGCTATCCATCAGGTGATACACTGAGCTGTCTTCACGGAGGGCATGAACTCCCCGAAGCAAGGGTCACACGATACTAGGGAACAACCTCCAATGTTCCTTCCCCTAACTTCCTTCTGGAATAAAAAAGTTGGTTCTACCTGAAGAACTAAACAGCTCTCTAGCAATAGGGAATTGTTAATCCAAGCAGCGGACCTGCTCTTCCCACTATTCTGAAGAAAAAGTCCTCCTCCACAAAAACACCCGCTTTGTGGCAGCTCTGCCTACCGGACATGCATTCCTGATGAGTCAAAGCAGTGGGTACCTTCCCCTAATCTGCCCCCCTCCCTCAACTAGAAAGCCAGACAGGAAAAAAAGGAGGGCTGGGCGCGTAGAGATTAAGAACTTGACCCCTCTATTCTGACCAATAAAAGCAAGATTAACTGGGCACAAGGAATAAAAAGACCTTGATATTCCATCCTTTGAGTTACAATGAGGACAAACTGGGACCGGGGAGTTGGAGCGGGATGAACTTAGGAAGGGCTCAAGATCACTGACAGTCTAGGCCACTTAGTTCTTGTACTGGAAGGGCTCGTCGCCAGTCTCGTTGAGAAGGCATGTGCGGACGATGGCTTCTGTCACGGCAAACGGGTCACAGTTGGCAGAAGGACGACGGTCTTCGAAGTAACCCCTCTTCTCCTGGCCGACAGTCCGGGGAATGCGGATGCTGGCGCTGCGGTTGGCCACGCCGGCAGAAAAGTCGTTGATGTTGGAGGTTTCGTGGAATCCAGTCAGACGCCGGGCGTTGTCCAGGCC
The DNA here is from genome assembly GCF_903995425.1 of Onychomys torridus. Lineage (NCBI taxonomy): Eukaryota > Metazoa > Chordata > Mammalia > Rodentia > Cricetidae > Onychomys > Onychomys torridus. Next base: position 40,699,133 of record NC_050453.1, read on the forward strand.
CCCCTTGGGATCGTAGGCGCGAATGTGGTACTGGTGCCGCTTGCTCAGTTTCTCAATGGCCTCCTCAATGTACCTAGGGGAAGCAGTAAAGATGAGGGTCTGACCTCACCACTGGAAACCTGTCCTTCAAGGGCAGGAGCAGGCATGAATCCCCAAAGAAAACAATAAATGCTCCATGCGGGCTGTGTCTGCCTCGTGGCCTGTGTCTCAGTGCCTCAGACCAGTCCTTAGCATGCAGGACAAATGACCACCTGGTGGATGGGTAGACCCCCATCATTCCCTCTTCCCACTAGTAAGAACTAAGTTACCCACATGCTTGTAGTTCCCCTTAGTTCTTCTTACTAAAGACTTTCAAAGGCCTGAACCCACGTGACCACGTTCCCGAATCACAGCTGTGATCCTATTTCCTAGAGTATGGCCACTTGTCCAACGGGTACAAAATGACAAGCTTACGACAGTTATGCAGGGCATGGCGTGCAGTCTGTGAGAAGCCCAACTTTCCCTCACACAAAGCCCTTCCCACTCCACGAGAATAAAGATGGCTCCACAGGAAGGGTACTTACTTCAGACCGTTCTCCTCCCGCATGGCCTTGGTGCTAAAGTTGGTATGGCAGCCTGCGCCATTCCAGTTCCCAGGAATGGGCTTGGGGTCAAAGGTTGCTATCACCCCAAAGTCTTCACATACGCGATGCAAGATGAACCGGGCCACCCAGAGATGATCTCCCATGCGGATTCCTTCACACGGTCCTATCTGGAATTCCCACTAGAAAGAAAATGTTGACCTTTAAAATAAGGCCAACTAGGGGCTGGAGAGATGGCTCAGGGGTTTAAGAGTGCTGCCTGCTCTTCCAGAGGTCCCGAGTTCAATTCCCAGCAACCACATGGTGGCTCACAGCCATCTATAATGAGATGTGGTGCCCTCGTCTGGTGTGCAGGCAAACCTGCATGCAGAACACTGTATATGTGATAATTAAAATTAAAACAAAACAAAACAAAACAAAAATAAGGCCAACTAACTGTGCAAGCCAACTCCAGCTCGTAGCCGAAGTCCCCAAGTGCCCAAGTCCCCTCAGAGGGGAGAAAAGTGACAGAACAGTGCTCTTTACCTGGGCAGGCATGACCTCAGCATTTGTTCCTGTAATCTTGACTCCAGCATACAAGCAGGCCCGGTAGTGGGCCTCCACAATATCCCTGCCATAGGCTTTGTCTGCTCCCACGCCACAGTAATATGGACCTGAAGGACAATCAGGACGAAGCAGTGAAGAGTCAGAAAATCCGTAAACCCCCAAGGCCAGAAAATCAGAAGGTTCTAATCCTTGCTTTCTTTCCCCAGTCGCTGGTTCTGCCTTCACTGCAGGTGGGCGAATAGGTATTTCCAATTTCGCCACAGCCTCAGAGCCACTGCCCACTTTGAATGGCTTTTCACTTTCTTTGTGTGTGCCCTATGTATGTGCGGCACAGTCCGAAGGTAACTTGAGGGAGTCATTTCTGGGATAAGACTCGGGCTGTCAAGCCTGGTTTACCCACCAAGCCATCTCTTCGTGCCCCTGTCACTTTAAATTCTAATCACCTCTGGATTTGAGGGATGCAAGGGCAGTCTCCCTTTGCTGATTCGGGAGTTGCTCCTGTCTCTGGGGAAGGGGGTTTCCAGGACAGTAAGAACCTAGGGGAGGAAGCTTTTCTTTCACTCAGGGAACTTACCTTGGGGCCCAGGGAAGCCATTGGATGGCCAACCAAAAGGGTGCCCATCTGTTCCCATGAGAGTGTATTCCTGTTCCATTCCAAACCAGGGGTGCTGGCTGCTCACCATGTCCATTATCCGTTTACAGGTGTGTCTTAAATTGGTCTCTAGAAACAAAGCATCGGCATGCTATAAGAAGCAGTGTTCCTCGTAATGCTTACATAGCTGGACTGACCCAGGCCCGAGCACCGTGTCCCATCACCAGGGGAAATGGAAGAAGCAGTAATTGTACGTTTGCGGGAAAAGGCTGAGAGACTTTTTCTGATTAAAGTCAGCTATGACATCTCCTGGGAATGGAGTCAGAGCAGAACAGTGTTCACCCTCTCTGCATGCTGGCCACGTCCCAAGCACCACATGCCAGACACTTATACCCTTATTCACAAGACAGCTGCTTCTAGCTGTCAAACGTCTCCCCTAGTTTCTCGGGCACTTAAGGCCAGATCTGTCACTTTACTGAGAATAATCTGTCCATTAGGTTTACATTCCAGGTGAGTTTAAATGTTAAGTTACACAGTATTGACGGGGTGGTGTGTGTGTGGGTGGGGGGTGGGGGGTGGTGGTGAGTGTAACTGAAAACAATTGCCAAGCTAGAAAATGTAAACTGAGTCTGAGGTGAGTGTTAGCAATCTTCATTTTCACAAATGAGAAGAGGAAGCCCTGAGAGAGGGTGTCAGGTGGCATGCCCAGGTAACAGGGGTGAGCAGCAGAGCCAGGGACCCCATGGTTGCCATGCTCAGGGTGTACGCCCTTTACCAACAAGACTTTCAACACAGGGGCACCGAAGGCACAAGGCCACCAAGCCTTAGGCGGTGCTGGAAGAGATTTCACAGAAGTGAGAGCTCCTCAGGTCTGAGAAACTATCTGAGAACGGAGTCCGGGTAGTGCAGCACAAACCAAAACCCACACGTGCAGGTACAGTAAAGCCTCATGGGCTGACAGCTTATCCGGGAATCACAATACACAATACTCGGGAGTATACAGATTCAACAAGCCGAGATAAAACAGCAGCCAACAGCTGGCGTACAGCACTCCCAAAGGATCTGCACAAAATAATCCACCCACTTGATCTTCAAATGACTTCGAGATGGACTTTATCTTAAAAGAGGAAGATCGGTAGGTAGTCACACAGCCCTGGCAACCTGAGCTCCACCTCCAGACCCCACAAATGTACAGGAGAGAACCAATTCCACAAGTTGTCAGTCAATTAACTTCCACACACCCAGCACGGTCTGCCCTCCCCTCAAGCATGCATGCGCTCGCTCGCGCGCTCTCTCTCTCTCTCCACACACACACACACACACACACACACACACACACACACACACACACACACACACACGATCCAGCAAAACAGAAGCATAGGCGGAAAGTCTGCCCAGGTCACTAATCTAGTATTTAAACCCAGAAACTCTCAAGTGCAGAAGACAGGTTTTTAAATGTGCAAGCAGGTCGAGGCTGGGGACTCCTGTCAGCAAACAGATGGAGGAAGATTCAACACCGTTTTTATACAGCCAATAAAAGGGACCAGGGAAGGATGGACCACACTGTTTTCGGCAGGAAAGTTTAGGGTGGAAGGGTGGACATCCAATAATCCCTAGATGCTTACAAGGCCTTTTAAAGGCTAGTCTCTGCCTTTTCAGAAATCACAAGGCTGGGGTAGGACATCCACACCCATCCCATACACACCTGCAGGCTTCCGGTTGTACTTGAAAACTTCACAGAACACCAACTTGTTGGGCTCTTTGCGGAAGGGGTCCCGAAACATGGCAACAGGGCTGAGATACATGTCACTGTTGGAGCCCTCGGACTGAAAGGTACTAGATCCATCAAAATTCCACTCAGGTAACTCTGGATGGATAAAGACAGAAAATTAATTTTTTAAGGAGATGGATTTACTTTTGTGTGTCTGGGTGTTTTGCTTGCATTTATGTCTGCACAGGTGTGTGCCTAGAGGCCCTCAGAAGCCAGAAGAGGGGGTTGGATCCCCTGGAATTGGAGTTACGAATGGTTGTGAGCTGCCATGTGGGTGCTGGGAATTGAACCCAGATCTTCAAGAGCAACAAGTACTCTTAACCGCATGACAGCTCACAACTGTCTGTAACTCCAGTTCCTGGGATTCTCACACCCCCTTCTGACCTCTGCCACCACTGCATACAGATGGTAAACACATACACACACACACACAGAGGCAAAACACTCATACACATACTTTTTTTTTTAAGTGTACACACAAGGCAGCCAGCCTCTCCTTTATCTTTCCATCGCTCAAGTTCTACTGTCTTTCTGGGAAGTGACGTGCATGTGAACGCATCATCATTAGGCACGACCTGATTGATGCCTGTGCCCACCTATCCCCATGCCCCTCCGCATCTGAGACCTCCAAGAGCACTGCTTCACAAGAACCCCCTGAGCATCACAGATGATCCCTCTCCATGTTAGTCTACCGTGCACCAGGTACTCTGGTACCACTTCCAGTGAGTTAGACACAGACAAAAACGTTGACTCACTCCTCCACTAGGCCATCTCGCCTCCCTCCTCTCATCCCTCACTGGGCCTGACTGTTGTAACTCAAGCTGTGCTCTTACAGATGAGCAGACAGCTGTTCCCCTACCACTTGTTCCTTTTACTACCGTTTCAGAGGCCAGTTTGTCTCTCCAGCTACCTCTGAGTTCCTGAAGGCAGAGACCGAAGGACCTACCCAAGTTCTGCCAAGTAACAAGGACACAATCCATGCTGTCATCGAGCCATCCATTCACCCAAACACCAACAGCTCTAGAGGGGCAACTCATCCTAAACCAGGTAGATGGTGACAGTCACCCTTCCCCGAAGAGGGACAGCTATGGCTTGTTTGTCCTATACGGACAAACCAAGGCCACGACTAAAATAAAACAGGTCTCAGAAGCATATCTGACTCATCATTTGAAAGTTGTTTATAAGCACCCCCAACTAAAAACAAGTGGCCAGTCCTAGGAAAACGACTTTGGAGCATGTGCTTTGCATCCAGAATTCCACCGTAGAAGTACTAAACACAGCACTCAAAAGGGTCTGTAACAGTGGTTCTCAACCTGTGGGTCACAAGCCCCTCAAGCGGTGGTCTAACAACCCTTTCACAGGGGTCACCTAAGAGCATCCACAACCACAGGTATTTACATCATGACTCATAACAGTAGCGAAATTACAGTTAAGATGTTAGCAGAGGTTGGGGGTCACCCCAAACATGAGGCACCGTATTAAAAGTGTCAAAGCATTATAGAAAGGTTGAGAACCACTGCTCTATAAACTAGATAGCACATTCCAGTTACAACAGCTCTTTCAGGCGAGCTTCCTAGAGTTGGCCAGGTTAGCAGTACTCCAACCTCCCACCCCCTACAGATATGACCCAATTTTCTTTCCTTCAATGTACCAGCCACACACAAGATTCCATCTACATAAAGGCTCCCATTGTTGCTATGCCCCCAGACTACCCAGCGGCTTACGGGTGACTGACTGAGGTCTAAAAAGCCCTGCTTCGCAAAGGCTTTGCAACAGAACAGAGGAAGGTCAAATCTAGGGCCGCCTGCCCACTTCCAGGCACGTTCTGCTCCTGCCCATGCTCACCTTCGACACACTTGGGCTCACAGTCCAGGGTGCGGGTCTTACAACGCAGTCCTTCTCCGGTACCGTCCACCCAGATATACATGGCTTGCACTTTCTCACCCTGGGGCAGGGACATGTACATTTGCTTGATGCCTTTGTTCAAGTGGGAACTTGCTGAGGTGGCCATGGTGGAAGGTGTTCTGGAGAGACAAAAGTCATTTTATTAACATCTACCCAGAAGGTAGCCCCTGCAGGAATAAGAGGCATGAGAATCGGTAGTATGTGGTGATCTCTCCTTTGGAAGTCAACACACTGAAGGGTACATTATTCACTCTGCTTTCAAGAGGTTTAAAGTTTATAATTAGACAAAGATCATCCCCCTCAGGGTGGGCAAGTTAAGGGATTTTAATACCCCTTAACTTTGAGAAAGGTGCCAAGAGGGAACAAAAAGTTAATTAACAGAATGTCTTGATCCATCCAATACCTTACCGCCATAAAGACTGTGGGGTCTTCCTTCGCCTTCTATTCTTGCAATGGCTTTAATGAGCATACACCCCCACCTGCTAAGTTCCTACATTTAGATTATTTGAGACAAGGTCTCACTATGTAGCCCTGGAACTTGCTATGCAGGCCAGGCCAGGCTCAAACATGGCGTTCTGCCAGCCTTAGCTTCCTGAACGCTAGAATTAAAGGTGTGCGCCGCCACCACACCTCCATAAAGATGAAACAAGGGGACTAGGATTTAAAAGGCTGACATATTCCTGGGAGGAAATTTTTAAAAAGACCTGTACTATTTGCCATCACCAAGGTGGTAAAAAGTAACGCCATACTCCAAGGAGCACAACACTGCTGACTTTACTTTTTCTGGAGACAGGAGTCTCTACATAGCCCTAGCTGTCTTGGTACTGACTATGTAGACAGACCAGGGTCTATCACAGAGATCCACCCGTGTCTGGCCCCTGAGTGCTGGGATTAAGAGCGTCAGGTCTCAACTGCTGACTTTTCAATGGTGTGATGAAAAGTCCTTACTCCACAGTCAAACTCTGATGTAAAAACAGCAGTATCTGAAGATTTCACTAGGTGATATTTTCTGGTAAGTAGAAAATTCCCACTTCTAATAAAGATGTGGGGCAAGACTAACAGGCCACAGGAGTGGAAAAAAAAAAATCCTCTAAGAATCTGAAGCTACAAAACCAGCTTCAACACTAGAGGAAATGTCGTCCCCCCCTCCCTAATCGCCCAGGATGGCTGGAAAGGGAACATATTGTTCTCCAATGACTTGGGCAACTTTCTCAAGTACAGTGGCGAAGTTTCTACGGGCAACTGTCCATGTTTGCCCAAGTGAAAACAACTACTTCTCCCTCCAAAAGCCTCACCCTTCCCTTGGGGAACAGATGAAGCTCCGTGGTCAAGTCCTACTGAGAAGTAAAACCTCTGCCTGCACCGCCCTCAGAGACCAGGACTGCGATTCTGGACGGCCTGCAGCATACACCTATGCCCTCAGCCTTTGAGTTACACATTCAGCATTAATCAACTGTGAGGGGAGCCTGGGTTCCTCCTCCAACCCTTTTTCCTCGAGACCAGCTGGGTGCCAGCCACCTAGTGTACATTGTACAAAATGAGGCCAAGTGCACATGGAATGGGTTCGGAAGTTCTGAGTAGTTTCTGCTGTTACCAGCCGTACCGGGGTCCTTCTCCCTGCCCTTTTACTCACCCCAGCCACAGAGAATTATATGTACTTGTGGGGTGGCCCTCTCTAGACCTCCTCTTTCTAGAGCAGTGTTCGTGCCTCTCCTCGGCCTCGATATCTCGCTGGTCCAAGCAACGTTGCTTTCTGGGCGAGGGCGATGGAGTGGGGGACCCAGAGCGTTCGGAAGGGGAGGTGCTGGAATAAGGAGGCTGGTGGGATTTAACCTTAACCCGCGATTTCTCTCCGGAGTTCACAGAGTAGGCAACGAAGCCGAAGCAATTGGCAGGGGACTCTGAGGACCGAGAATCTCCATCTTCTTCATCATCTATAGAGGGTTTCTTAGAGGATTTGCGGCTGGGGGAGGATCCCCGCTTCCCGCCCCCGGAGGAGTTGGGGTAATCCACTTTGAGAGCAGCCCTTTCCCACTGAAATGTCCGGAAAGTCGGTGCCCCGACCCTCGGGCCCGCGTTGACCTCAAGGCCTCTCCCAGGGGGCCATACCCCGCGAGGGCAGAGGCCGGGTGGAGAGTGGGACGACCGCGGGAGGCACCGCGCGCCGCTGCTGCCTCCGCCCGGCCCGGTGTCTCCACTGCGGAGCCCTCGGGCCACTCCGGGGCCCTGGCTCTCCATTGTTCGGTCATACTGTAAAGGATCAGGACCCCGCGTTGGGAAGCCGGCGAGTGGCGCCACCACCACTCAAGACCGCCCGCCTCAACCAGACCACCCATAGTGTGACGACCCTCACCCACCCACCCACCCACCCAAAACGCGCCGCCCAGGAAGAGAGGATCAAGGCGCCTGCGCCCACCAAGGGAAACGAGTGCGTTCCTGCCGGGACCACCCGGGGGGCCGCACGATCCGGGAGCCTCCGCCAACCCCGGGGTGTCCGCCTCCCGGGGCGGCGCCTCCGGCCGCAAGCGGAAAGCAGATCAAAACAACCCGCGACCCCGCCCTTCTCCGAGCTTGGCCCACAGCTCGCTCCACGACAGCCAAGCGGAGCCGGTCCCGGCCGCACGCTGCAAGCACGCGGGTGGCACGAGCGCAGCATCCCGGGCCGCGCAGCTGCAGACTGGAGATGGGAGGTAGAGTGGGGACGCCACTGCCCCGGGCCGCCGCCGTGCAGTGCCCCCTCCGTGCGCTTACCTGAGCGGTGGCCGGCGGGATGATTGATGGACGGGGTGCACGCGCCGCGAGAGCGAGGCGAAGAGAGCGGAGAGACGGAGATCGGTGTCGGGCTCAGAAGCTCCGCTCTACTCCCATTCTCGGCTCTGCAGGGACGCTGCCTCCTCGGTACTTTTTATTGGCAGCTCGTGCCCGCCCCGCGGCGCTCTGATTGGCTGGCCCAGGCCAGGAAACCCGCGCCCATCAGCTGCTGCGCGCCGGGGGCCCGAGGCCATTGGCCAAGGAGCTGTGCGGGAACCGCGGGGTGGGGCGAACGAGACCGAGAAGAAAGAAAGAGAAAGGGGGGTGGGGGGGGGGATGCAGCAGCCGCTGAGCGGGGTCGGGGCCGAAGGTGCTGGAAGGTTTTGCAGCCTGTGTTCTTGAGCGACCTCTGGACTCTCCGACCCCAGCTAAGGCTTCCTCAGAGTCACTCGGGCCTCGGCTCTTGCTGCCTAACGGTGCAAAGGTTTTCGAGGAGAGCAGTAGATGAAAATCCAGAACCCCAGGACCGAATTTTTACCCTTTTGTTTGTTGAGTGAGATCTTGGGGGCGGGCTGGGATGGGGGGAGCCAGGGAGCCCTGGTCAGGCTTGGAGAGAGACATGGTTCTCAAAGCCTAGAGGAGCCTGTCTTCCTGAGTGGGTTTGGGGAAGTGGTCAGAACTGTGATTTCATGGTTTAAACACAAGTGCAATGTTTCCCTAATTCCATGCAAAGGATTCTGGAGATCCATAGACAGGAGACCTGTTTGATGTCACCTCGTTTCTGCCATAGGCAGGTCTCTCAGCCTTTCAAGCCTCAAGTTCCTCAGATCTGCAAAGTACAGCAGACAGAAGGACTTTGAGAGCTGTCCGCCAGACTTGAAGTCAGGGTGCACACCGCTAAAGGTGTGCTTTTCCTTTGCTAAAGGAAAGCTGTTCTTCCCAGGACCCCTTTGAAACCAAACGTTTGAGATTCCCTAAAGAAATGTTAACCCAAGAGACAATGGCCAGTTCTAGGCCAGTCAGTCTGCTTACAGGACAAGTTGTTCCAGGACAACCAGGGGTACCCAGAGAAACCCTGTCTGGGGCGGGGGGGGGGGGGGGGGGGGGGGGGGGGGGGGGATGAAAAAAAATTTCCTTGCTTCTGCTTCCCAAGTTACTTACTATGTTTTTTTGTTGTTGTTTTGTTTTGTTTTAAATCAGAAAAATTAGTGTCTTTTCCCTGTCTTAACCCTGCCATGATGGCTGAGATAATGTGTGAATACTATAATGAGATGTACTACAATGTGTGCAGAAATTACCTGTAAGAATAAACATGGCTCCATGCTGTTATTAGTACGGTGTCCTGAGCATTCTGTTTTAGTGCGTGAAATCCGTGTGGGCTTTATTAATCTTTCAGGAGCTCTGGTATTTGAGATTTTCTGTTTAAATACCAGAAATCTATGCTCTCAGTGCCTTTGGGAGAGGAAAGGAAGAAGTTTGTTTTTTCTGGTTATGTTTTGCACCACAAATATGAAAAAGAAATGTTGCCTGTGACCACACACACATAACTTGGCTTCCTGGGTCAACCTCCATCTCCTCCCTTTAAGTGCGTCTAGCACGGTGGCACACAGAAGTAGCGTTCATCTCAGATGGGGTTTTTGGTATGCTTTGGACTGGAAAGGCACCTTGCAAATTCCATGTCATCATTCAGTACTGTGTGAAGCATTTCACGGTGATGTTTCTCAGCAGAGGGCCTCCAGATCAGACAAACCCAAGATCAGGTCTGGACCTCACCTCTGGTCCACCTTGATTAATAGCCAAATGACTTAGCCACACAAAGCCTCAGTCTTAGCATATGTAGCAGGGATTACAGTGGGGCCTGGAATGTGAAGAGTGTTTAGGAAACACCAGTTATCATTTTATAGGTCAGTCTGAAGAGAATGGACCATTTCTTTCTCCATGATTACTCGTGTGTGTGTGTGTGTGTGTGTGTGTGTGTGTGTGTGTGTGTGTGTTGCATGCATGTGTGTGGAGGCCAGAGGCTGGCATCAGCATAGGGTCTTTCAGACTTTGATAGAATTGCTAGCCAATGAATCCCAGGGATCTTTCTGTGTCTGCCTTCTCGGGGCTTGGATTAAAGTTACTTGGCCGTTGAACCTGACTTTTTACATGGTTGCTGGGGATTGAACTAGAGTCCTCCACCAGCTCAGCCATCTCACCACCCCTCCATGACCACTCCTGAAATGCAACTTCCTGTCTCCGTATCTTGCTGCACCATTACTTTAATAGAGGACTCGAAGTTTAGATCCGGTATCAAGGCTGGCTTGCTTTCTTTTAACTCTTCAGCTTAGGTGGTTGGAAAAGGGATCAGAAGGAGGGAGAGATGATGTTCTTATTTTAGAAAAGACTGGCTTCCAGATACCAGCTGCCAAGTAGAAACCAATGTCTTCAGCACTCAACCAGTGTCCAAAGGAGGGACAGAGAACATAATAGAAAATACAATATTCAGCAGCAAATGTGCTCTTTTTCTTAGGCTTCTTGCATTTCTGCTACACGAGTGCCTACTTCCCTTGTGAGACATGTTAACCTCCTTTGCTGCTTATTCAATTTCATATTCCCCAATAGTGTCCAGACTGAGTGGTCAATAAACATGTATTGACCGCACAGAAATGTCAGCGGCAGCATCAAGAGAACATGTGCTCTGTTTCCAAGAATAGAAGTGGATTTGCTTTGATCCTTTCATATGACCAGGGACATCTCACGTGACCACTGACTTTCAGGGGTAAACAAGAGGCCTTGCCCCTTTGGTCAGCCCCTCATATGTTTAAACCAACCAAAGCAGGACCCAGACAAGTTCAAGGACCAGACTGGGGAACTTTGAGTGTCCCGTGGGAGAAAAAGCAGAACAGAGTCCCCTAATCAGGTTGCCCTCAGAAAAGTGACCTGTACTTTTAAAGAAGTTAAAAGAACAGCCTGTTTCATCCCCCTTTGACTTTGCTGGGTCTCTGTCCTTTGTTCTTCCCTAAATTGACACCACCCTCGCTTTCTAACCCCTCCATGAAAGCAGCAAGATGGTTGAACCCATGAACTTTTCAGTCGAGGCCCACACAGTATCAAAGCTAACTGGGGGTCTGATGGCAAATGCTTTGAAGTTGAGGGTCTTGCTGAGTGGAGTTCCTCTGTCTCAAGAGTGGGTGGAGTGGGAGAGCAGTATTCCAGGGCAAGAGTTTGGACCAGATTTGCAGAAATAACCCCGAACTAAACACCTCTTATCAGTGGTGTTTGGCCACCTACACTGTGGCTTTGTCTTGGGTAGGCCCTTCTCTATGAGTTCTTCTGCCTTCTTTATCTGCGTGTCTGAAGCTCTTACTCTAAAGTCCTGAGTACAAGCCTGCCTGATCGCCTTGCATTCATGAAGCCAAGCTTAGGTAGGATATGGCTCCGGTCAATCCCAAACCTTGAACTAGAACATGCTGTTGGGAAGTGGAGTTTGCTGCACACAGCCTGAGTTTTAGCGGGCCATCGAGTGGCCGTCACCCTGAAAACCGAACCCAGAATGGAACCTATTTTGTTTTTTAGAAACCAAAAACATGAAAGCCTGACAGGTGTCAACTCAAGCTCAAACAAGAGAATAGAGGGCAAGAGAGCACTGGGGGGGGGGGGGGAGCATTCCTGGATCCTGTAAAGTGTGTCTTTCTGGGAAGCTGTATTAAGTCAGCTTTTCAAATCCCTCTCTACAAAATGAATGAAGGAAAGAGCAGATTATACTTGAACTCAGTAACTTAAGACTGAGCGTGAGCTTAGTTACTTGACACTCTTTAGTTCCAGAGAAGAAATTCAAAGTTAGAAGTCAACTATCTTTCACCTGACTGGAGTCTGCCAAATGCTCCGTGAAGATGTTCATGGAGAGGGAGCTCCCCATTTCTCAACCTGCACATTAGGGTGGAAAGGTTGAGTCTGTCTGAGCTCTTCCTCAAATCTTACCTCTGCTAGGAAGACCCAAGTCCGTCTATCTGACATCATGGGAAAGGGAGCCGTACTGAGACTGGAAAGCCACAAAAACAATTCCGGAATTGGACCTTCCTGTCCTTCTAGCCTACTGGGTTCTGAAGGTGAACCCAGGGCCTTGGGCTTGCTCGGCAAGTACTCTATCGCTGAACTGTATTCCCAGCCCATCTTTTTAGCTGTCATTGTTTGGTTTTTATTATTTATTTTTATTCTTATGTGCATTGGTCTTTTGCCTGTGTGTATGTCTGTGCAAGGGTGTGGGGTGTCCTGGAACTGTAGTTACAGACAGTTGTGAGCTGTCATGTGGGTGCTGGGAATTGAACTCGGGTCCTCTGGAAGAGCTGTCAGTGCTCTTAACCACTGAGCCATCTCTCCAGTCTTTTTTTTTTTTTTTGGACAGGATTTCTGTGCGGCTCTGGCTGTCCTGGAACTTGCTCAATAGACCAAGCTGGCTTTGAACTCACAGATCTGCCTGGCTTTCCCGCTCAAGTTCTGGGATTAAAGGTATGTGCCACCACCACCCAGCTTACAGGAAGATTGCGTTTTGAGCAAATTTTCATTTACCATAATTTGTCACTAATTAAATCAATTAATTTAGTGTGTGTGTGTGTGTGTGTGTGTGTGTGTGTGTGTGCGCGCGTGTGTGATGAGGAGGAGGAGGAGAAGGAGGCACACGTGTATGGAAGTGGGGACAGCTCCAGGAGTCAGGGTTCTCCTTCCACTGTAGGTACTGGGGACTAAACTCAAGCTGGCATGCTCACACAGTGAACGCTTTTATCCACTGAGCCATCTTACTGGCCATACTTTTTTATTTTATTTTTTTAATTTCCCGGTGGATATACAGCTCTACCTTTCTTCTCTAGATTGACCTCTAGATGGTTTGGAAGCTTTATTGAAGCTTACTTGAAAGTTTAGGAAAAGTTGGTCTGTGGTAGAAAAATTGCTTGGATCAAAATGTGTCCTTTAGTTGGTGCTTTTCTCTAAGGACGTCTCAGCTAGACCTACCCACAACCTTTTATCCCTCACCCCACTAGCTGTTTGGACCCCTGTTTATTTCGTGTTTGTCAAATTTTTAACAGGAAACACATAGCCCTATGGTACTTTGAATTCTTGAGCAACATTCAGCCTGCTTCTGGACTTTTTCTATGCCCTCTTCTCCTCCCTCCTTTCTTTTTAAACTGATTCTTGAAAGGTTGTTTCCTGGGGCTGCGGCGCCAGGTGCTTGGACCGGGTGATGGTGACATAGCGCCCCCTGGTGGAGTTTTATGAGAATTTCAAACTTCTCCCCAGAAGGCTTGAGTGTGAAGGTTTATCTCCACCGGCCTGTTACATGTTATATGCATGATAAATTGACAGTGCCCAATGCTATGCCTATACCAACTGTGTGAGAGGTGTTTTATTCATCACTGCCCCATTACCAGAAGTTTACCATAAAATTAATCTTCAGCTATCCAGAACTGGGCAGCAAACTGCACTTGTACCTCACCCACATCTGTGTAGGAGGCAGGTGAAGAGAAAAGGACTGTCTGCAATATCAACAAAGAAGAGCCCAGGAACCAAGAAGAAAGGAGAAACTGATTCAAGGACTTGGTCATGAACAGGGCTCACCCTCCGGTCTCACCCTCAGCCCTCACTTGGCTCTGAGCCCAGAAACAAACCAAGCCAACATTTGAGAATATGCCAGACTCTGTTCTCAGGGCAAGTGGGGTTAGGCAGAAAGTCTAGCATAAACTAGGCCCTTGGGGCGTCTGTGGTATGTCCACTGTGCCACCTCCTTTACCAGGACCTCTGTCTGGCCCTACCTGTCCTCCCTCCCCCTTTCCCTTCAGTCCTTGTTTAGTTCTGGGGGTCACTTCCTTCTTCGTTGCCATTGGGGGGTCTCTGTAGCCTGGGTGATACCGTCATAGACTTGAGTCTGACCCAGGGCTTAAATTGTTGGCTTATCTCTTGTCTGCAGCAAGTGGACCCGCAATAGACAGTTGTCTAGAATCTCCATCCAGAAGCACTGACAGTAGGAGTGATGATTGATAGTGAGGACTGGGAGTGGGCTCTGTGGGAGAGTTCTAGCAGCCTCAGGTCTGACCCTCAAGACTAAACAACCAAAGCCCCGCCACCAACATCAAAAGACCAAACAGTTTGGGCACCGATTTGGGGTGTTTACTCTCCCCAAGAACAAAGAGAGCAGGCCATGACCCAAGAAGATGATGTCAGGCTTTAGGAAGGTTGGAATTGCCCAGGGGTTGGCAGAGCCTCTTACCTGTTGAGCAACACATTTAGAAGGAAGGAGTGCTGGGGGTGGGCAGTGGGACCAGATGAGCCTTTAGTAACCAGGAGTCACACAGTTGGAAGACACAGAAGGAATTGTGTAACTTGGATACCACAAAGTCCTTATTCTTCCGAAACCTACATAGTAGTCGGTGAGGAAAAACTCCCCAAGGGAAACTATTTCAAAACCAGGACAAAGCCAGATGTGTCAGCTGTTTCGGAAAAATAAGGCAGATTTTCTGTAAGTGCCCCCGGGACTCCAGCAAAGAAGTCCGTTTGAGCTCTCGGGGAAAGCTGCCTCCGGGGTGGAAGGGGTTACAGTCTGCATCTGCTGACAGGCAAAATGGTGCCTGGGATGTGAGAAGCGAGGGGGGAAGTCCCCACATTCAAGGATGCTGGGTAGTAAATCCCACATGAAAGGGGGCAAAGCCAGCTTCGAAAAAGTAGGCACGCTAAAACACGGAGTTGGGAAAGTACCAAGCATGGACACGGAATAAAGGTTGGATTATGCAAATTTATGCTATTATTAAATTCATTTTTTTAATGACTGCAAAGTTCAAAATGAAGTCAATCATTAAAGATCAGGGGGTCCAAGAGATCAAGGAATGGGGTCACAAAGAAAGATGGGATTTACTGGTTTATTTCTGGAATAGGAATTACCCCAGCTGGTCTAAAATCCAAATGTGACCAAATATGCCTTGATTCCCCTGCTTCCATCATGAGGACTGGGATTGCAAGTATACCCCCACCATGCCTGGTTTTTGTGGTACTGGGACTTGAACCTAGGGCAATGTGCATGCTAGGTAGGCATTCTGCCAACAGAGCTCTGATACCAGCCCAAAAGAATATAATCTCAACCCATGTCATACCCACCTTTAATCCCAGGACTCAGGAAGCAGAGATAGGCCGATCTCTTGAGTTTGAGGCCCACCTGGTCTACATATATATTGAGTTCCAAGCCAGCCAGGGCAATGTCTTGAGATCCTGTCTGAAAAAATAAAGTAATAAAAAGATTGGATCTACTTTACAGAATGAGACAACTGATTCTGGTTTTGAGCTGTGAGCAATATTTATTCCCTTGGGTGAAGGCAATCAGCTGTGCCCAGAGAAACAGCTCTGACCATAGAATTCTGGGCTCTGGCAGAGACTCCTCCCTTGGAAGCCATTTTGTTTCGTGCTCTTCCCCTGGCTTGGCTTCTTCCCTCCCGCTTAGCAAGTCCCGTCAGCATCCTTTCCTTGAGACTTTTCTCCTCAGCATCAACTGGAGGCTCAGAGACAGGGAGTTTTGCACCAACAGGTTGGAGCCAACTGCTGCCCCATAGGACCATTACCTTCCCCAAGAAGAAAGGGTACAATGCAAGTGCCCACGAGAGCCCACAGGAGCAAGATGAGCGGCCTATATGTACAGGTGTTCTAGGTGCTGTCACTGGAAGAGCTCCTTGAAGGGAGAAGAGCCTGGTCATCCTTGTCCTGCTGCTCTGCAGCCTGCAGCAGCTGGTAAAATGTTCCTGAAGAGCTCTCACGATACAGCACTTTCTTGGAAGCCATCAACCTCAAGCTGGGACTGTAATAATGATGCCAAAATGAAGAGAAACCATAGACTCCCACCAGGCATAAGGCATTGATCATCACATGCCAGCAGAAGAAGGTGGTGACAAACATGATGTCACTGATGTCGTCGTCCTCCCATGGGTAGCCAGAGACGGGTCTAAACAGAATGAAACCTGCCTGAATCAGCCATGTGCCCATCATCAGGAACAGGAAGGTCTCTATCATCCAGAGGTGAAACCTCTCAGGAGCCCACAGCTCTGCCGTCAACACCAGCATCAGCAGGAACACCACCAAGATGAGGAGAGAGTGGACCTGCAGCTCCACCCCAGATGAATCCTTAACGTGGGACACGAGCAGCAGCAGCAGCACATACATGGCCAGGACCGTGGAACCTCTTTCTAAGACCACCCTCCTCTGCCGCAGCACGTTCTTGCTCATGACTTCTACACAACCGTCAAGGGTAAGAAGGGCGAACATGGTGAGATGCTGCCACTCCTTGGGGAACATAAACCTTGGTGGCATCTCTTTGCTCATTAATTTCAACCCCCCTTCAACAGAGGTGACCTCGTAAATTATCAAGAGGGAGCCAGTCACTGCCTTCAACCAGCCTGTATGGGCTATTTGCCACAGCCTGGCCCATCTCCCCTTATTCTTAGAAAGGTATGAAGGATACAGAAGAGAGTCACTGAATATCATAGCCCTGGAGACTACTATTGCCTGATACAGCCCATATAAGGCCAGAAATAAGCCTGGATACACATGACCAATAAAGTCTCCCATTGAGCTACTAATCTCACAAAATGCAAAACTCAGGTATGGGCGCCTCAGGTTCTAGGCTTTGGGAAGAACTGCTTTCCACTTAGTTTTATCATCTCACTTCACCCACCGCTCTCCCACAGAGAGGAAACATTTCTTGAGACAAGCCTACACATTGGGTGGAAATATGGCTTCATTATACCGTTCCACTCTGGCGCACTGAGAACTGAGTGGGCTTTCGGGGGTTCATCTCCATGACTTCTGAGGGGCTTTAGCTCATGCTTGTCCCTGGCTCAAGTTGACTTCCTCTCAAGGAGCCTGGTGCTCAAGTGGAAAGGCAGGGAAGGAGAGGGTGGGGTGGGTTGCCCAGGTTCTCAGAGAAAGCCTGTGTGTGCCTAAACTCCCAGGCATCCTGTAGTGATCCTCAGACCTAATCATTAGACCCCACTTCAGTCTATCTGTACAAGCAGATGCCTTTGGTCTGAGCACAGACATTTAAACATTGAGCTATGAGACCGTATAACAGCATCCACCTGGCTTCTCTGCTCTTCTGTGGTAGACGTATCTTAAAGACCTCAGAGAAATTTCCTCCCCTTCCCTCCTTCACGACTGTCAACAAGCCGTCACCATCATTATGGCCTGTAGACAAACCTACAGAGGTGCATTCTGAGGTTTTTTTGTTTTTTGTTTTTTTCCCCAGGGACTGTGGTGGTGTACATGTGCCAGCAAAACTAAGTTTGCATGATGTTTTCCAGAAATCCCTTCCCCCAAATGGCTCCCAGCGAAGGTTGGCTACAGGTAGAGTTTTCTCAAGGGTCGTGTATAGTGGGACAGGAAATAGTCCACCTACTTCTTTTCTCTCTGATACCAGTTATCTGCCAGTTGAGCAGAGGCAGAGGGGATTGTGGGGGGACAAGGTACAGGGAATGGTATGTGTGCAGTACACACCTGGTTCTGGATTTACTGCAGAGGGCACATGCAATGGGAGTTGTCTAGGGAGAATGGGTGTCCTGAGAACAGGAGCTTCATCAATGATCATGAGCCAAGCTGACATTCATCTTCTTCCTAATCATTTCACGATGCTGCCTGCAAAGGCAGAGCAGAGGCTACCATATCTGTGTGCTCACAGTATCCAGCTGGGGAGGAAGGACAATTATCCCCACATCACAGCACCACTCCTGAGCTCTCACTCCTAGCCAAATATGACGTTTCTAATAAGCCTATCACAGCATGAGTGAACCTCATCCACAGAGCATCAGGCTAGAGATGTAGTTCAGTTGCTAAAGTACTTGCCACACAAGCATGAGGACCTGAGTTCAATCGCCAGAACCCAAGAAAAACCCAGTTATGGTGACGTGTGCGTGTAATCCCAATGCTGTGGAAGCAGAGGCAGCAGATCTCTGGGGCTCACTGGCCAGTCAGCCTATCCTACTTGGTGAGTTTCAGGCCAATAAGAGAGCATGCCTCAAAAAACAAGATGGATGGTAACCGAGGAACTACACCCAATATGGCCTCCATTTGCACAAGTGCATATGTGCACACATACCCCCATGAAAACACACACACACACACACACACACACACAGACACAGAGAGAGAGAGAGAGAGAGAGAGAGAGAGAGAGAGAGAGAGAGACAGATAGACAGACAGACAGACAGACCACAAAATATCACAACAACAAAGTACACGGTAAACATCATTGTTCGACATTGTGATCTCAAGATGACTAGGAGTTATGAGTCTACCCAAGTGCTGAAAAAAAAAAAAAATCCTAAAACAAGCCATTCTAGATCAGGACCTCTGTAATCTGTTCTTTCTCAAGGTGGCTTAACGCCAGAAAACTGAAACGTCTCCCTCTGCCCTTAAAGATGACAGTTACTCAGATTGCTTCAGGCTGCTGAGGAATTTGGTAGGCTGGGGAATGAGCGCAAAGACAAACTGGGAAAATAAAGCTCCATTCTGCCTTCTAAATAGACCTGCTTTGCTTATTTGAGTTTAAAATTGCGTAGTCGTTGTAGGAAAATCCGGGAAACTATATAAGCAAAAAGAACATTGAAATTTGCCCATAGGGCAACCCATTTTGTTTTTCCAGCCCCCTCCTGGCTCCAGGGAATTGTTTCTTCTTAAACTTTTCCTGCCTTTTTTTTTTTTTTTTTTTTTTGAGCTGAGGACCGAACCCAGGGCCTTGCGCTTGTTAGGCAAGGGCTCTACCACTGAGCTAAATCCCCAACCCATCTTGCTTCCTTTTAAAAGACAAACTAAAGATCACCTGTAATCTTACAGTCTGGTATGACTATGGTCACCAGTGAGGTGGCAATTCGCCCTTAAAAGCACAAGCAAGTGGGAAATACATTTGTCTATTCATCTGGAAGCTAGAATTTGGATTCTACTATTAGCTTTCTCTTGAATGTCTGACAGGATTCTACTACGCAGCTCTGGCTAGCCTGGAACTCAATATGTAGACCAGGGTAGCCTTGGACTCACAGAGATTCCCTGCCTCTGCCTTCCAAATGCTGAGATGGAAGAGGAGGAGGAGGTAGATTGGACTTCATTTTCTGTAGAGTAGAAGTGAGAAGGTGCTGCTGTGTAGAGGTGAGAAGTAAGTTCTTCCCTTGGGTGAATTAGCCAAACACCAAGCATGGTAGAGCATGAATGCTCAGCAGGAGGCCACTCAAAGGGAACAATCTACAGTGACACATCTGAAGTTAACCAGGGGAGGCGACTCTGGGGCTCTCTTCAGTTCTTGGATTCACCCTGGAAGAAGCATAGCACTCCTTGTTCTGCATATCATCAGCCTGTGGGGATAGGGTCCCATGTGGCCCCAGCTTGCCTCCAACTCCCAATATAATGAAGAATGGCCTTGGACTTCTGATCCTTCTGGACTTCTCCTGTGTATTGGGATTACAGGCATGCACCACCTGGCCAGGCTCATGTGCTGGCTGGAAAGTACACCTGGGCTTCATCAACATCAGGGAAGCACTTTTCCAACTGAGGCACATGCCCAGCCCTTACTGTTGCCTCTCATCTGCTAGGGCTGTGGTAAGGTGGGGTGTCAGAACTCACCCCATCCTGGACTTATTTCTCCAGCTGTGCCTACAGCTGTGAGTAGAGCACCAGTGGTCAGAGGAAGGGGAAAAAAGCAGCTCTGACCTCACAGGAGTGAGAGGCTGGAACTGGCATGTGTGCAGGGCAAGTCGTTCTCTGAGGTTCCCATCTGGGGTGATCAGATCCCCACTTTGGCCCAACACCAGAGGATCCATCCTGTTATTAACACATGAGCATCCTGATCTCCGGGCTTCAAAGACAGGACTTGTCCATCCTGCACCAGACCTGCCCACAGGCGTGTGGAAGGAAGCTGAGTGTGGTGAGCGATTAGCAGAACTTCCAGACAGCTGCACAGTCTGGGGACATGGAGTAACTGAAAAGGTGTTCAGCTGGGAAAGCTAGGCGTAACCACAGAAACCTGTGAAGGTCTCACATCGTCTAGCCTCTACACACTTGGACTCAGCAGAGTCTGTCAGTGGCTGGTGCCATTTGTACTAGCTACATCGGGAGATTCCAGAGTGAGCAAGAAGGCACTCAGGAATTACTGGCTGCTGGAATCCTGCTGTGTGTGTGAAGGCATGTAAAGAACTGGGAGATATAGTTCTTACCCCCAGAGAGCTTACAATTTAGCTGAAAGCACAATGCATTTATACAAACATGTATACCCTAACACTGTCTATACACCCTAGAATTAAAATACTTTACATTTCTAACCACCACATTAGATAAATATAAAAGATAGAATTAGCGGACTATTATAGTTGTTTTACTTTAAATTTTTTAAAAATGTGTTATATATTTTGACCATGATTTCCCAGCTCCCCCAATTCCTCCCAGATCCTCCAACCTCCCTGCCCACCCAACTTCATGTTCATTCTCTCTCTATCTTTCTCCCTAAAAACAAACAAAAAATGAAAATTAAACAAAAGATAAAAATTACCAAAACAAAGCAAGGTCCACAAAACACATGCACACACACACACACACACACACACACACACACACACACACACACACACACACACACACACACACACACACACACACTCACACACACACACACACATACACACACACACACAAACATATGGAGTACTGTTTGTATTGGCCGACTAGTCCTAAGCATGAGGCCTGCCCTGGAGTGTTGTTGATACACCCAGTGACACTCCATTGGAGAAAACTGACTTTTCCTTTATCAGCAATTATCAATTGCGAATAGCTTCTTGGATGGTGGCGGGACCTCCATATCTACTTCCCCTTCTCGGTGTTGGGACCCCATCTGGCTTCAACCTGTGGAGGTCCTGTGCATGCTGCCTCAGTCTCTGTGAGTTTATATGTGGATCAGTCCTATTGTGTCTGAAAGATACTGTTTCCTTAAAATTCTCCATCACCTCTGGCTCTTAATCTTCTAGTCTCCTCTTCTGCAAAATCCCTGAGCCTTGAGATGAGAGGTTGATAAAGACATCCAAAGTCTCTCATTCTCTGCTCATTGTCCAGTTGGGGGTGTCTGTGTTAATTCCCATCTACTGAAAGAAGACTCTCCTGTGATGAGGATTGGTCCATGTACAGATCTATGGGTATAGCAATATGCCATAGGATATATTTATCATATATTTCATCATAAAACATTATTTCAACAAGTAATTTATATATCATTTAATAACTGATCAATACTGATCTTATAAACTCCAGTACTTCTATTTTATACTCATTATACCTCTCAAGACAGGTTAGGTCACAGTATTCCAGGTACATGTGTGACTGTGTAACTGTGCTCACATGCTAGTGACCAATATGTATCCTTTGATGTCTAGTCAAAGTGGGGATCTGATCATTTAAGATAGCAGTCTCAAAGAGTGACATGCCCTGAACACCCACCAGTTCCAGCTTCTCATTGCTGTGAGCTCAGGGCTGCTCTTCTCCCTTCTCTGATGTGCTAGAGAGTCAGTCAGCCTTCTGGGAGAAAGAGCCAGGTGGAAAGGAGTGGAAGGTGGCTTTTTGGGACTAGCAGGAGATAAACTGTACAGCTCATTTCTGTTGAAGAAATGAGGCTTATGGAGAGGAACCATAAGCCCTGATTTCTTTGGAGCAATTTGGCTTTTTCATGTTTTCTCTGTTCCCCAACTAAAGAGTGATTTTTTTTTTTACTCTGAGTGTCCAGTTTTCAATGATAAATCATGTGGTCACTTTAATTATAAGTTACAATTCAATTATATCACTATTTAAATAGAAGCAGAGCTTACAATAGGATATGGTGAGTCAAGCCACCACAATCATCAACATAAACAAACAAACAAACCTTCTCTTCTGACTGTCCTACAGTATTCAACATTTATGACATAAATAATTCTTTAAATGGTTTCTCCTCAGGTATTTGTCACAGAGGTAAAAAATATGATGAATATTTAAAATTGGTACCAGAAGTGGGGTCTTTTCTGTGGCTGCTAGACCATGTGGACAGAAGCTTTGGAATTGTTTAAAAGAAGATTTGGAAAATTTTAAGGATAAGGGCTAGATAAACTTAGAATACACTTAGCTCAGCTTAATGGGTAATTCTAGTGGGAGCTTCAAGGACAAGGACAGATAGGAATATGAAGATGGACTCAGGGATTACATATGAGAATGAGGACTCTACTGTAGATTTAACTAGAGGCCATGCATACTACACTGTGGCAAGAAACTTGGTTATTTTTTTTTTTTTTTGGTATGTGCTCCATACCTCACAGGAGGTCATATTTATTGGCTTTTTGACTGGGCCTTATCTAGCTTAGGCTGACCTTGACCTCACAATGTAGCTAAAGCTAGGATTAAAAGTGAGTGCCATCACACCTGGCTTGTCTTTTAAAAGAAAGCTGGTGAGCATTTATTATTTAAACTTTGCCATGGAAACTGTTTTAGTGACTGTCTTTTGCATGCCTTGGTGTATATGTGTATTTCTGGAATAGATATTAGGCTTATCATCCACAGACAGCAAGAATCTATCCTGGCTGCTGTAAGAGAAAAGGAGTGTATTAAACAGGTTCGTTAACAGCATTATTGTGAGGGACAGATAAGGGTTCCAGGTTAAGTTTAAAAGGCCCATGTCTAATACCTCACTATTGAATGCACTTAAGCTGAAAGAACCTCTAGAGGCCGCCATCTTTGCTACTTCTTGTGTTGTAGAATGGAAGTGTCATGCAGATCTAGTTTCCTCATGTGAAGTCGTGAGTAGATTATATCAGCAGATTGGTCATATGTCTCCATGCTAGCTAAGAATAATTTTATTTTACTAAAAATAAAATTCTGCCAGTATGTTCCTTTCCACCGCTCTGTCTGAATACCTGAGCGAACAACTTGAAGGAGGACGGCTTTATTTTGGCTCCAGTGTCTGAGGATTCAGTCCATGGTCGCTTGGCTCTCATGCACATGGACAGAACATTCTGGTGGTGGGGACACAGAGTGGAAGGAGGCTATTCACATCATGATGGGCAGAAAGCAGAAAGTCAGACAGGAACCAAAGGTCAGGTATAACCTTCAGAAGCATGCCACAGTCATCTACTTTCTCCATTGAGGCTCCACTTCCTTAAAAATTTCACACCTCCCAAAATAGAGTCATTTGAATACATGAGCCTTGGCAGATACATCAGAGTCAAACCCTAATTCTGGAGAAGTGGACCCGACAGTGTGGAGCTGGTAAAGAAATGGAATTCTTTACTCAAAAGATATTTGCACCTAACATTTTGGCATGCTGTCACACCAACTTCATAAAAATATGGACCGATTCTCCCACACTGTAGAATCCCCTCTCCTTACATCTACCATGATAAAAATAGGGTTTGTTTTTTTGTTTTGTTTTTTGTTTTTTTGGTGTTTTACAATGGGATAATGGAAAAAGAGATCTCAGTTTATTAGAATCTGTTTTTTCTCAAAGCAATTAAGTTAAAAGTATTATTCTTAGGCAGGCCTGGTGACGCAGGCCTGTGGTATCAGTTGCTCCAGAGATGGAGGCAGGAGAATCACAAGCTCTATAGGATAAGTGCAAGGCCAATCTAGGCAACTTAGTGAGACTGTAACACAACAACAATAAAGATTTAAAGCAGTGGAGATGAGGTTAGGCTAGGGGGAGATGGCTTAGTGGCTAATAATTTGATCTGTTCTTAGAGAAGACCCGAGTTCATCTCTCAGCACCCATGTCAGTCATGGGCTTCTGCATTCATGTGTGCATAACCCCATACAGATACACACACACACACACACACACACACACACACACACACACACACACACACACATTCTTAAAATACATAAAAGTTTAGAGAAGTATTTGAAAGAGCTGGGCATGTACCTCCATGGTAGAGTGTTTGCGAACCTAACCCGTACAAAGTCCTGGGTTGATCATCCCCCTCACCACAACACGAGGACCACCAGAGATTAGTGTTCCTATGATAGATCTGCTTACATCTTTTTCTTTCTTAGCTTACCTTCCTCATTGTTAATATTTGAATGCATCTATATATTCTGAAAATCTTTTTTTTGACTGTTGTATATGATGAAGACATTTCTTCATAGTGTCCTGTTACCATTTCGTTGTGGGACAGCATCTCATTATGTAGCATAGGTGGCCCTCAGACTCACCATGTAATCCAGGCTGTCCTCAAACTTGCAAACTTGTGTCCCAGGTGTTATAATTGCAAACATGTGCTACCCCACCCATCTCTGACCACAGATTTAAATAAACTGGGTTTTTTTAAATCTTTTTTTGTAATTATTATATTTATTGTCCAGCTACATATATTTATCAAAAGTCGTACAATTTATTTTTAAAATACATTTATTCGTTGGCTGTTACATACATGTATGTGATGTATTTGATCGTAGTCACACATCCCGACCCCTCCCCTCATGTCCCTCCAGCTGCCTCTAGATTCCTTCTTCTCTCCAACACATACATCTCTTTTGACATTCAGTGTATTTTTTTTTTTTTTTTGGTAACTCATTTTCATTTTCCAAGTGAACAGGGAAGCAAATGGGCCTAGTACTTACATGATTTATGCTTCATGTTGTTGAGGGGGGTTCACAGAACATTTAGAAGGGGCAGAAAAAAGGGCTGCAGAACTAAACTTTATTAAGCATAAACTATATAGAGAATGTGTTTTTAAACGAATTGTTAGTTGGTATAGAAAACAGTGGTTCTGGTATAAACGTTTCATAGAGAAACATCACTGTACTTGGCTCACATTTACCCCTTAGCGGCCCCCATTTCTCCTCCTACTTCTTTCTTGTCCCTTCTTCCACCCAAATAGCTACTCTAGGAGGCACTGCAATATGTTCTCCATTTGTAAGGGTTCCACATTTCAGGTGGTAAGACAAAATCTTCCCAAAAGAAAGAACATGAGACACAAGACAAGGAAGAATGTGTCTGTCGCATGGGTAAAGGGACAGTGGGCTTAGAAGAGTTGCTACCGGGATCCAGATCAAGGGAGTATGAGAATTTTGTGGAAGGGACCTTCTTGGTAATAGCAATATAGGGGAAGTTGATGCTAGTTGTAGAATAACTGTGGTAAAAATGTGACTAGCAGCAGGTTTAGTTGTTTGGGAAAGACTCACATGTGAGATTAACTAAATTAGATTCTAGTAAACTCTGGTTGAGCTGGTCGTAAATCATCACTAAAAATTTTGCTTTGCCTGGACTAGGAGCCAAAAATAAGAAATATGGTAAGGGTTCATGAAAATTTTGTTCACATAAACTTTAAAAAGTGAGATAGAAAAGTGTTAATTCTTAACTTTATTTGTATTTGAAACAATGCTAATCCACGCACATCCCATACATACGTGGCATTCTAACAATGCAGTAGTGAATTATACTATATGTCATGCTGTTTCCATACAGTACCACCGCTTTAGTTGACTAACAGGGACACCCACCACTGCCATTCCATTTGTGGGAAGGCTTTATTCCTTGGCTAAAACTTAGTGGTAGAATCCCTGCTGAACTCTGATGTCTTTTCAGGCTTCCTGCGGTATCTTCCCGAGTGGATAGTTCTTGTAGCCCACTCTTCTCAGTCCTCTTAGTCCACTCTCTCCTCTCACTTCTCCTGACCAGCATAATCTAGGCTATGTCACTTTTCCAGGTCATCTTTTTACCCCCTCATTGGTTACAGAGTCAGTGACAGGCATAATAGCTGGGACTACCTACCATCCTCCAGGGACATTACCTTCACTGAGAAACAAAGGAGGCATTACAAGTGCCCAAGAGAGCCCACAGGAGGAAGATGGGGTGGTGTATATATTCTAGGCGCTGTCACTGGAAGAGCTCCTTGAAGGCAGAAGAGCCTGGTCATCCTTGTCCTGCTGCTCTACAGCCTGCAGCAGCTGGTAAAATGTTCCTGAAGAGCTCTCATGATACAGCACTTCCTTGGAACCCTCCAGCCTCAAGCTGGGACTGTAATAATGATGCCAGAATGAATAGACTCCCACCAGGCATAAGGCATTGATCATCACATGCCAGCAGAAGAAGGAGGTGACAAACATGATGTCACTGATGTCTTCGTCCTCCCATGGGTAGCCAGAGACCGGTTCTAAACAGAATGAAACCTGCTTGAATCAGCCATGAGCCCATCATCAGGATCAGAAAGTTCTTGATCAGCTGGAGACAAAAGGACCCACAAGTCCACAGCTCTGCTGTCAACACCAGCAGCAGCAGGAGCACATAGAAGGCCAGGGCTGTGGAACCTCTTTCTAGGACCACCCTCCTCTGCCACAGCATGTTCTTGCTCATGACTTCTACACAACCATCAAGGGTGAGCAGGATGAATATGGTGAGGTGCTGCCACTCTTGAGGGTACGTAAACCTTGGAGGCATCTCTTTGTTAATCAGCACCATCCTATCATTAAGACAGAAGACCACGTGAAATGTTAAGAAGGGGCCAATCACTGTCTTCAGCCAACCTGCAAAGGATATTTTCCACAGCTTGGAACATCTCTTTTGATTCTTGGGAAGGTATGCAAGATACATGGGAGAGTCATTAACTATCATGGCCTTGAAGACCACTGTTGCCTGATACAGTCCATTGAAGAAAATGTATAACCCGGGCAGAAATGGCCACCAAACTTTCCATTCCCCATGAAATGATAGGTCTATTTGTATAGAAAGTAAAGAATGAAACTGGAGACTTCTCAGCCTTCTTTTCCCTCACTGGCCCATCAAGTTTGGGTTGTATGCATGGAGATAATGTCTACCTATTTATATCATCTCCTTCTGCCCACTTCTGTCTCCCACATAATGGAAAGTTCTGGACAGGAGCCCTACACCTTGGGTGAGGGGCGTCTCATTGTCTCATTCTCTTCTAGTACAGGGTGAATTGACTAACTGAAGCCAAAGGAGGGGGCGTGAATGTTTCGGAAAGTGCGCCTGCAGGATTGTGCGCGCTCTCTAGCTCTGCTTTGGGGCCCTGCTGGAGCCTCTACTCAGCTCTGTCCCCCTTTCCTGGCTTGATTCCTCCTGACTCTGTCTAGTTCATGGAGCTGGGTGGTGCCTGAGCATGGAGAGTATCTGGGAATGGACTGGCTAACTCCTAAGTCTGTGTGCATCCCTGAAGACTCCTGCTCATTTATCAGCTCATGTACTCCGGGCAAACGTTTGTGGTTTTGTTTGATGGAGACCTTGCTGTGTAGCTCAGACTAGCCTCTAACTCACGATTTTCCTGTCTTAGCCTCTCCAGCATTGGGATTCTAACCAGGAAATATGTGGGTTTGTGCTCATACATGTAAATCTCCTACTGAGCTCCTACTTGGTGCCTTTGCTCTTTTACAAGGGAAGCTTAAGGGCCACCAGGAAAGCCCCTCCCCTGCCCTTCCGTGGTTCATAGCTGGATAATAGATGAACTCACCAAGCCAGCCTCTGAGGTCAGTTTTGGAGCACTGTGGTAGAATATTCTAGCCAAATGCAGATACAGATATCTCAAGACATAAGAATCTGGTCAGCTGCTTATATTTTACTGAGAAGTACCACCTCAACTTTATTCTCTCTTTAATTATAATCGCTGTGTGTCTAATATAAAAGGGCAGAAAGAGCTCTAGGCACTAGATGTCAGCTAGTTGCATACTTGGGATTTCAACCAAGCTGAGAGTCTTCATACTCAAGGCTGTCTTCAAACTCCTGATCCCACTCACTGCCTCTACCTCCTGAGAGCTGAGGTGACAGACATGCACCACCTGCATGCATGTCTGTGTGTGTTTGTGTAAATTACGGTGTCTAATCTATTGTCTTGATGTACATAGACTTTATGGCATGTTGACTATAGTCAAAACAATTCACCTGTCCATCATCTCACATAGTTACATTTGTTTGTGGCTAGACCAGCTAAGGCTACACTCAGCAAATTTCCAATGTGTGACATATTGTTATGAACTATAATCAGTATGCTGTACCTTAGTGTTCTAGAGCTCATCCATCCCACGTTACTGAAGTCTACAGCTTGACCAACATCTCCCTGTCTCCGAACCCTTCCCACTGTCCCTGGTAACTGGCATTTGTTCTCTGCTCCTGCAAATTCAACTTTGAAAAAAAGAAAAAGATTCCACAGATAATGAGAAAATGCAGCATTTGCCTTTGTCTTAACCCAGGGCATTCTGGATTCATCTATATTGTTAAAGATGACAGACTCTTCTTTTTTAGAGCTGAATAAGATAGCATTCTCCACAGCATCTCTGTAAACTAACCTCTAGCATGCATAAGGCTTGATTCTATTCACTTAGATTCAGACATCCACTAGAAACATTGGAGCAGACCCCCATAGGTAAGGTGAAACGATTGTGTCAGGGGAATTCAGGCCATCCTTTTCACCAGTGAAAGTAGATTTGGGTGTGAAAAATACCATGAGTGTTTTTGATTGTGCTTCAGAGGAAACTGCCTCTCTTTTTCCTACGTTTATTTGAATCTCTTTTTTCCCTTTTTCCACTCCTGTGGTGTAGACTGGCAAGCAAGTTACAGGACTTCTTTTCTTTCTTAAAGAAAATAAATTTATGGTTTTAAATTCTGTGTAGGCATGTGTGTCTTTTGAGTGTGAGTATGTGCAGAGTGTAGGTGCCCACGGATCCCAGAGGCATTGGATTCCCCGGATCTTGCAGTGGCTCTTATCTCTGGTCCCTTCCTGTTATTCCCCATTGCTTCCTGAGGTGTGGGGTGAGCAGCTTTTTTCTACCATCCATTCCCATTGACACATACTCTTTGTTGCCAAGTTTGTTGTCAAGTCAAACTTAGGCAGAAACCTCTGAAGACAGGATCTACCAAAAAAAAAAAAAAAAAAAAAAAGTTTTCTCCTTCAAATTGTTGATCTTGGGTGCTTCCCAAAGCAATAAAGAGTCTGATGGACACATGTGAATAAAAGTTTTTGTTGGAATTGTTAAGGAGTGGAAATTACCACTTTGCTAGAGCTAACAGCTCACCAAGGTGCAAAACTGATACATAGTCTTCTAGAAAAGTCTGAACTAGTGCACAAGCAAAAATGTGATTAAAAAATATAAGCATCTGCAGTATTATAGCTGATGATAACCAGTGTTAGCCTTTTGTTGTAGGAATACAGCTGTGGATGGCAGGGCTGTAGAAGGAAAGAAAAAAAAAAAAAAGACTGGAAATTACCTCAGGATTCCAGTCCCAATTTCTCCCAACTAGCAGATTGCCTCTCTTTCTTATATTTTTAAAGATTCTGGTTCTTTACCATAGAAAGTAAGAGTTTTGAGATCTGTGTCCTCTCAGTGAGTAAGAGTGTAATTTTAAAAAAAATTTTGTAACAGGGTCTCACTGTCCTTGCTAGTCTAGAATTCACTGGGTTGGGGTTGAGAATTTAGCTTGGAGGGGAGACAAAAAAAAAAAAAAAAAAAAAAACAAGGCAACTAGAATTCACTGGGTAGACCAGCCTGCCACCACCTTCCAGCTCACAGAGATCCAATGAGTGCTGGAATTAAAGGTGTACACCACCATGTCCAGCTATATAAGTAAGTATTCTTAACTGTCCTTAAGGAAAAAAATATATACATAGAGAATAAAAAGGAGTGTTTACCACCTCCACCAAGTTTTATATTTTAGCCAATAAAAAAGATATTAAGAAAACTGTGTAATCATAATAACCCCCAAAGCTCCACAGGGTGAGTATCCAAACAGAAGTACAAACAGAAGTGTGAATGTGATGACAGACAGGACCAGAGAGGAAAGTTCCCCGGTAGTCTTCTTTTGCTCTGGGAAATTCTGAGCCACTCTGGGTAAAAGCGGTCCCTTGTGGCCGAATCTGCGGTTCCACTAAGTGTTTTCCATGAGTAGACATGCTTCCGAGCATCCCGCTTCTACCTGGGACGGACAGACAGACGGCAGTGTGAGGAATGGCCGTGTTTTCCCACTGGCCACCAGTGGCACTTCCTGTACCTTGGGGCTGTCAGGTCTAGGGACACGGTGAACGTGGGGGCACAAGCAAATACCACCCATCTCTTGACCACCACTTTCATCTCTTAATATCAGCAGTCAGGGGAGGAGAACAGAACATTCCCCAGGACACCTGAAGTTCAAGGTTGACAGCAGCACGGATGTAGAACAAGTAACCCCACGTAATGTTCCGTTTGTGAAATTTAGTCCTGCGCGTTGGCTTAACATCAAGGCTGTGTGCTGTTCATTAAAACATGAGCATTCTGATCTTAGGACTTTGAAGATAGGAGTCACTCATCCCAAACCAGACGCTACCCACAGAGGCCGAGGAGGAAGCCAAATGTGGTGAATGATTAGCAGAACAGCCAGACAACTCCAAAATCTGGGGATGTACAATACATGGAAAGTTATTCTAAGAGGGGAAATAGCCTGACCACAGAAACCCATGGAAGTCCTTCACTCCTCTCAGACCTGCCTCCCTCACCTGAGGACCCTCTATGTTTCTGAGTACTCCAGGTATAGCCAATGCCATTTGTCTGACTCCAATAGGTGATAAAATCGGGGGAAAGCTCCTCAGAATTCATTTTAAATGAGTTTGTTAACTGCGGTGGCACGCTCCTCACAGAGCTTAAATGTGTAGTGTATACACACACACACCACACACACACTTCACAAATGTCCATTAACAATGAGTCTTTAGAGTTAGAGAATACCGAGCCAAGTATGGTGGCTCGTGTGTGTAATCATCCTAGCACTTGAGATGCCGTGGCAGCAGGAATGTCATCAGTTTGAGGACAAGTTTGAGGACATAGTGAGGTTTAGGCTAGCACAGGAAAACAAAAAAACAAAAGCATAAGGGCTGTCTTGCTTACTATTTAGAACCTTCTCCACCCTATCTGTCTGCTTCTGTACCTCAGGAGTCGGTGCTTATGGACAGCAGTAAAGACCTTCACGCTGTGCTTCTGGCAGGACTCTGGTGAGCAATCTTTCCCTGGAGTCCCTCATGGCAGGTTGGTTGTATGGTTACAGAAGGCCATAGCTCCCATAGCTCGAGCTGCCCATTTCCCTGGACATCAGGAAGATGCAGTTAATAGCTCTTCACCATTGCTAACCCTTGAATGCTTTTAGCATCCATGCCAGCATGCCTTCAATGCTTCTTTAGATAATGTATTTAATACTGTTACTCAATTGGAACATGGAATTCTGGATCAGTGGAGGATACAGTAGTAGATATCAAGAGTGGCTGGCTTCAGGAGTGACCCTCAAGATGGAATTCTGGACAAGCTCCTTGTCTTAGGGTTACTGTTGCTGTGATGAAACACCATGACCAGAGCAACTTGGAGTGGAAAGGGTTTATTTGGCTTATACTTCCACATCGTAGTTCATCATTGAAGGAATTCAAGACAGGAACTCAAACAGGGAAGAAACCTGGAGGCGGGAGATGATGCAGAGGCCCTGGAGAAATACTGTTTACTGCCTGTTTTCTTATAGAACCCAGGACCACCAGCCTAGGAATGGCCTCACCCACCATGAACTAGGCCCTCCCCCATAAATCATTAATTAAGAAAATACCCTACTTTCTTGCCTCCAAATCTTATGGCGGCATTTCTCAGTTGAGGCTCCTCCTCTCTGATGACTCCAGCTTGTATCAAGTTGATATAAAACTATCTACTATAGTCCCTCAGGTATTTCAGAAATGCATGTATAATCTCCTCAGAAAAAAATGTGACGTTTAACTTTTACCATATAGCGACATCACAATTACTCCCTGATTACTAATTTGATTAATAATTATTCATAGCTTGAATTGCAATTGGGAGAACTGAGGGCTGAGAGAGGAAATGACCCTGGCATTTCGATGATGCCTCTCAATAGTGATTCCAAACATTTGGGGATCAGCTTGTGGTGCACAGCAGTTATGCTGTCCAATATGGGTAGACACTAATTGTGACTATTTACATTAGAATTAATTAATTAAAATCAAATGAAATGTATGAAGAAGGGGGATGAATTAGAACAAAGATGCTCATGTATAACAATGTCATAATGAAACCCATGACTCTGTATGCTAACCTAAACTATTTATTTAGAGCTGGTGAGGCGGTGGCACTCACGCCTCTAATTCTAGCATTCCAGAGGCAGAAATCCCTCTGGATCTCTGTGAGTTCAAGGCCAGGCACGGTGACACACACCTTTAATCCCAGGGAGTGATGGCAGAAAGCAGGAAGGTATATAAGGGTGGAAGCTCTTGCTGTGCAAACCCAGTGACTTGAGTTCAACCCCCAGGAGCCACGAAGAAAGGCAAGAAGTGACTCTTGAAAGTCGTCCACTAGCTTCCACACACAAAAATTAGTAACTAAGAATTTCTAAATTAACTTAAAGGTGAAATAAATATAAAATTCAGTTACTTTGGTGGCAAATGTTCAAGTGAACGCCGTACTACAGCACAGCACAGACATGGACCATCTTTATTATTGCAAGGGGGTCAATGCAACCTAAGATAGTGCACAGAGCAAGACGACAAAGTGAAAGCCTGAAACATCCTACTCAGAGGAGCAGAGGATGAAGATGAATGCATGCCTCTCCCAAAGGGATTGCTGGCTCTTGCAGTGGTAAGGCAGATGTGGTAAAGTGGTGTCATGTTACATGGGGTATGTATAGCAGATCCAATAAGTGCTTGCCTTTGCCAGTCTAACATTAAATCAAGGGTGCTGGTGGGAGAGGAAAGAAGATCCCCAGATATGTGGGAGGGAAGAACAGATGAGGTTAGAACCTTGACTCCCTGTATCCGCCCCCCGCCCCAGGTCCTCTCTTTCTGTTTGAGAACACTCTCCCACCAGAGGGAGAAAGCCTTCTCCAGTTAGATCCCTCCCAGCAGCTGTAGATGGGGGACTGACACCACAGGAGGATGTAACCCAGAGGCTGGAGCCTCTGATGACCTCCATGTCTGTAGGTTCCAGCAAGGCCCAAGAGAGGATAGACAAGGCCTGGTCTGCAGTGGGATAGGAAATCAATACACTAATGATTAGACCTCCTTGGTCAGTATTGGCCAGTGTGGACAGCGTGGATGCAGATAACTTCTACAAATGTTTGACTGTATGCAGTGAAACTGAGGAGCAGATGGTACCACAGTTATCAACAAGAGGTTAGACATCTAAGAGAGATGTAAGTCATCTGTTGAGTGGGCCAGTTAAAAACTAGCTATCGTCGGGCAGCGGTGGCACACATCTTTAATCCCAGAACTCGAGAGGTAGAGGCAGGCAGATCTTTGTGAGTTCGAGGTCAGCCTGGTTTTCGAAGCAAGTTCCAGGACAGCCAGGTTACATAGAGAAACTCTGTCTCAAAAAACAAACAACAAAAAGAAGAAAGAGAAAAGGAGAAGGAGACAGAGAAGGAGAAAAGGAAAAAGATTAAGGAGAAAAGGAGGAGGAGAAGAAAAAGAGGAAGAGGAAGAAGAGGAGAAAATAATGAGAAGTAGCTATCTACATTATCTACATTTAGTGAAACTGGCATATCAAAACACGGTCGCTCTTGTCAGATTAAATTTTCAGCGGTGATGGGAATTTTCCTAGTATTTGTACTGTTCCAAATCTTGTAGCAGTTGTGGTTACTGAACAAGTAAAAAGCGCCCATTACAACTAAGGGGTTGAGTTTCACATTTTACTTCATCATAATACATTTCCTTAACACCCATGTCTAGCGGCTGCTCTGTTGGACTGTGACACCGTAGTGTCAGGAGTGGGAAGGTTCTGGAGAGTGCACCTGGGTGAAATAAGCTGTTCAGCCATCCCTCGCCCCAATCATAGGGACTTGTAGTACTTTTTCTTCTGACCACACTGTGGCTTCACCTGTCTGGTTGATCCTTGTTGTTATTTTTGTTTTAATTTCTTATAAAGAGATTATGAACAAAAAAATATTGCACAGCAAAATTAATCAGACCCAAAGTATATACACCTCAATGAACTTCTATACATTTAGGATAACCATTCTGTAGGCATGTAGGTTTTGATACATGGAGTTACTATCTTTTTTGAGGAGTAGTTTTTTTCCATTTCTGTTTGTATTTGCTCTTTAACCTACAAACTATCTAGAAGAATGTCTTTTCTAAAATTACAGGTTTTTAGTGTATGTGTGGGCGGGGGCATGTATGCACATGTATGCATGCATGCATGCACATGCTACAGATCATGTGGAGGTCAAAGGAAATCTTGAGGGACTTGATTTTCCCTTCACCTTGTGGTATCCAGGGATCAAATAGTCAGA
The DNA here is from genome assembly GCF_903995425.1 of Onychomys torridus. Lineage (NCBI taxonomy): Eukaryota > Metazoa > Chordata > Mammalia > Rodentia > Cricetidae > Onychomys > Onychomys torridus. The sequence goes on from NC_050453.1 coordinate 40,733,545, forward strand.
CTTATAGCAAGCACCTTTACCCCCTGAGACATCTCACTGGTCCTAGAAAGATATCTTTTAATTTCAAAATAAATTGCACCATCCCTTTTTCAATTTCTTTTATGTTGATGTTATTTCTTCATTTTTTTAAATATACAGATTGCTTTTCATTATATCTGTTCCTTGAGCATTATTCAAATTATCTATATTCATATCGACTTTAACCTGATACATTTCAGTCTGGGTGGGTATGTTCTGCTCTTTGACTGGGTTATTCCCTTCTCTGTCTATTTTTACCATTTTTATTTTCTGCATATATAAATATATGCATATGTGCTTAAATACCTCACCACATTGTCAACTTATTAAAGTTCATAATTGTTACATCTTCTTGGTGAGTGAACATAATAGAAAAGGACAATGTCTTTGTCCCTCTGCATTGCTAATGTCCTTACCTTGCATTTTCTTTTGTCTCATGGTAGTATTACAGCAACATCATAATTTTCCATTAAGGCCTACATTTCTACTTTGTGTGTGTTCCACTGTTTTAATCGTGTGCCTCACAAATACTATGTAGTTTGACTTAGAATTTTACGTTGTTCTAAACAATTGTGTTACTTTGGCAGAATTTAAGGAACTTAAATTTATTGTGCTTATTGATGCATTTGGATTTACTGTTGAATTTTAAGCCCCAATTCTTCCTTTAAAAACCAGGTGGAAACCAGGTAGGGCATGATAGTTCAAGCCTTTAATCCCAGGATTGTGAGGCAGGGACAGGCCATCCTATGTGAGTTTTTAAGGTCAGCCTGATCTGATCTACATAGCAGTTCCAGACAGTTACACACACACACACACACACACACACACACACACACACACACACACACTGAAAGAGAGTCCAGTAAGTTTAGACTAGTTACATGTATTGCGTCTTTACATTCATCACTTCTCATCTGTGTAAAACTTTGTCACTGAAGATTATGACATGTCACCTAGGCAGAGCTATTCTTGGCTTCTCAGAACACCAAGAATTTGTGTGACAGTCTCTGTTCTTTTGTTCCTCAAATAAATGCAGTTTGGGGGACTTCAGAAATGGTTCAGCAGATAGAAGCACTCGATATGCAAATGTGAGTTCCAACACCAAGCCCCCGCTGGGAAAAGGCCTTTGGAGAAAGGGTGCTGGCTGCCAGCCTAGCTCCAGATTCAGTGAGAGACCCTGACGCTAGGAAGTAAGTTGGAGAGTGATAGAGCAGGACCCCTGACATATTCTCTCTCTCTCTCTCTCTCTCTCTCCTCACTTTCACACACCCACAATTTTAAAAAGATTTTAAACAATGAAATTAAACAAAAGGTTATATCACCTCAAAGCAACAGCACAAAACACAACCATTACTAGTTAGTGTTTTCTCTGTCACTAAGAAAGACTGAAATGTTTTTAGACTCTTAAGAGGCAATTGGAGTGAGGGAGTGAGTTACGTATACTCTGAGAGTCTGCCCATATGCTGGAATCCCACTTCAATCACAGAAACTCTGTTGTTTTTTTAAAAAAATGCTCCACAAAACCCTTGGCATATAGCAAGAACTCCAGAAATGGTGGCTGATAGCAACATTGAGCGTGTTAGCCCAAGCCCAGGATGCTGGACATGACCATTTTCACAGAAATTCCCCAAGGACAGCAGCAGGACTCCTTGAAAACTGATCGTGTCTCTGTGAAGACACAGGCATGTCCCTCAGTGTCCTTAGCATCGCTGAAGTTGCAGCCTTTGAACAGAGGGCCTGAGAGTTAAGCAGGTGCTAGAGTGACTGGCCTTGTGCCTCTAACTTTTGCCCAGTTTTTACCTGTTTAATCTGCAGTTGCTGAATTAGGAAGACCTGGCCTTAATGAAATATTCAGTCCCAGATCTTTTCATGTCCCAAATTAACTTTAATGAGCAAACAAAGAAAGATCAAGAGAGCCGCGGCTGGGACTTGGGGGACCTTTGAAGCACAAGCCAGGATGGGGTAGATGCCCTCTGGCAATCGACCAGCGTTTGCTTTTGATGACAGCAAACCCTCAGATCTCATCCATCTAAGCTGAAAACAAGGGGCTGTGGTACCAGAAGACTGGATTCCACCTTTTGCAATGCCTCTGTGTGCCGCACTGAGCAAACAAAAGCCAGACATCTGCTTCAAGCAAGAAACTTGATCTGATTCCCCTACTGCATGATGTAGTAGTGCCTGATGAAGAAGATACTGCCTCAGTTCTCAAGAATCCCATGTTCAAGAAAGACAATGGAATGTGTACAAGCAGCACATGGTTCCCCAAGAAGAGGGGGCCATGGAGTGTCATAAAAGAGACGCAAGCTTCCATCCAGTAGAGGAGTGCACAGTTGCACCCACTTTAGGGGACTGGGGAAGTTCTATGCAGGAAGTCAGATGGGCACTACCTCTTAAGAATACAGAATCTGAGCCAATGTGCCAGGGGAACACATGCGATGAACATTGCCTCAAAAGTCCAGAGGGTGTTCTGAGCACAAGGTGTGGCACCTTCCCTGGTTCTTCTATCTTTGCTTTTTGTTATTTGGTCTGGGGTGAGTGAGTGAGTGTGTGTGTGTGTGTGTGTGTGTGTGTGTGTGTGTAGCCAGGCTCTTGCTCCTTGGCTCAGATTGGCCACAAGCTCATTATCTTCCTATTTCAAGTGCTAAGATTATATGTGTGCACCACCATACCTGGATTTATGTGTGGTGTTAAAATATTTTTGGCATGGGATATGAATATGCATGGTATATGTATGTGTGATATATGTGTATATCTATGCATTACAGAGGTCAGAGAAGGATATCCTCTCTCCTAACCCACCATTCTCTTTAGTCCCTTTGAGATAGGGTCTCTCACTGAACCTCAAGTCAGCTGACAGCTAACATGCCCCAAACAATCCTCCTCCAGTCTCCTCTGCCACCACCGCTATAGCATCGGGGTTACAGGCACTCGGGCAGCCATGTTTAACTTTTTGATGGGTCCTGGGGATCTGAACTCATCTCCACTCACTTATACAGCAAGTGCTCTTACCCACTGTGCTTTCTTCCCAGCCCCTTATTTATGTTTTTATGGGAAAATTTGCTCAGGCATGCTTATCTTTGGTTTCCTCATAAGTAAGATGGGGCTAGGCCAATCTTTATTGTAAAGATCTAATGATTTGTAATGTGATAGGTTAAGTGGGAGGATATTGATAACAAAATATAAGCAAGCAGAGGCCTTCTTCTGGCCTCTGTAGGCACCAGGCATGCAGGTAGTGCACAGACATACATGCTGGCAAACACTCATACACATAAGATAAAAATAATTAAATATATTTAATTTTTTAAAGGCATTAAGCGAGCCAGGGAGGAAACAGAAGAGCAGTTGGGAGGTGTTGGCAGTTGTCTAGAAGGGAACAGGGGGTGGGGTGGGGGTGGTTAAGAACCCAGATGAGGGAAAGGAGGAAAAGAAGGACTCAAATCCTGTGTGTTTTTGAAGGCAGTGTCAAGAGGACGTGGAGAGGAGTCAGGTGTTTGGTGTGGGAGACAGAGCAACATGGAGGAAATGGCAAAACAATTGGACAAGGGCAAGAAATTGGAAAGACAGATCTGCATTGTGTTGAAATGCACAAAGATGGAACAGTAAGATTTGGGAGGTTATCAAATGGGCCAGTTTACCCGAGATACCCTAAGTCTGACATTCAGGTTTTGATGGCAGTCTGCTATAAATGCCGGGAATTTGGGAATAGATATGCTGACATACTTTTGGGTGTTAACTGTGCTTCTGGATGAGTTCTTTTTGTTTGTTTATTAGGTTTTGACTTTCTGAGACAAGGTCTTGCTATATAGGCCACGCTGGCATCAAACTTGCCCTGATCTTCTGGTTTGTGCCTCCTGAGTACTGGATTTCAGGTAATGAGCCAGCACATCTGGCTCTGGAGATTTTCAAGGGAGTAGTTGTCAAGAACAGTAAAAGAATAAAGCTTCACCCTGTTTGAAAACTGGAAATTAGCCCTGCAGTCTCGTGTGTGTTTGCAGGCAACAAGAGGTCCCTGGTTCACAAACTATGAACTTTATTTATGCCAATAGCAGAAACCAGAGCACCCATGCTTTCCTGCCCCCTTCCCAGCCACAGTTCTCAGGGACAGTGTGGAGAATATCAGAAGACAGCCACACAAGAGACTGCATACAGGAAGGAACTCCAAGCTTAGCAAGACTGGATCTTTTGCAGCATGCTACCTTTTGCTATAAGAGCCCTATCTCCAGACCCAATGATGTTTACCTTTCAAAATCCTTGAAGAAAAGTCCAAACTGAAGCCAGTGTGTCTTCAGACAAGCATGGTGATACATGCCTTTGATCACATCACTTGGGAAGCAGAAGGAGGCAAAGCTTTATGAGTTCAAGGCTAGCCTGGTCTGCGTACAACTTCTAAGCCAGCCAGGGCTACATAGTGAGATCTTGTCTCAAAAAATAAAAAAAAAAGTATTAGCTGGTTGTGGTGGTGCACACCTTTAATCCCAGCAATCAGGAGGCAGAGGCAGGCAGAACTCTGAGTTTGAAGTCAGCCTTGTCTACAGAGAAAGTTCCAGGACAGCCAGGAATACACAGAGAAACCCTGTCTTGAAAATAAACAAACAAGCAAAATAACAGTAAAAAGCTGCCATCCAACAAAGGAGATAAATGAAAAGGCCACAGCTAGATGGTAAAAAAGATAACCAACTCCCTTAGGTTCTCCTTTGACCTCCACATGCAAATTATCCACACACATCTACACAAAACAAATAATGTGATAACAATTTTAAGAGAAAAATGAAATCATGACATTTGTAGGAAAATGGATAGAACTGAAAATGATTAAGTAAAATAAGCAAGACACAGGATCATAAACATTCTTTGACAGGTGGAGCCTATATTTGCATATATATGTGATATATATACATATATACCATATTGTTATAGAATATATATGTGTGTGTTGGAAAAAGGAATAAACAGGCTCCATGGAGAATTATTCCCCAACATTTTGATGGTGGCATTCTCCTTGGGAACCCTTTGAAAGCTTTAAGGGACATTTTCAGTTTCATAATGATTGGAAATGTTACTGCTGTTACATAAACCAAGGCTAGAGATATTGATCATTCCATAACGTATGAGACCGTCCCAGGCAAAAGGGATCTTTGATGTCCCCCACAAGTTTTGAATGTTCTGTCAGGCATTTGTTTAAATGAAAAGCAGAAGAAGAGATAACATTGCTGTACAGCAAGAACAGTTGTTTTACTTAGACATTAGCAGGCATCACTAATATACTAGTCCACATGCACAAAAAATAATGGAGTTACAGGTAGTTGGGAGCTGCCCAACATGGGTGCTGGGACTCAAACCCGGGTCTTCTGCAAGAGCTGTGAGCACTCTTAACTGCTGAGCCATCTCTATACCTACCCTACCCAGTCCTCTTCATTTTGAACTTCATGCCCCAGTTCACAGTGCAGACTGTGTGCGGCTGGAGTGTGTAAGTGCACAGCTCACAGAGGTACCAAGAGGGAAGCAGGGCATCTTAATCATGTTTTTGTAAGCACTGTCCTCTCAGTTTGCGCAACACCCTGGTGACTGAGTTAGCACTCTTTTTAAATAGATGGTGACTGTGACATTCAGCTGAGCTATGCTGCTTTCCAAGTTTATGTAGTGAAAAAAGATTGGGAACTGAACCTCATGGTCCAGCTTTGACAGCTGATTTTATGATGTCGGCATAGGGCAGTGTTAAGTGGAAGATGGAGTAAACACAGAAGGGGGAAATGAAAAGGTGCCCCAAATTTGTACTCATATGCTTAGAATTCGATGTTCAGGAGTAGGACATTTGAGGGAAAATGCAGTTATGTGCTACTGTGATCTGATAGGTTGTTTCTAGGAAACCTTCCCGAATAGTGAGAATGTCCAAAGAGACCAGGAGGTCACCCTTACAAACTGCGGTGTTCTTAAGTTGTAAGCATGCATCGCGTGAAGATAATCCCATAACTTGGAGCCAGGCCACTCACTCTTTAGACAGTGTTCACCAGTTTAGCCAACTGATTCATTCCCAAGATTGGGGGGATTGTGAGATGCATATTAATTGAAGAATACAATTGAAATTGGCAGCCGGAAGAGTTAGATAATATACTGGCAAAAGAATAAACTGAGATGCAGAACAAAATCTAAACATTACTGAAAGTTTGGGATTTTGTGTAGATGATCACAGAACACCCCCATCCTGCCCCCCTCACTGCTGGTTTCTATAGTCCAGTCCATACAATGCAACAGGACAAGTAAGTGCACCAGAAGAAACAGAAATTAGACGAGATCCAACACGCTTTATTAAAGATATCAGGACAGGGGTATAGCACTTGGCTGGCATGCAGGAAGGCCCAGGACTGCCAAAAAAATTACTAGTGGAAGGGCTGGAGAGATTGCTGGGCAGGAAAAGCGATTGATGCTCTTTGAGAGGACCCTGGTTTGGGTCCCAGAACCCACAGCAGGTGGCTCACAGCTGCCTGTAAGTCCAGTACCAGCGAATCTGGTGCCCTCTTCTGGCCTCCACAGGCACCTACCTGCATGGACATGGTGCACAAACATACACTAGACACACATGCATAAATTTAAATAAATCTTTAAAAAATAGTGGCAGAGATGTCCAAATACCTTCAAGTTCATCTCGAAACTGGATAAAAATTAAGGAAGAAGAAAAAAAGAAATTCATTATCCCTTATTCTGCCTCAATTCCAGTTCTCTGAGCGATTTGGTGGTGGTTAAGTTGGGTTTTTGATCACTAAGAAGCATGTACTGAACATTTTTATTCCCAGAGGACTACAGGAAGGTCCAGTCTCAAAGTCATGGCCCAGCATTTTCTACATTGATGCAACTGGAGAGTGTTCAAGACCTAACAGGAGAACACACTCACCCCTCCCTTGCAGGAGAAATCACATGAGAGGATCCAGGTCAGAGTGATGCTAACCAGACAGGGAAGGTCCTCTTAATCATGACCTTTAACAGATTACGGGGTTCACCTGATATAGTCAAGCTGGCTCTAATACTGACTCAAGTGGCTGGGATATTCTGTTCTTGGTTCCTTAGTCTTTCCTCCCAAGTGAGGAGGTACAGAAATCCTTTTTAGGTGACCTGAGACTCAGTAGCTGTGCATCAATGTTTTCTGACTCCCTGGGTACCAAAGGCCTGTGATGGAGATGTGGGAGGAACTTCTGCCCCCAGAAGCATCTCTTTCCAGACTGTGAAGCACCCACAGACCCTGCCCTGAGAAGGAAGAAGAGACCCATATAAATAAATGTGAAGACTGCCCCAACACCACTGTTCTCCCTAGAAAACAAGACCCTCCCTAAATCCCGCTCCACAGACCTATGCTGACTGATCTAACCTGCCCCTACCCACCCCTTCAGGAAAAGACATGATGGATTGATGGAATAGAAAAGTTTGTCAAAATCAAAACCCCAATCCTCAGGTGATAAAATATTAAACACTACTGATAATTAGATGTCAATCTTATGGGTTAATTCTGGGGCAAAGCAAGTGATAATGGACCTACATACAGGGATTTAATGTTGATGGGTAGGAGGTACAGGCTTAGTGATTGGGAACAGAATTCCTACATAAAGGCTGGATTTGGAAGCTTGGAAATATGGCCACATCAGCATGAGAAAGACTAAACAAACCCATGTGCTCACAAAAGACAAGGAAGCTGCTCTTTGCTAGTTCAAGACAGAAAACAATATAAGGCGTTGGGGATATGGCTCGGGTGTGAGTTTGCTTACCCAGCATGCACGAAGCCCTGGGTTCCCTCCTCAACATCCGGCACAGTGACACACACCTATGATTCCAGCACTGTGGAGGTGGAGGCAGGAGGACCAGAAGTTCAAAGTCATCCTTGGAAACACAGCAAGATCAAAGAGGGGGAAACAAGAAACCAACAAAGCAGAGACTCTGGAAATTCTCCAAATTCATGCTATTCAAGTTTAGGCAGCACAAAAATCCCAACCAAGACAGTGATGATCTGACACAATTAAAAAAAAAAAGTCTAATCGGTGAAATTTGGAGGTGCCTAGCAGGAAGAGAGGAGGTTCCCAAAGGACAAAACACCCTCAGCTGCTGTGGGTTTCCTGATCAGCTACATAGCTCTGACCTATGAGTTTGCTAGGGCCTCTGGAACAAAGTCCAAAAGACAGAGTGGCTTAAACAACAGGAAGTTATTGTTAGTTCTGGAGGCAAAGAGTAAGAAAGAGTGCAAGGCATCAGCACACTGATTCCCGAAGGCTACAGAAATACTACCCGGATTGTTTGTGTGTTGGTCCACATGCCCTGGATGTATGTTCAATCTTCTCTTTTAATAAGGACACCTGCTATATGGATCAGGGGCCCACCCTACTCCAACAGGACCCAACTTAGACAATCCCATCGGCAATAGTCTTTTTTTTTTTTCTAAATAAGATTATCTTCTGTAGCGCTGGAGACTTCAGTATATGAACACACAATTTACCTCATAACAGAGTGAATCCACAAAGAGCCGGCATACACTCATGATGGAAAAGAAACTCCCTGGTCAAGAAATGCAGCAATCTGAACAAGGAGAGTCTCTGCCACTCAGGCTCAAACTCAGGTGCTTCAGCTGTAAGGGAGAGAGAGCAACCTTCACTTCATACAGTGGTTAGAAAGATCGAACTTGACAAAATCCAAGCGAGCACCTTGAAAACTGTGATATACCATGCCAGATTTTAATTTTAAATTTAGTTCATTCAAAATAATAATGTCCACTTATTTAGCACTATGACAACCCTCCATGTTATGGTATCCTTACCTGGTCAGTCACATGACTTCCCTCGCTGGTGATAAATTCAGGGACAAGTGTAAAACGAAGATACTGTAACAGAAATGGTAATTTGCTACAGGGCCTCTGGATGAGGCCTTCCCTTATCACATATATGAGGGTCGTGAAGAAATATGTCTCAGTACAGACAGCCTGACATACATAAAATGAAGCTGTGTGGATGTGGTAGCTAGAAGAGTGGCGGCCATCTTGAAACTGATGCTCACTAATCTGAGGACAAAGGCTAGTATGAATGGCTGAGGAAAAAAAAAAAAACTAGAAATAACCTGGATCCTAATCACTTCTCCAACCAGATTAACCAGCTCAAATGGTAGGTTTCCTCTAGGACGCTTGTTAGATTAAAGTAAATTTTTTTTTTTTTTTAAAGTTCTAGAAGGGCTGTGGTGGTACATACCTTTAATCCCTCAGGAGGCAAAGCCAGATGGATCTCTGAGTTTGAGGCCAATCAAAGCAAGTTCCAGGACAGCCAGAGCTATATAGAGGGACCCTGTCTCAAAAAAAAAAAAAAAAAAAAAAAAAAAAAAAACAGCAAACAAAAAAACTTCAAGCCAATGAAATCAGGGTTTCCTATTATTTATAGCCCAAATAACACAAAATGAGTTATCTCATTGATTTGTGTGGAACAAATGAAGTATTTCCTATAAAGTGTTCAGCTTTGTGAAATGTTAAAGTTATTAATAAAACACTTTTGTGGAACTTTTTGTTGCTTCTTTTCTAATATCAGACTCTTCGAAAAGCATGCATCAGAACACTGGCCCAAACATACTCAGTTTCCAAACACTACAGTAGATTTTTTTTTTTAGTTTTATGAATAGAAGTAATAGATTTGCTCACAAGACAGTTAATAACATACATATCATTAGCCAATAGACTTTTCCCCCAGCCGTAACCATGATGAACACCCCAATGTAAACACTGCCTTTTTGATGTGGATGGAGATCATGTCCCCAAGAAGAATGTTTTGATTTTGACACTGGTAAGTGAATTCAGAGGAAATGTAAGTACTTTGAAAAAGAGAAAAATGGCAGACCTTTCCCAGATTGTCTAGAAGATGCCAGAACTCTAGGCTCTCAAGGGCCTGGAAGGGCACAAGAGCCCAGGCCAGTGTTCCTTTTCCCTGCTTTTTCACTGGGATTTCTACCTTCTCTAGAGCCAATTTCCCTTATGATCTGCATGAGAGGAAACCTTCTCCCCATAGGCTGTTTGATCTACCTGGAATACACGTGGATCCTGTACCCACATCTTACCACATCTTCAGAGTTGCTGCCAGAGACCAGATGGCTTGGCATGAGATCTGAGACTTGGTACCCTTTGCTGATTGCAAACATTAGCCCCTTTTCCCTGAGGGGTCACCGAGGGTGAGGAGCTAGGAAGTTTCTCCTTGTCCACACACCAGTGGACAACAAGAGAGGAAGTCAGGTGACAAGGGTCTGGAGGGACTTACCGCATAGGTCAGTGCCAAGGACATATGGGCAGGTTGGGCAGGGCTATCTATGCCAGGGAGAGATGTGAGAGCCCTTGAAATACTTTTGTCTTATTCTGCCAATGTGATCTGTTGCCCCTGTACCACCCCCAACAACCCTTACCTCCAGACAACCCCCACCCTAGCTGCTCCCCATTTACCAGATACCCATCTGTTCAACTCCAATTTCAAAACAAATGTCAAATGCTTTGTAAAGATCATTAATCACACTTATATGCTCTGACTACATCACCACCATAAAATCTAAATCAAGACTAATTTAGTTAAATATAAACCAATGCTTTTCAAATTTATTATGCACCCAAATCAACTGGAGAACTTGGTCAAATACAGGTTTGGATTCAACAGGTCTGTGATTCTACATATCCCACATACCCTGGGTGATATTGACACTGGAGGCCTCGGGACCACTTTGAGTGGTGAGGTTACAGCTTCTGAGTTCCTTCAAAGGCAAGTGGGAACATCTTCTGCATCTACTACCAGCTGCCAGCACAGTGCTGGCTAATGGCAGGTGACTCGCACATCTTTGCTGAGCTGCAGTGGAAGGACCAGGGATGCTGGGATGTTCCTTTTTTAAAGAAAATATATTATTGAACAGCATCAGGGTTCTTACAGCTGGGATGGCAGAAAGACAGACTGGGGGCAGGATTGGGTCCACAAGAGCAAGGATAAGTTTTAAGCAAAATCAGCACAGTTACTTTACAGATCCAGAAACCCTACCGTATTACTTTATGTTCCAAAGGGACTGGCTGATAGTAAACCTATTAGTCAACATTGAAGGATACTTTTCCAGTGGCTGAATACTCATGACTGCTTAGGAGAACCCCTGCCCCCTATACCCACACACTTTCCTCCTCCTCAAACCCTGGGTCAAGGTGACTACCATTCAATATAATTTATAGGAGGCCACTAGTTGGGACTGAGCTTGTATATCACGCCCAACAGACCAAACCAAAATGAAGTCAACCCATAATGAAGTTCCATGCCATCAACTTGTCTGATATCCCAAGAGATCTGGAGAGAGAACTGACAAATGCTGCCAACTTAAGCCAACATGATAATGAATGGGTTTCTCTCCGAAGTTTACAAAGAAAATGACTAGGCAATGACTAAACCCATTTTTGTTCATTTCTGCTGCCCTCGGCCCCTTTGTCTGCTCTGTTTACCAGCACACTCCCTCTACTTTATAGAATGGGATGTTCCCCAACTCTAGACTCACAAAAACTGACTGAGATATTTAAATTTGTTTGAACGTTGTCCTTTTGATTGTAGGGATAACTTAAATAGTCCCGTCCATCCACACTGCCTTGGTACATCAATAAGTGTATGGTCACATAGAAGGATTAGAGCAGATGAAGGAACAGCTTGACAAGTTGACTCTTCCGTGAAAAGAGCTCACTTCTGGGGTACAAAATTTATTTTCTCATGAATAAAGCACTTCTGCTTAGGCAGCATTAGGTGAAGTCAGATACATTCTTGCTTTTCTAGTATCAGTGTTTCTGGACCGCTGTTAGCCGGCCTCCCCCACGTCAGTCAGTTTCCATCTGCATGTATCTTTTTTGTCTTTCTAACTGCACTATGAGGTATTTTATGGCAGAGGCCATATGCTCACACCTGATGATTGACTTACATCATTCATGAGCATCTCCAGACTTAGATTAGCTTCTAAAGAGCCCAAGAGAATAAACACACACAGTGTCTTAAGATGAGCCTTGAAGGACAAATGAGGAAGAGGAGCTTCCCAGACAGAATGAATTAGGGACAGAAATAAACAAGCTGACCTAGAACTTCAGACACCCATGAAAAGGGACTGGCAATGAGACCCAGCCAAAGCACCAGGTGCCTTGAAGTTTATTCAAGTGCCGCCTCCCATCTTACCTGTGAAGCGATGGGATGCCACTGGAGACTCCAGATCAGCCGCTGCCATGATTAGCTTTCTTTCCTCCATGCTCACCTGGCTGTAGTTGAGGTAAGAATAAAGGAGGCTTTGAATCTGATTGAGAGATGTTTTAGTAATACAGAGTTGTTGATGCCAGTAAGGGTGAAGTAGAAGAAACTGGCCAGGAAGTTATTTGGAAAGGGAAACATGTTGACTAATAAGGTTGTGAGGAGCTGGGCAAGATGGCGCCTGCCAGGAAACCCAGCACATAGGTATCTAAAACAGGTACATCAAGAGTTCAGGGTCAGTCTGGGCTGAGCATCAAGTCTGAAGTGGAAAAAGAAACGTTTTAAAAAAGTGACTAGCAAGCTGCCAACACTTTCCTCAAATCAATATTGGCTGAAGTGATCCCATTCAAGCAACATGAGGCATTGAATCTTGGGCTGGGCATGTAGCTCAGCAGTAGAGCACTTGCTTAGCATGTGATGAGCAATGGGTTGAGGAGTGGGTAGAAGGAGAATTCCATTTATGGTAGTTCTTTCTCCAGTGAATTATATATGGATGAACAAAAGGAAAGAGAGAGAGAGTAAAAGCTTATGCCCTACAAAAAATATTTGGAGGGAGAGGTTCTCTCTCTCACTCACTCACTCTAAAATAGATTATTAGATATTTTAACTGTTGCTTACATTTTGATATTAAATTATTAAAAATTAGAACACTGGCAATTCAACAAGATAATTAACATGAATATCAATACAAAATTATAGTTTTCATATAAGCAATAATTACCAAAATAGAACATTCTCTCTCTCTCTCTCTCTCTCTCTCTCTCTCTCTCTCTTATTCTCTCTCTCTCCAGGCTTTCTCTGTGTAGCCTTGTCCATCCTGGAACTTACAGGAATCCACCTGACTATGCCTCCTGAGTGTTGGGGTTAAAAGCCTGCGCCACGATCGCCTGGCTAAAATGGAACATTCTTAATAGCAACAAAATACAATTTATCAACAGACAAACCCAAAGGGAAATCCGTGGGATCTTGGTGAAACAAAACTTGAGACACACCCTGTATTTGGTTGACTGTCATGAAGGACAACATGACCACCAAATTCTAAATAAATGTTCACTTTATGAGAGACAATATTTCACAGAAAATTCACACCAAGTTATTAGCTTAAAGGGTTTCATGCTAGGCAAGCACTATGCCCACTGAATGACAACCGCAGCCCTTAATAGGGAATCTCAAGGGACATACACTATATGGTATGTTTTCTCTGAGTTCTTCAAAGTCTGTGAGTTTAGTGATGTCATGATCAGAAGTTTATGTCCCTTAAAACTCATGTGTTGCAAAAGTGAGCCTGTCAACAGCCTGTGACAGAAGAGGAAGGACTCATGAGATTCACCCCTCCCTGAAGATTTATATGGGTTATAGGTTAATGGCAGAGGAAGAGAGACCTTTTCTTCCATGTTATAGCCACTGGCAGGTGCTCATGCTCCTGTGAAGCAATCCCCACACACCATAAACAATCCTAATGAAACTCACTGAACCACACACATAGAAAGAGGTGAAAGGGGGATGAGACTAGCTGGGAAAAGGAAGATTGGCCCAAGGTAGAAGAAGCTGGAAGAGAACAATGGGGGTTAACATTATTGAAATGTTATATGTGTGAAGATGTTATAATGAAATCCATTATTATGTACAGTTATTCTGTGCTAATAAACGATTTTTAAATTCATGTGTTAATACAAGATTAAGAAATGAGGCCTCTCGGGAGGTAATTGGGTCATGAGGGCAAAACCTTTATAATGGTATAGGCACCCCCAATTACAGAGACCCTGGAGAGTAGGCTTGGTGCTTGGAAAATGTGAGAACACAGTAAGAAAGTGCTGTTTGTGAGGAAGCATGCCTCACCAGATACTGAATCTTCTAGCATCTTTGTTTTGAACATCCAGCCTCCAGAAATGAGATAACTTCTGTTGAATATAAGCCACATGGTCTAATCATTGGTATTATTCACAGTATTTTGCATCCTGAATGGACCAAGACAGGAAGAAAGGGAAGAAGATAGCAAAGGACCAAGGGACAGGTGGACAGAGAGACAGAAGGCCCAGGTCATAGGAGATGAGAACAGCTGGTACCCAAGCATTGTGCTGGAGACATACTGACCTCATTGTCTATCCATGGTTAGCCAGTTATCAGTGAACTGGAGCAGAAGACGGTAACGGAAACCATGACACCCACCCCACCCTAAGTCTGGGTTTTCTCCAAACCCATTTCCCTCCTTCAAGTGGATGTAGTGGGTTGGGTAGAGGTTATAAGTACCTTCACGAGGCTCCCTCCACGTTCTCGAGCCCTGAGCAAATGGCCATTTGCTTTTGCTTCTGCCTTTGATCACACTTGCCTTGGAATCCATGGGAGGGTTTGAGGGTCATCTGTACCCTGGCCTGTCCTTATTCCTCTATGGACTTTATCATGCAAGATTTCTCTCCAGGGCCGTGATATGTAACTCCCCTGTCCAATACCCACCACGGCCTCCTTGGAGCAAAGGAAGATGGGCGAGGTTACGGCAAATGTATTATATTGGCTTTCTGAAGATACTGAGTTCTTGCATTTTAGTAGCCCAAGAGTTGAATAGCATTCATTGGCAGTTGGTACTCATCAGCAAGATGTATCACCAGAGAAACTTCATGTTCCGCAAACAGTGGCAGCATCTCACTCTCTACATGTCCTTCTTTCTGAGTGGGTGTGTCGACGTGGTCAGCCAGAACCTGATGCCGAAGAGGTGCGTAGTTCTGGAGCAAGGTGCCCAAGCATTGGGCACGTGCCTCCTTTTGCCCCTGATGGTGTCTCATATGCAGGACATAGAAGGAGTGGAGCTGCAGACCCACGCGCTGCTCATCCAGGCCCTGTTTCTGCTGACCCTCGTGGTGATGGTAGAGCTGTGGGCGCCCGATATGCTGCTGATCTGGGTGCTGAAGGCCTTTCTGTACCTCGTCACGGGCTCCTGGCTCATGCAGATAGGCTTCATGCTCTACAAACCAATCTCTGGCTACAAATGGATGGACGACGACGACAATGACATAGCGTTTGCCACCACTTTCTTCTGCTGGCACGTGGCCTTCAGTGCCTTCGTGATGATCTGGATCTACGGCGTCTCCATTGTGTGGTATTGTTACCTCGCGGTTGATGCCTGAACCTGGCCGTGCCCAAGTGGTTTCCTGTTGCCTGCATGCTCCCAGGACATCTGGATGAGAAGTGGTGTGAGAAGCAAGCTGCCAGAAACGAGGCTCAGACATCCTTCAGAGGCGCCCCACCTTGAGACAGCAGACTGGTGGGATGGGTATACCTTCTCTCCTCTCCGGCTCCTCTTCACCTAATTTGCTGAAGGGAGCAAAGAAAGATGCATGAAACAAGAAAGGCACCCTCTGACCTTCACTCTCAGTTCCCTGCATTCCTCTCCCATTCCTACCGCCAACCACAGCACCCGCTTGCCCTGAGTCTCTTTGCACCCCTCACCCTGCATCCCTCACTCTGCACACCTCACTCCCCTCCATGAGAACATAGCAAATTTATGAAATCTGTCTTTGGAACTTTCGGTAAATATCTTTTACTTCATCACATTGAACCCATCCTAACTCGGCCATCATAATAACCATCTCCTCATCATTTCTTGACCTGGACTTCTAGGATGCTCATTCCAGATCCAGGCTGTCGATTTGGCTATGTGAAACTCAGAACTAGTCCTGGTTCTTTCCTCTGACCACTCTGACTCATCGGACTGGAAGTCAGACCCTGGTGAACAGCGGCTTCCTCTGCAGGGTCTGGTAAGACGCAGTAGCCCCTACACATGGGAGAAGGCCACAGGGGCCTCCCCAAGCATGGTCAGGTTCTCCTCCTCAGCATCTCCTCCCATTGCCCTGGACCCATCTCCATCAGTTTCTAAATAGTAGATTTGCGGGGCCCAGCCCCTTCTGGTTCCCATGGATAATAAAGTCTAATGCCTGGCAACAATCCTGTTGGGGAATGTCATTCGAAGAGCTAAGCGCTGCATTCCATAATCCTACAGCTGGGTGCCAGGGGAGTGAAATTCGAGCTTAGCTAAAGCTCTGGGGAGCTAAGGTATGAAGAATGTGCCTCACTCCAGATGGAGAGTAAAATGTCTAGTTAGGACAAAGTGAGCTTGGAGCAAGGCATGCTCCAAGTCATCCTCATTATTATTTATCTATTTCTTATTCTGGTTTCTAAGAGAACTAGATGTGCCCTCTATTTCTGACCCATTCTTTCTTGTTAATTTTCTTGTTTGGAAGTCAAGGTGTGTGAGGAGTAAGTTGTTATCAGGGGGTCAGGAACCTTCTTCCTCCTGTTTGGGGAGCTCATGAGAAGTCCATTGCCAAGAGGAGAAGTGACTTCCAGAACCACTTAGACTTCTAGCATGTGGCCAACAATCCACAGTGGCTTTTCCTGCATCGGTAGGATCATTAGGCTGAAATGTCTGCTGGAGGGGAGGGGGCCCTGGTGTGGAAGGAAGGTATGTCTCAGGAAACCCAGTTCCCATGCTTCTGCCTAGCCCTGGGGCCATTGGGACATCACAGCATCCTAAAAAGGTTCTGCCTTTTCCCAACTCTCCCAGCCAAATCTTAGCCCCTTGTTTCTTCTCCACACCATGGATGTCCTTTCAGGCTTTGGTTCAATCTTTGAGCCCTGTGCCTCCTCTTGTGTCTTGAGGTTAGGGTGCTGGGTTCAGAACCCACTTTTCTTCCACACATTTTCCTATGGATGTAGCACAACTCCTGTTTCTGCCCACTCAGACCTCGCCTCTTTTATTAGCATATGTTGGAGCCAGAGATGGTCATATATACTTGTCATTCCAGCACTTTGGAGGCAAAGGATGTTTCCATGGTCAAGGGCATCCTGGACTACACAGCTGGGCATGGTGGTACACACCTGTAATCTTAGCACTGGGGAGTGAATGAAAGAGAACCAGGAGATCAAGAGCAGCCTGGGCTACACAGAACACACCCCCAAAGCAACCACAAAGCAAATGATAGTTTGAGCTATACAGTGAGCCCCATTTTTAAAAAATGGGGGTAGGGTGCTAAGGGTGTAGCTCAGTGTTTGCCCAGTTGTGCAAGGCCCTGGGTTCAAACTCTAGCACTACACAAAAGCATTTTTATTTTTGTTTTCATTTAAAATTAACCCTTTTCACTGTAATTGTAATTTGATCTCATCACATGCACACACACACACACACACACACACACACATGAAAGAGAGAGAGAGAGAGAGAATCTCATGAACTGAATCCTGTGCTTACTTGTGTCTCAGGGATATTCTAAGGTGGTGTCTTTGACTAAACAGGGGAAAAGTCTTAACGTGAAAGTTGAGAGGTGAGGCCTAAATATTAGTACTTCAAATGCCACCTCTGATAAGGTGAACGAGATACCCAAACCAGTCGGCGCTTGGGCTTGCCCAACACTGAACACTTTGACGTTCTGATAAATACTGATGAACCCATCTCTTGTGGTAGATCACTGCTTCCAGATGCTGTCATGTCTCTTCACACATAACTTCTTTCTAGGTAAAGGAATAAATGTCAAAGTGCAAAGAATTATAGTTGGAGCCAGACAGAGTGGTGGGAGAAAGAGGTTGGTTGGTTTGCTGTTTGGGAGACAAGGATCTTTATTTATTTTGGGTTTTTTAAAAATTATTTTTAGTTTTGTCTAAATGTGTGCATGGAAATGCAGGTGCCTAAGGAGACTAGAGGCCTCAGAGCCCCTGGATTGATGAGCCACCTGACAGAGGTGCTGGGCACTGAACTTGGGTCCTTTGGAAGAACACTAAATGCCCTTAACCATTGAGCCATCTCTCCACTCCTGACAGGGAACTTCCTGTACTTCTCTTGTCACAGTCGCTAAGAGCATTAATGAATCCTAATCAACAATGAAATCAAAACGACATTACAGGTTTCAAGACAATGGTGTAATGTTTCTCGCCTTCCACCAGAGGGCACCATCTTCACGTGAGCTGGAAAGGCACTTGCTCTCCAGCTGGTATTGAACCACCTAACAGTAAGAGCAGGTCTGTCTCTGACTCTTTGGCCGACTTTGAGACCCTTTCCCTCCCACTGGGTTGCCTTGTCCAGCCTTAATATGAGGGGATGTGCATAATTTTATTATAACGTGACATGCCAAGTTTGGTTGATATCCCTGGGAGGCCTGCCCTTCCTTGAAGGGAAAAGATGAGGAGTAGATCTGCAGGGTGGGGAGGGGAGGGGAGGGGAGGGGTGGGAACTGCTGATGCAGTATATGAGAGGGGAATAAGTTAATTAAAAAATAGATAAATAAATAAACAAATAAGAAGGGACAGGAAGATGCCAGGAAAACACATAATCAAATATGAAAACATGCAGACACATGGGGCTGGTCTGTTTCCTGATAGATGTGTGGACACAAACTGTCGGGGCCTGCCAACAGTCTAGCTGGGTTAGAGGTGCTCAGATTGTAGAGACAATGAAGAAGACAGAAAAGAGTCGAGAGGTCTGCCAGACAATGCCGGACAGTCCCTAGTGTATTTCACGCCCAGCTTATATACAGTCTTGAAGGACGGAGACAGAACAATGCACAGCACAGGCATTCAGCCACTATCTATCCTGCCTTGCGCCAAGGAGCAGGCAGTTTCATTTTCTATCTCGGATGTACCTCCGGCTGGCATCAGCAGCCAGCATCTAGCTAGCTAGTGTGTTCCTTCCTGTGGGCTGATCGGGACTTTCTCACAGCCCTGGAGCAAGCAAGCTTGAACTCTATTGACTCAGAATAGACTTCAGATTCAAACTGGGAAACTGAGTCAGTTGTGGGCTCCCACAACAAATAAGCACAGAATTAAATTGACAAGATGAGAGAGAGAGAGAGAGAGAGAGAGAGAGAGAGAGAGAGAGAGAAACCTCTTGGTTATTTAGTCTCTGAAAGTCCCTTCTAATTCGTGTGAAAAATAATTGGATGGGTTTTCAAGGAACTGTTTCATGCTATGGATGCCAGAGGGAATCAAACATCTCTCTCTTAGCTCAAGGAGGGAGGGTTTGGACAAGGACATCTATCCTAGACCCAGCAACCACTGGCACAACCTGGAGCATATATTAGAGAGGAAACACCAAGGGTGGCGCCATTTGCAACAAGTACTCACTCCATGGTAATAAGCCAGCAGTGGTAGCAGAGCCAGGGAGCATGCTGGGAGAACATGCAGCAGTTGAAAACTGGCTCCGATGTCAAAGGAAAGGTGGAGCAAGCTGACAAAAACAGAATCGCATGATTATAGTAAGAAGCAGCTATGCAGTGTAGATATGAGAATGATCCAACCAAGTGTCATTTTAGTGATAACTGATCATGGAGTTTCCTTGGGGAGGGGGGTGGGAATGGCATAAGGGTCCAATAGAATCATTATGGAGAATATAGCTTTGTGATGGAAGGTATTTTTGACTGTTCTTTTCATTGGTGCATCCAAAACATGTTGGAAAGTTTCTGTCAGATGGAGTGCTCAATGAATAAGCGTTGAGTGGGTGAGCTGACAGACAAAAGGCTGACATGAGCCGCCTTAGAAGAGGGCAAGAATCAGGACCCTCATCTGGTTTGCAGCCTTTACTCAGACTTTAAAGCAAAATATTTTTCCCTTTTGCAAAAGGCTTGCAGTGTTTTGTCAAGCATTTGTTATGAATTTTCTTCCTAATATTTGCTGAGGACCTACTGTCATTTCCAGGGTAAGTGTGCACAGGGGGTAAAGGAGAAGCTCGGAATTTGGGAAATCATTGTGTGTAGGACCTGGTACAAATCACACCTAGTAAATAGCAGAGCTGAGATGTGAACTCAGCTTTTTAATTTATAAACCACTATTTCCTATATTTGCCTGATGACAATAATCATCCAGGGTACTTGTAAGTAATATGGCCTCCTGGATCTCATCCCAACTCTTATCACCGAAATTACCAGGGAAAAGTTCTGGTGATGATGAATGAAAGCACACAGAAGAAAGGGAACATGTTGAAGCAACAGTTCGAGGAAAGTCCTTGCAGGAAGCCAGGATTGCAGAACAGGACTCTGGTTCCACAGTCCTTGAGATCTCCACCCAGAAATAAGCATTTCTGCCCAGAGGCTAAATGTGGGAGCAAGACTGAACCCCAGCTTAGACACCAATCCTTCTGGTGAACAGCTTTAGAATCGGGCCTTCATGGAGAAAATGGATTATATCCATTCCCTAATTTCAACCGTGTAGCTGAAAGTTTTCCTGTGTCCTGCCCACGGTCAAGACAAATCTTTCTTACCCGCCAATCCCACAAGTAAACACACAGAGGCTTATAGTAATTAAAACTGCTCGGCCATTAGCTCAGGCCTACCACTGACTAGCTCTTACACTTAAACTCAGCCCATTTTTGTTAATCTATATAATTGCCACATGTTCCGTGGAATCACCTGTGTGCCATTACATGCTGCTCCCTGAACAGTGGGCTAGCATCTCCTGACTCAGCCTTCTGCTTCCCAGGATTCTCTTCTCTGCTTCTCCTGCCTATATTTCTTGCCTGGCTACTGGACAATCAGCATTTTATTAAACCAGTGTACAAAAGCATCATTCCACAGCACAACCCATCTTGAAAATGATTTTAGGGCTATCCCTCAGAAGGGGGAATATTACCACAACCTTGATCAAGGGCTCTGTTGAAGTCATTAAGGCAAAGCTACTGACTTGGGTTGAAAGAAACCCAAGTTCTATCTTGGCCCTGGGTAGAGTCCTAACACCCCAAGAGTTAATAAAGCTGCACTTGTCAATCACCCAGCAGAGACCACCCCTCAGGAAGGCTGATTCTCTTGAAGCCCGGCTAAAGAGATGACTAACTACCCCTTTAATGAGATGATGTACTTTTCCTTCCCAGAAAACTCAAAACAGGCATGGCTTTCTCTCCTCTTCATCTCACTCCTCCAGGCAGATGCTGAGATTTCTAGCTTTCCTGAACTGTGCTTTTTCTTTTAAACACAAATAACATTGTCCCTGAGCTTCTTTCTGTGTCTGTCTTAAATTCTTTTATTGATGAAACTAAGAACCTTGAGATGGGATCCCAATTTCTCTGGTAACTCGTGGTATCCCAGGGGGCTGGATAAATTTTCTAGCAATAGAATTTATGTTTTCAATTAAAAAAAAAGTATGTCTTCCTGTGTCCCCAGGATGTGGGAGCCAGAAGTCATACGTCGGTGTCCTTCCTCTGGAGCTTACTACTACTACTACTACTACTACTATTATTATTATTATTATTATTATTATTATTTTATTTAGGTGGGGTCTTACTATGTAGCCTCAGCTGGCCTGGAAATGTAGACCAAGTTGGCTTTGAACTCCCAATCATGCCAGATCTTTTACATTCTTGAAAGTTCTCTCAGGTGTGATACTGAACAATGCTGTTCTCAGGAGTCTGGGAGACATTCTTGGTTAAGTCATTGATGTATATAGATAGGCCTGATGGTCTTTCATCTTAATGTCCAATTCCTATCAGAAAAAGGGAGAAAAGTAAACAATTTAAAGGCACAGAGAAGCAGAGAATTGATGATAAGAACTAAGTGCCTGATGAACTTTCAGAGATGGGAATTCGAGATAACAGAAGCCCGATGCGGCCAGTCAGTATTTCTCAACCTGTGGATCGCAACCCCTTTGGGGTTGAATGACCCTGTCACAGGGGTCACATATCAGAAATCCTGAATATCAGATATTTACATTAGGATTCATAACAGTAGCAACATTACAGGTGTGAAGCAGCAACGAAGGTAATTTTATGGTTGTAGGTCACCACAACACACGGTCACCACGGCATCCAGGGTTGCAGCCTTAGAACCACTGCTCTAAGTGGACCAAGGCTGAGGCCAAGTCCAGTACTGTGACAGTTCAGCTGGTGGTAGGAGACAGACTTGGAAAGAAGCTTTCAATGCCCAGAGTGTGAACTAAGTACAGGCTGGGTCTGGCTTGTTCAAGGGCATCCCGGAGATGGTGTAAGATGATTACCTTCACCCTGAGGTCTGCACCGGAGATGAGCTGGATGGAATGGAATTGGGATGGAACACCGTGGAGGGCTCACTGTGAGTTCACATTCTGTTCCTAGCCAAGCCGCGGCAGGAAGAGCATGGCAACATGAGTAACGCTGGTGAGTCTCTGATAGCAGTGGACGGATTCAAGGCCTTGAGCCCTCAAATACAGCCAACGACTCGCCCTCCCTCTAAACATCAGTGAGCCGCTTGGAGACACCTCATGTGACTTGGATGTCATCCTTTGGGCTTGGTTTGCCTTTTCTTGCTCCTGTCCTCACACCTTAAAGGAGGGGACAGGAAGGCTTTGATCATAAGACAAAGTAAGAGGGAGGAAGTCCAATGCAGGTCCAGTCACCATGTGCCTTACCTCCCCCAGGAAGAAGACCCTCGTGGGCTTCAGGGTTATCCAGGGATTTCCTTTGTTGTCAGATTTACATTGCTGTGGTGTGGGATGAGCACAGTTATACGTTGGAGGCAGAATGGGGTGAGGAGTGGAAAAACAGGAATGCAGAAATGTCAGCGTGAAGAGGCTGTCTTGCCTGTGACAATGAACGGGAAACTTCTGCTGAGCCTCACTTTACTGCACTCAGACGGTTTCCATGGCATTCTCATCCAATAAACATCTGCTTCATTAGTAAGAAGTGATTAGTGTAAACAATTGAAAAACAGAAGAACCAAAACTTTATTTGTGTGTGTGTGTGTGTGTGTGTGTGTGTGTGTGTGTGTGTGTGTGTAAGTCAGAGGGATAACTTTTGGGAACCTGTTCAAGCCTTTTATCTTGGGGGCAGCAGCTCTCTTGTTTCTACAAATTTCAGGAGCTGGGGGGGAGGGGAGGGGATGTTCTTTTCTCTCCCTTCCATTTCTCCCTAGATGCTCTGGGATGGATGTTTCCATATCGAGTTTCTATGTGGGTTCTGGGGATTGAGCTTGGGTTTGTCTTATGAAGCACTTTTACCACATGAGCCATTTTCCTAGGCCAAACCAGAAGATTCAACACATCTCGGGGGGGGGGGGTATGCTAAAAAACAAAAAGCATTTACGGGGCTGGAGAGATAGAGATGTCTCTGCAGTTAAGAACATATACTGGTCTTCTGAAGGATGTGAATTAAGTTCCCAACACTCATATCAGGCAGCCCACAGCTGCCTATAACCCTAGTGTCGGGGGATCTGACTCCCTCTTTGTGTCTCCATGGACACATACATATCATAGCATATGTGTAATATTCTTTTAAATTCATACATCTGTGCCAGATCTTAGATAAACAAGTACTTTTCATGCCTGGGGGTAGAGGATGAAAAGATCCAATCCCCCTTGCCCTGGAGCTCAGACCAGGGAAGAAGCTGCATACATCAACGAGGAAAACAGGACTCATTACCTGTACTGATGGCAAGCATATGGGATAGTGCAGGGGTGGAGTGAGCCCCTGTACCATTGTGGTAGATTCTGCAGGAAGATAAGCCCATTCTGGAGGATAGCTAGTGATTTGTGATGTCATTTGAGTTGAGGGGGTATTTTGGGCAAAGAGAATCCAGAACAACGTCAAGGGGTTTGAAGTGAATTTGCAGCACGCTCAGGAAGCAACAGTGTCTTGGTTTGGACTTATAAAGGGGGGTGAGCATTGTGGAAAGTGGTGGGAGGCCAAAAGCAGAAAAAGCGTTGCTTGTAACACCATGCTAAGGAGTTTGTGCTGAGGGCTATGGGAGCATACAGCAGGTGAAAACGAGTATTTAACAGTTTGGTCCACCAGGTAGGGGGCCCCATTGGACAAAGCCATGTAATTATTGACTTTAAAAGACCGGTTGCTCCTCTCTGTAATTTCTCTCATGTGCCATTACGTTTCTTCCCTAAGAATAGCTATGGGTGTTTTCCTACTACTTGTGTGTTTATTTCGTGAAAATATTCCATTGTTGGGTATACATGTAGCTATGGATGGTCAGGAAAATGACTTCTGCTTAAGCTATATAATTCTGATAAACAGAAATACTAGAATATTTTTCATAACTGACACAAGAAAGTAACAGTATTTTCAATCATAAAGAGAGATAATTTTAGACTTTAGAACAAATTCAAAACAGACTAGCTGCCCCTGCAGAGAATACACAAAGACAAATTCCCAGGTGTTTCTTGCTAAATCAAGGTCAGACATGAAGCAACTTTGGTAGACATAACCCCATGCAGTAATTCTCTTCCTGGATGTACCCCTACCATTCAAGGTTCAGCCAACTGTTATTGTTAAATCCTGGATTTCAATGCCATTTTATATCTGGGAAAGAACTACATGCATGGCCAAGTGTTACTTACTGGCCTTTCAATGGGACCTTCTTAGCCTGTGAGAAACCAAGTGAATCCTTACGTGTATCAGTTTGGCTCTGTCTCTGATTGTTTACTCAAGAATTCACATCCTTCAGAAGACCCTGAAAATGTAAGTCGTACTTGTGCAGAATTTGGCTGTGAAAAGGGCCTGTGTAGAGAGCTGTTGTGTAAAAAGAGCTGGGCAGAGGTGAGGATGTGTGTGTGCTGAGTGAGGGATGTAGCTGAATGGGCAGAGAGAACAGTGTGAGAGATGAAGAAGTGTGAGAGAAATGTGAAGGATAAATGAAGTAGTGTGAGGGTGGTGTGTGAGAGAGAGAATGGCACTAAACAGAACTGGAACTAGAGAACTGGAACCAAAGATTTAGAACCACAGAATTAGAACAAAAGAATTAGAACTGAAGACGAATAAGAGAGGGTGCCCCTCAGATCGTGTGTGAACTACTGTAGATAAGAGGTCTTCCTATGCCCACTCTTGAGAAGTCTTTTTCTGAGTAACCGTGGGTAGCAGTCCTGGGAAGTTTGTGCTTCATCCTGTGGGACACTGAGGAGTCTGTGAAGGGCTTTAACAATAACAACACTAACACACTCCAGTGACTGTGTGAGGGTACTTAGGGGGAAGACCCTGGAAGCATGGAGACCATTTAATAAACTGATGCAATAGTCTAGAAGAGAGACGGTGGGGTCTGAAGTGAGAGAAGGACTCTATGGATGGAGGAGAGGGGAAGGTGCCATAAATATGCAAAAGGAGAAAAGCCACATAGCATGGACTACTACTGTGTGGGGGAGGCAGAGTAGACTGAGACACAGGAAAAATTGGAGGAGTGGAAAGAGAGAATGTTTTCTGAATTAGATGATTAATGTTCATTGGGTTATTTAAACTAGATGATAGGGCTGGGGTTATAGCTCAATTGGTTGAGCACATATGAAGCCCTGAGTTCAAGTGCCCGCAGCATATAGCAAGCACACACACCCCAATGGATGGCCCCACACTCATGCACAGATGGAAGGCACTAACTAGACTTGGGGAGTTCTCAATAACAACCAAAAAGGAGACATGGAGTTGGTAGATGGGAAGGGGTACTAGGGGAGTTGGAGGGAGCCAGCAGCAGACAGATACAATCAAAATACATTGTATAAATGTATCGAGACTCCAAAACATTGAAGTATTATTTTAAAAATTAATTAATGTAAGCATGCATCCTGGCACATGCCTATAATCCCAGCACTACAGGGGTGGAGGCAGGACGACCAGAACTTCAAGGTCATCCTCAGACTACAACGTAAACTTTAGACTACTGTGGGCTACATGAGATGCTGTAGGAAAAGAGGAGAAGGAAGACAGAGGAGAAGGAAGGAAGGAGGAGGAAGAGAAGGAGGAAGAGAAGAAAGAGGAGGAGGAAGAGAAGGAGGAGAAGAAAGAGGAGGAGGAAGAAGAGGAGGAGGAGAAGAAAGAGGAGGAGAAAGAGAAGGAGGAGGAGGAGAAGAGAAGAGAAATAAAAATAAATAAAATAAGACAAAATAAAGAGAAAAAGAAGAAAAGGAAGAAATGTGGTGATATTATGCACCCCAATAAAATTTATCTGGGGATCAGAGGACAGAGCCAGCTACTAGATTAGACTTAGAGGCCAGACAGTGATGGCACACATCCTTAATCCTATCACTCAGGAGACACCTTTAATCCCAACACCTGAGATCTCCTGTCTTTGCTTGGGAAGCACACACACCTTTAATCCCTGGAAGTAAGATGGCAGGGAAGAAAAAGGCATATAAGGCCTGAGGAAACAGGAGCTCACTCTCTTGAAGCTGAGAATTTCGTAGAGGTAAGAATGTGGCTGGCTTGTTCTGTTTCTCTGATCTTTCAGCTTTCACCTCAATATTTGGCTCCGGGTTTTTTGTTGTTTGTTTGTTTGTTTTATTAATAAGACCTTTTAAGATTCATGTTACAAATAAAAGAGAAGGAGAAAAAGAAAAGGGAGATGCATGGTCTGAACACACAGACCTTGGGATGATCTGTGTGTCATTTATTAAACAAATCAGGTGCTCTCAGGAAAAGGAGAGAGGGCCTCGTGGGTCATACAGGCAAAGACTAGGGAAATGTACTGTTCAGGAAAGGATGTTGTCTCTGGGATAGAAGACGAGGGTCAATGCCAGCTCTGCTGCACACAGCCAAGTTTGATTGGGTTTCTATTTCTGTTATTCAAAGATAAACATTTCCTGATTTCAGTCATGAGAGAAAATGCCAGAGGCTATTGCTCAGGTGGCTTTATTCTTTCTTATTTATTTATTTGTTTGTTTATTATTTGTTTGTTTATTTATTTTTCAAGACAGGGTTTCTCTACATTGCCCTGGCTGTTTTGAAAGTTGCTATGTACCCCAGCCTGGTCTCAGACTTAGAGATCTATCTGCCTCTGTCTCCTGAGTACTACGATTAAAAGCATGGGCTACCATGCCAAGTTATTTTATTTTTTTAATTTTATTACTATTGTTGTTACTGTTGCCATTTTATTATTATCATTTTATTTTACTTTATTTTTGGAGAAAGGATCATATAGTCTAAGCTGGCCTCAAACTTTCTATGTAGATGAATGTAACCTTGAACTCCTGATTTTCCTGCCTCCTTTACCCTTAGGAGTCAGGATTATAGGCCTGCAACCATCATGCCTGGTTTATTCAGGGCTGGAGATTGAACCCAGAACTTCATGACTACTAGGCAAGCACTCTATCAGCTGAGTTACATCTTTTGCTCTCAGTTTTCTTATGTTATCAAAACTGCATTTCGGTGACATTAATTTTTCTTATCAGATGCTTAACTATCCTGAGACAAGGACCTAGTTTGGGTTATTTAGATTATCCTTTGATCATTTTTTCAGTATAAACCTTGGGTGTGATAGGAAACTGTTGGGCTACTGATACAGCCATTAGTTTGCTATTCACTAAACTTTAAGATCTAAAAAGCATAGACAAATCCTGCCATGGTGGCTCACACCTGTAATCTGAGCACTTGAGAAGCTGAGGCAGAATTATTGTGAGTTTTATTTATTTTTCTTTCTTTCTTTCTTTCTTTCTTTCTTTTTTTTTTTTTTTTTTTTTGGGGGGGGGGGGGGGATTTCTCTGTGTAGTCTTGGTTGTCCTGGAACTTGCTCTATAGACCAGGCTGGCCTCGAACTCAGAAATTCACCTACCTCTGCCTCCTGAGTGCTGGGATTAAAGGTGTGTGTCACCACCACTTGGCTGATTTGAGGCCACTCTGAGCTACATAACGTGTTCTGGGCTAGCCTGAGCTAGACAGCAAATCCTTGCCTCAAAAAATCTGTCAATCAGTCAATCAATCAATCAATAGCTTAGACAGTGAATTGCAACAACCTTAAAGGAGTCATCTAGCCTCATGCTAGGCTTTATGACATTTAGCATTTATTTTATTATTTTACGGTTTTTATTTATTGTGTGTGCTACGCACGTGTCTGTCAGAGGACAACTCACAGGAGTGTGTTCTCTCCCTCCCTCGACTCAGGCTTGGTGGCAGGTGCCTTTACCCATGAGCCACCTCACCAGCCCACATTTAGCATCCATATCTTCTGATTTATTTGAACAAAACAAGTACCATATTTAAGCCAAGGAACAAATGATTCACCAGTGCAAGTCAGTATCTAAGAAAGCTAGAATACTAGGCCTAAATTAGCCAGGTGAATTTCTATTGGAACACACACAAATTCCTTCCCTAGTTTTCTGAAAGGCAACAGATTAAGGATGGTGGAGGTAATTGTGCCACATGAGAGCCCCCTGACTTGGGACACACTAATATTACATGCTTACACATAGGCAGTGTTCTTCTGGGCACCACCCTGGAAAGTGTCTATGGTGCTTGGGTTATTGGGGCAGCTCCAGCCAATAAGAGAGGAAGTGGGTAAGAAAAGAGGCCATCATGAAAGACAGAGATGAGTGGAAGGCTGGGGGAGGAGGCTCTGAAAGGCTGGAGTCCTGTCCTGTGGAAGGGGGTTTGGGTGAGTCCTGGTACACTTGGAAGGGCAGACTGCCCCCAAGCAGAAGGTAAAGGCAGTGCACAGGGAGATTAAAAAACAACAACCAAAAAAGAAAACCTCTTGGTTATCATCTCTTCATAAGTTGAATAGGCTGCTGTGTAAGGCGGTGAGTTCCCCACAGCTAGAGAATAACAATGAAAAGAGGGCCCTGGAGGAGGGACATGGGGTCAGATCCAAAGGCCACGGTGCTGAGACCTGGCATGTGGTCATCTGTCCAGTAGCTTTGTCTTCTCCATCAGACACACCCCCATCATGGCTGTATTGTTTGTTTTCTCCACACGCAGAGATCATCGGTTCTACAAATCTTATCATTCTTTTGGAGGATGAAATCTTTGCTGATTTTTTCAACACATTTCTTTCTCTCCCGGTAAGCATTCTCAGCCCTGAATCCAAACGTTCCATTGACATGCCTAAGTGTCTGTTCTGTTTTATTAGTTTCTTTTTCAAATTGAGATTTTTTTTTTCTGTTTTAAAATTCATTATATTTAGTGTGTGCGTGTGTGTGTGTGTGTGTGTGTGTGTGTGTGTGTGTGTGTGCGCGCGCGCGCGTGTCGAATGCAAGCACCAGGCATGTGTGGAGATAAAAATGAAATTTGTGAGAGTCTGTTCTCTCCCTCCACCATGTGGGACCCAATGGTCAAATCCGGGTCATGAGGTTGGTGGATTGTAGCTTTAAGTACTGAGTCACTTTGATGGCCCTGAATTTAATCTGAGCAAATAAACAGGAACCAGAACCAGCTCTCAAGTCTCCCAGAACTTCCCAATCAAATCATCCTATGCAGAATCTTTTCTTGTCTCTGACACTGTCTCAGTTCTCAGGAGCCATTTTGAAACATGTTAATTATCCAACTCACTAATACAATTTACATAGTTCACAATGATGTTCTTGAAACAGTGATATGGGAAAGTGTCATTCTAGCGGGGGTGGGGGGGGAGTATAGGCAGATATAAAAGCTGTTTCTAATTAGAAAAAGATTTAGGACTTTGTTTTCTCTCTCTTAAGTCCACAAGAAGGTAAGTATTACAATGCATTGGTAAATACATACTACTATCAAGAGTCTTAGATTTTACATATAAGCAAGGTAGCTCCCAGGTCTACGCAGGGTATATCCAAATGAAAAGGGAATCGTGGGGGCTGGAGAGATGGCTCAGAGGTTAAGACTGCTCTTCCAGAGGTCCTGAGTTTAATTCCCAGCAACCGCATGGTGGCCCACAACCATCTGTAATGAGATCTGGCGCCCTCTTCAGTATACATAATAATAATAAATAAATCTTTAAAGAAAAAGGAATGGTGGAATTAAGTCAACTTAATGTTCTTGTGCAGGGAAAGCTGTTAATGTAGAAAAAATGAGAATAATATCTCTTGAAATAATAGTGTTGGGGAGCCTCTCTTCCCCATGGCTGCTGCAGATGAAACTTGCTGTATATGTGAAGATTTCTTCTGCTTTGGGAGGTTTTCTTTAGCTTTTTGAACTAGTTGCTTTCCTATTTCTGTGATAAGACACCATGACCAAGGTAACTTAAGAAAGACAAAGTTGATTTTTGGTTAATGGTTCCAAAGGGATAAGAGTTCACGATGGCGGGGAGGAGGCAGGCATGGTGGCTGGGGTAGAAGCTGAGAGCCACATCCTGAACCTCAACCACAGAAGACAGAAAGAGAGAGGGCACAGGAGAGAGAGGAGGGAGGCCACACCATCTAAAGCTATCCAAATAGTGCCACCGATAACTGGAGACCAAACATTCAAATATCTGAGCCTATGGACAATATCCTTTTGTTGTTGTTATTGCTGTTGTTGTTGTGGTTGAGACTGTGTTTTAATTACAACGTATCTCCCTCCCTTCCAAATTGTTCCATAAACCCCTCCACCACTCCTTCAGATTCATGGCCTTTTTTTTTTTCACTAATTGTTATTGCATGCATATGTGTATTTAAATATACACACATATTCCTAAAAAGAACTTGTTCCATCCATATGACGTTACTTGTATGTATATTTTCATGACTGACCATTTGGCACTCACTGTTCACCCATTTGGTGTGCTTCCTTCCCAGGCAGGACCACCTCTCCACTTGCGGCGTTTCACAGTCACCTGTAGTTTGTGTGGTTGAAGCTTCCCCGTCCCGTCCACTTTGGCATGATCATTTCGTCCTCCTTGTTCAGCTCACATTTAGGCAGTCGGGTTGGCGGGACTTACGAGGATAACTTCTGATGTCACATTCAGACACAACCTCACAGCAAAGTCCCTCCTCCTCCTCTGGCCTTATAATCTTCCTGCCTCCTCTTACACCATGTTCCCTGAGCCTTAAGTGTGGGAGTATTTTGTAGATGTATCCATCAGGACCGCACCTGTTACAGAGGGTCTTCTTATTCAAATCGTCACATTTTATTTTGCAGGTCTTTGGTCAGACACCATTTTACAATGTTGAGAATTCACAGTGGAGCTTGTGGCCAGACATACCTTATGACTTGGTAAGATTCTCACATGGCAAAAGGTTCGGGGCAGAGGGAGGGGGGTGTGTATTTGAAGAATTTGGAAGTGGGAAGGAAGAAGACAGGTAGAGGGTAACCATGGAAGAAGATGCAAAGCAGGTGAGTAGGAGAAGTAGTGTTCAGCCAGGGAGACAGTCCGCAGCTTTACCCATCCCAGAACGAGCAATTGCTGCTGAAGTCTCTCTTGACACTCTAGTCAACAGTTAGGAAATCTCTCATGTCTGCTGCGATGGTTGGGGAGGAAATGCTTGAACACGATGCTGAGAAGAAGTCTGAGGTCACACACCTAAGCAAGAAAGAATCTAAGGCTTAGCTGACACAGTGTGAGGTAGGAAACTTGGGCCACAGCTGTGGCATAGCTGTGATCAGCTGCGCGCTGTAGGCACAGCAGCCCAAGGCCAGATGCCTCTTTCTTCTCAAAGCATGCCTTACTTTTTTTCACCTTATTTCTTTTTCCTTTTTCTTATAAATTATTCTTCTCATCTCTTTTTCCATTATGGAGACTTCAGACCTGCCAGTGGCTTTCTGTTCTATGCTAGAAGTGTGTGTTACTGGAGAGATCACACTGCTCCTCACAGCAGGAGTTTGTTTCTCTCTGAGTTCTAGAGACCTGAAAGGAGCCAGCCTGTTTCAATTGTTGCATTTGGTTTCTCCACTATAGTTCAAAGCTTTGCTGTTTTTCTTTCTCTGGTAGACTGTCCCTCAGGAACCCCCCCCCCACACACACACACACATGGTGGTATGTCTATGTTTTTTCTATGTGTTTGTGTAGTTCTTGAAAGAGGAACTTACTCTGTTGCTCAGGCTAGACTAGAACTCATGAGTCTCCTGCTAGAAGCTGGGATTAAAGGTATGCACCTTCACACTTGGCTTCTTTATGCAGTTGATATGGGTTGGGGCTTTATGAGAAATTATTTTGAAAAAAGAAGCAAGTTATCAGAGTTGAACCTGACATCACAGAACAAGAGTTTTGCTATTCCTTTTTTTCCCCCCAAACAAAACATAGCTGTTTTCTTAATTCTTAAACAAAGTTGGGAATAAGGAAAACTTTCTGAAGACACGTCAGTTTTTGTTTGTTTGTTTTGTATGTGTGTGTGTTTTAATTTTTTTTTTCTGACTTAACGACTTTCATCTTTGGGAACGTCAGCTCAAGTCTCCTCTCCCCTTAGGCATAACTTTTAATCAGCACATTTCTCCTTCCAGCCAGATATGGCCAATACAACATGACCTGATCTCCCGTTGTACGCTGCATTTCTGAAGGGCTCAGTTCTGTTTATCTTTGTGTCGTTTTGCTTAAACTCTAGATTGCCAAGTACAAAGGCTTATTGACCTGGTTGGAAAAATACCGGTTACCTTTCTTCTGCAAAACCGACTTGTGTTTCCATTACATTCTCTGTCAGGAACTCATCAGCTTTATTAAGTCCCCAGAAGGAGGTAAGCATAGATGTGAGAGCGTGTGGAGAAATATGGGGAGCCATACTGCATAATGATCCTATGCTTATCAGTTCTATGGTAGGATACAGATCCTGCCTGTATTTGTAGACATGGAAGAAGCCAAACGCCTGTGGCATCAAGAGGTGACACCACTGGCCTCCAGGGGCATCTGCCTTCACGTTCATATACCCACACAGATACATGTCTATACCCACACAGGTACATGTCTATACCCACACAGATACATGTTTATACCCACACAGGTACATGTCTATACCCACACAGGTACATGTCTATACCCACACAGATACATGTCTATACCCACACAGGTACATGTCTATACCCACACAGGTACATGTCTATACCCACACAGATACATGTTTATACCCACACAGGTACATGTCTATACCCACACAGGTACATGTCTATACCCACACAGATACATGTCTATACCCACACAGGTACATGTCTATACCCACACAGATACATGTCTATACCCACACAGGTACATGTCTATAGCCACACAGGTACATGTCTATACCCACACAGGTACATGTCTATAACCACACAGGTACATGAATATACCCACACAGGTACATGTCTATACCCACACAGGTACATGAATATACCTACACAGATACATGTCTATGCCCACACAGATACATGTCTATACCCACACAGGTACATGTTTATACCCACACATTTATATGCATATACATAGTCAAAAATGATAAAAAAATAAATCTTTTTAAAAGTTCATTATTTTAGGGAAGAAAGTAAGAACTGGAGCATAGGGAGACAGGTTGTGGAATGCCACCTTTAGGTATGGCACAACTATTACCATCATGAGACTCAGCAGCCTCAGCTACTTGCTGTAGGTGTGTGTAGTACTGACCCCGTCAACAATCAATTTTGGATGGGAGAAGGCTTTACCCCTTACCACTAAACTATCGAATATTGAAAAATTATGGGAAAGGGAGAAATGGTTCTCAGTGGGTTTGGTAAGTCCAAAACTGTGGTCACAGAGATGTGCCTGGTTAAACTCAAGAGATCACAAAACAAAACAAATATAGATGGAAATGTGAGAAAGAGATCTATAGGAAGGGAGAGGGAAGGCGAGAAGGAAATAGAAGAGACTGGAGGAGGTGAGAGCAATCCGTATGCAGTATATACATGTGTGAAACTGTCAAAAAGCAAGTTCAGTTGGTAATAATAATGATCATCTTTTGAGATACACATGATTGAATGTGAGTGGATGGAGCCTTTCTGGGGCCACCATAGTTAAGACACAACCCTGACAGCCGAGAGAGGCCTTGGGTGGTTAGCCGGTTGTTGTGTTCTGGATATGGATCCCAGGAGCAGCGGTGAGAACAGCACCAGACCTGGAGACACCAGTGGAGTCTGTGACCTTTGAGTGTGATTATGAACGTCACCCTGGAGAAAGGACTTTCCTGGATCATTCTCAAGAGGAGCCCTACTGAAAGGCGATTCAAGAAGCCTTCAGGATCCTGGATGTTATGGGAAAAAATACAGGAAGACCAGAATACTGAAGATGACTGCAACAATTCAAGAAACATTAAGACATCAAATCATAGAGAGATTATGCGAACATAATGGAAATAGTCAATGGGGAGAAAATTCAGCTGTGTTCTAGATCCTCTTATGAACAAAACTAATCCTTGTGGAGTAAAACCATGTAAAAGGAAGATAGATGTGTGGAGATGTTCTCAGTGTTCATTTGTTCCCAAGTGTTCACATCACATTTGAGAGTAAACACAAGCCGGATGAGTATCACAAATATGAAGAGGAACTATAAATGTAAGGAATGAGGAAACTTCCTCAGCTCTCCCCAATGGTTTCTGAAACATGTAAAAGACTACAGATGCAAGCGATGTAGAAAACCCTTCAGTATGCATAGTTATGTTCAAAGAAATCATGCTAGGAAAAAAAAAAACCTATGTGCATGAGCCATGTAACCCACACCAGCATTGGATCACACAAATGCCTATGCACAACCAGTTTTCACTTTCAGTCATGAAATAAGCTGCAGTGAAAAAAAACTGTGTGTAAGAAATGTGAAAAAGCCTTCACTTATCCTTTTCCACTTCAGAACTTTGAAAGGAATCACTGGAGAGAAACCCTGTGAATTTGAGCAATGTGGGGGGAAGCATTAGCTTGTTCCATGTCCTTCTGATGCCAGGGGAAAAGCCACGGTGAAGACAAAACCTATGAATGAAATCCATGAGGTAAAGCCTCCCCTTATTTCAGTTTACTTCAGTACTATCAAAGGATTCACAACAGAGAGAACTTCTATAAATGTAACCAATATGAAAAAGCCCTTGATGACCACATTTAACCTTCTATACCTCTGGTGGTTTGTATGAGATTGGCCTCCATAAGCTCATATATTCGCATATTTGGTCCCCAATTGAACTGCAGATTAGGAGGTGTGGAGTGGGTGTGGCCTTGTTGGAGGAGGTGTGTCACTGGGAGTGGGCCTTGAGGTTTCAGAAGCCCACACCAGGCCCAGTGTCCTTCTCTCTCTTTACCTGTGGATCAAGGTATAAAGCTCTTAGCGACTGCTCTAGTGCCTTCTTGTGTGCCACCAATGCTCTCCTCCATGATGATAATGGACTAAGCTTCTGAAACTGTAAGCCAGCCCACAATTAAATGTTTTCTTTTTTTTCCATTCAGCTCTTTATTAAACAAGTCAGAAGGTGTCTTGGCAGAGACACATCTATACAGTGTACAAAAAGATTATCCCATAACAGGAGAGTGATAGCACAGATGAGGATATGCAGGTCCTGGTTTCTACCAAACTCCAGAAAGCATTCCCTAGAAAGAAAACATGGGTCTCCCCTTTACCCGACTACAGCCACAGAATGGTAGATTTGTACAGCTAATCCAAATTACTTGCAACCTGATGCCACAGAAATGCTCTTATTTACATAACAAGAATTGCTTCCTGGGATATGGTACACAAATTTGCTCACCCTAACTCCAAGAGGATTCCTGTATGGATAACCATGGAACCAAACAGTAGGTTTTAGTTCTTTTTTTTTTTTCCCCCTTTTATAAAAGTTGTCGCTGGGTGGTGGTGGCTCGCACCTGTAATCCCAGCACTCAGGAGGCAAAGGCAGGTGGATCTCTGTGAGTTCAAGGCTAGCCTGGGCTACAGAGCTAGTCAAGAACAGGCTCCAAAGCTACAGAGAAACCCTGTCTTGAAAAACAAAACAAAACAAAACAAAAAAAAAAAAAGTTGTCTTGGTCATGGTGTCTCTTCACCACAATAGAACAGTGACTAAGACAATACCACATTGGATTCACATTGGACTCAAACACCCCATGTGTGTAAGCATTGTGGTGAAATGAAGCCTTTTACAAATTGCAGTCCCTCTTAATGCCATAAGAAGATCCACAGGGAAAAAATGTTATGTATCTAATCAATGTGGGAAAGTCCTCACTGATCACAGTTCCTTTAGATGCCACAAAAAGATTCACAAAGGTGAGAAGTCCTACATATATGTAGGAAAACATTCATCTTTTCCAATTTTCTTCAATGTAATAGAATGATTCAGTGTAGAGAAACTGAGAGTTATGTAATGTGGGAAAGACTTCATTCATCACAGTCCCCTTCATTTCCATGGAAGGTTTCATAGTGTAGAAAATCCTTAGGGTGTAAGATATCCTTGTGTCCTTTGAGTAAGTCAGGAACACATTAATATAAGTATATTGGAGATAAACAATATGGATGTAAGCAATATGGGAAAGCCTTTTCTTATTCTGCTTCCCTTTGAAAATATGTGAAAAGTCTCCATTGAGAAATGCCTATGAAGATACAAGAAGCCTATAGAACACCAAACAAACTAGACCCACACACACAAAAGTCCCCTTGCCACATAATAAACAACTAAACATACAGAATAAAGAAAAAATATTAGGAGCAGCAAAGGAAAAAGGCCAAGTGACTTATAAACCCATTAGAATAACATCCGATTTCTCAATGGAGACTTTGAAAGACAGAAGGACCTGGACAGATATAATGCAGACACTAAGAGACCATGGATGCCAGCCTAGACTAATATACCCAGCAAAACTTTCAATCATCATAGACGGAGTGAACAAGACATTCCAAGACAAAGCCAGATTTAAACAATACTTATCCACAAACCCAGCCCTACAGAAAGCACTAGAAGGAAAATTCCAACCTAAGGAAGTCAGATACACCCTCAGAAACACAGGCAATAGATAACACCACAGCAGTAAACCGCAAAAAGAGAAGTACACATATACTACCACCAAAAAATAACAGGAATGAACAATCACTGGTCATTACTATCCTTTAATACCAATGGACTTAATTCACCTATAAAAAGACAGAGGTTAACTGAATGGATACAAAAGCAAGACCCATCTTTCTGCTGCATACAAGAAACACACCTCAAATTCAAAGATAGACACTACCTAAGAATAAAAGGCTGGGGAAAGTCTTTCCAATCAAATGGTCTTAAGAAGAAAGCAGGTGTAGCCATCCTAATATCCAGCAAAATAGACTTCAAACTAAAATCAATCAAAAGAGATCAAGAAGGGCATTACCTACTCATTGCAGGAAAGATCCACCAAGATGAAGTTTAAATTCTAAACATTTATGCCCCAAACACAAGGGTACCCACATATGTAAAAGAATAATTACTAAAGCTTAAATCACATATAAAACCCCACACATTAATAGTGGGAGACTTCAATATCCCACTCTCACCACTGGACAGATCTTCCAAATCAAACCTTAACAGAGAAATAAAGGACTTACCTGATGCTATGACTCAATTGGACTTAATCGATATCTACAGAACATTCCATCCTAATATATATATATATACCTTCTTCTTAGCACCCCATGGAACCTTCTAAAATCAACCAGATACTTGGCCACAAAGCAAATCTCAACAGGTACAAAACAATTGGAATAACCTCCTTTGTTCTATCAGACCACCATGGTTTAAAGTTCGATTTCAACAACAACAAAAACTACAGAAAGCCTATAATCTCATGGAAACTGAATAATGCTCAACTGAATCACCAATGGGTTAAGGAAGAAATAAAGAAATTAAAGACTTCCTAGAGATCAATGAAAACGAATGTACAACATACCTAAACTTATGGGACACCATGAAAGCAGTGCTAAGAGGGAAATTCATAGCACTAAATGCCCACATAAAGAAGTTGGAGAAATCTCACACTAGTGACTTGACAGCAGACCTGAAAGCTCTAGAACAAGAAGAAGCAAAGTCATCCAAGAAGAATAGACACCAGGAAATAATCTAATTGAGAGTTGAAATCAATAAAATAGAAACAAAAAGAACATACAAAAAAAAATTAATGAAACAAAGAGTTGGTTCTTACTAGGCAGTGGTGGTGCACGCCTTTAATCCTAGCACTTGGGAGGCAGAGCCAGGCGGATCTCTGAGTTTGAGGCCAGCCTGATCTGCAGAGCGAGATCCAGGAAAGGTGAAAAGCTACAGAGAAACCCTGTCTCGAAAAACCAAAAAACAAAAACAAACAAACAAACAAAAAAAAACACCCAAAGAGTTGGTTCTTTGAGAAAATCAACAAGATAGACAAGCCCTTATCCAAACTAACCAAAAGGCAGAGAGAGAGAGAGAGAGAGAGAGAGAGAGAGAGAGAGAATCCAAATTAACAAAATTAGAAACAAAAAGGGAGACATAACAACTAACACTGAAGAAATCCAGAAAATCATCAGGTCATACTTCAAAAACCTCTACTCCACTAGATGCTGAAAAGGCATTTGACAAAATCCAACACCCCTTCATGATAAAGGTCTTGGAGCAATCAGGAATACAGGGAACATACCTAAACATAATAAAGGTAATTTACAGCAAGCCAACAGCCAATATCAAATTTAAATGGAGAGAAACTCAAAGTGATTCCACTAAAATCAGGAACAAGACAAGGCTGTCTGATCTCCCCATACTTATTCAATATAGTACTCGAAGTTCTAGCCAGAGCAATAAGACAACATAAGGAGATTAAGGGTATACAAATTGGAAAGGAAGAAGTCAAGCTTTCCTTATTTGCAGATGACATGATAGTATACATGAGTGACCACAAAAATTCTACCAGGGAACTCCTACAGCTGATAAACACCTTCAAAAACATAGCAGGATACAAGATTAACTCAAAAAAATAAGTAGCCCCCCCCCCATATACAATTGACAAGCAAGCTGAGAAGGAAATCAGAGCTACATCACCCTTTACAATAGCCACAAATGATATAAAATACCTTGGGGTAACTCTAACCAAGCAAGTGAGAGACCTATATGATGAGAACTTTAAGTTCCTGAAAAAAGAAATTGAAGAAGATGTCAGAAAATGGAAAGACCTCCCATGCTCATGGATAGGCAGGATTAACATAGTAAAAATGGCAATCTTACCAAAAGCAATCTACAGACTCAATGCAATCCCCATCAAAATACCAACACAATTCTTCACAGCCTCAAATATTCAACTTCATGTGGAAAAAAAAAACAAAACAAAAAAAAACAGGATAGCCAAAAGTATCCTGTACAATAAAAACAACCTCTGGAGGCATCACAGTCCCTGACCTCAAGTTCTACTATGGAGCTACAGTAATAAAAACAGCTCAGTACTAGCATAAAAACTGACATGTGGACCAATAGAATAGAATTGAAGACCCTGACATTAATCCGCACACCTATGAACATATAATTTTTTACAAAGAAGCCAAAACTGTTCAATGGAAAAAAGAAAGCATCTTCAACAAATGGTGCTGGCATAACTGGATGTCAACATGTAGAAGGCTGCAAATGGATCCATATCTGTCACCATGCACAAAACTTAAGTCCAAGTGGATCAAAGACCTCAACATAAATCCAGTTACTTTGAACCTGAGAGAAGAGAAAGTAGGAAGTAGTCTTGAACACATTGGCACTGGAGATTACTTCCTAAATATAACATCAGTAGCACAGACACTGAGAGAAACAATTAACCAATGGGACCTCAAGAAACTGAGAAGCTTTTGTAGAGCAAAGGACACAGTCAACAAGACAAAGCAACAGCCTACAGAATGGGAAAAGGTCTTCACCAACCCCATATCTGACAAAGGGCTGATATCCAGAATATATAAAGAACTCCAGAAAGTAGACATCAAAATGCCCAACAGTCCAATTAAGAAATGGGCTATAGAGCTAAACAGAAAATTCTCAACAGAGAAAGCTCAAATAGCTGAAAGACATTTAAGGAATTGCTCATCAAATGCAAATCAAAACGACTCTGAGATACCACCTTACACATCAGAATGGCTAAGATCAAGAACACTGGAGCCCAGCAGCGGTGGTGCATGCCTGTAATCCCAACACTCGGGAGGCAGAGGCAGGCGGATCTCTGTGAGTTCGAAGCTACACTAGTCTACAAAGCGAGTTCCAGGAAAGGCACAAAGCTACACAGAGAAACCTTGTCTCAAAAAAGCAAAAACAAACGAACAAAAACAAAAACAAAAAAAGCCACTAAAGACAGCTTATGCTAGAGAGAGGATGTAGAGCAAAGGGAACTCTCCTCCAGTGTTGGTGGGAATGCAAGCTTGTACAGCCACTTTGGAAATCAATATGGCACTTTCTTAGAAAATTGGGATTCAATCTCCCCCAAGACCCAGCTATACCACTCTTGGGCATATTCCCAAGGAATGCTCAATCATATCACAAGGGCATATACTCATCTATGTACATAGAAGCATTATTTGTAATAGCCAGAACCTGGAAACAACCTAGATGCCCTTCAACTGAAGAATGGATCAAGAAAATGTGGTACATACATACAATGGAGTACTACTCAGCAGAGAAAAATAATGACATCATGAGGTTTGCAGGCAAATGGATGGATCGAGAAAAAATCATCCTGAGTGAGGTAACCCAGACTCAGAAAGACAAACATGGTATGTACTCACTCATAGGTGGATACTAGATGTAAAACAAAGGATGACTAGACTGCTACTCACAACTCCAGGGAGGCTACCTAGAAAACAGGACCCTAGGAAAGACACAGGGATCGCCCAATGACAGAAATGGATGAGATCTACATGAGCAAACTGGATGTGAGGGGCGGGGGAAGTAA
The DNA here is from genome assembly GCF_903995425.1 of Onychomys torridus. Classification (NCBI taxonomy): domain Eukaryota; kingdom Metazoa; phylum Chordata; class Mammalia; order Rodentia; family Cricetidae; genus Onychomys; species Onychomys torridus. The sequence goes on from NC_050453.1 coordinate 40,774,231, forward strand.
TGAAGGGCAAGGGTCGAGGGAAAGAGAGCTTAGGGGAGCAGGAAACCCCAGCTGGATCAAGAACAGAAAGGGAGAACAAGGAATAACAGACCATGATAAATGAAGACCACATGGGAATAGGAAGAAGCAAAGTGTTAGAGAGGTCCCCAGAAATCCACAAAGATACCTCCACTGTAGATTACTGGCAATGGTTGAGAGAAAGCCCAAACCCACCTACTCTGGTGATCAGATGGCCAAACACCCTAACTGTCATGGTAGAACTCTCATCCAATGACTGATGGAAGTGGATGCAGGAGTCCAATTGGCGAGAAAGAGGAGGGACTATATGAGCGAGATTGTTGAGACCATGATTGGAAAAAGCACAGGGACAAATAGCCAAGCTAGTGGAAACACATGAACTATGAACCAATAGCTCAGTAGCCCCCAAATGGATCAGGCCCTCTGGATAGGTGAGACAGTCAATTAGCTTGAACTGTTTGGGAGGCACCCAGGCAGTGGGACTGGGACCTGTCCTTGGTGCATGAGCTGGCTGTTTGGAACCTGGGGCTTATTCAGGGACACTTTGCTCAGCCTGGGTGAAGGGAGGAGGGGACTGGACCTGCCTGGACTGAATCTACCAGGCTGAGCTATTGGTGAAATTATTAAGGCCACTCCACATAGTTAAAAGGGAGGTTTATTTTGTGGGGTAACTTACAAATGAAGGGATAGGTTGTAGAGTCTGGCAAAGGTATGACACAGTCTGGCGGTGTTCTCTGGAGAACTCTGCTCGGTCTACCTCCAGCATCCCAGAACCAAGAGCCAAGAGCCGCTGGACCAATATCTGGTGCCCAACGTGGGGCATGAACCCATGACCCTGAGATTAAGAGTCTCATGCTCCACCGACTGAGCTAGCTGGGCTTTTTTTTTTTTTAATCAACTTTTTTTTTTTAAGATTTATTTATTTATTATGTATACAATGTTCTGTCTGCACATATCCCCGCAGGCCAGAAGAGGGCACCAGATCTCATTACAGATGGTTGGGAGCCACCATGTGGTTGCTGGGAATTGAACTCAGGACCTTTGGAAGAGCAAGCAGTACTCTTAACCTCTGAGCCATCTCTAAGCCACAAGCCACATGGCAAAATATAGATTAATAGAAATGGGCTAAATATAAGAGTAAGAGCTAGACAATGGTAGGCCTGAGCTAACGGCCAAGAAGTTTAAATAATATGAATGTCTGTGTGTTCATTTTATAAGTGGGCTACTGGACTGCTGGGGCTTAGTGGGACCTGGAGAGAAGCTCTCCAACTACACTGAGCTGAATCCTCAGGGGAGTCTTTGCCCTGGAGGAGATGGGAATGGGGGGTGGGCTGGGGGGGGGGGGCAGGAGGAGGGAGGACATGGGAATCTGTGGCTGGTATGTAAAATTAGATTAAATTATAAAATTTTTGCCGGGCGGTGGTAGGGCACGCCTTTAATCCCAGCACTCAGGAGGCAGGCATATCTTTGTGAGTTCGAGGCCAGCCTGGTCTAGAGAGGGAGATCCAGGAAAGGCGCAAAAGCTACACAGAGAAACCCTGACTCGAAAAACAATATATATAATTTTTTTAAAAAAGAAAATATGTGAAAAGTCACAACTGAGAAAAATATCTAAATATACTATGTAGGTAGGTCCCATTATCACAATATATTTATAGCAAACATGAATACGCATAATGAAGAAATTCACATCAACATAAAATGTTTAGGAAGACCTCTAGCCAACTCAAATGCAAATTTGAAAGAGTAGACTATGGTGAGAAATGGAGATGTACAAGTCTTTAGTTTCCCAATATACATGATACACACTGTCAGGACTTCGTAAATGTGAAAAAGAAATATGTCTATAATCAAACAATTGCATAGACTTGAAGAAAAACCTTCTATAGTGGAATAGTATAAACATAAGTAATACAAAAGACTTATTCAAAATAATTTGTGTAGAATGCTCTAGAAATTACATAACTTGCAATAAATTTTATAAAAACTTTAAATATGTCAGTCACTCATTCTTATGGTAAACATCTGGAATATGCAGTCTAATTTCATTTTTAAAAATAAATGTTGAAGTACAACAGTTCCATAAGTGAATTGAAATATCTAGTATACTTACAGACTTAATTTTTATGTAGCTTTTAAGTAATTGTGAATAAAGGATATTTGATTGGCTCATGTGATAGGCACTTATCTTTTATATGTATACTTTGTCTCTTCAGATCAAATTGTATTTTAGTTAATTTTAGTATTTTCTATTATAGGATTTTAATTTCTATACATATATATTTCCTCAAAAGTTTGTTAACTGTTTTATACTTGTATGACTTAGCATATATTCATGAATTATATCAAGCTTACACGGTTTTTAGAGAAAGAAAGGTGAATGAATGGAAAAATATTACATACAAATAATAACTAAAAGAGAGCTGGAGTGGCTATAAGAAAATCAGACAAAAAAGACTTTAAATCAGAAGAGACACATAAAGACATCATATGTCAATGCAAGCAAAGTCCAAAACATCAAGAAGATATAATAACTATGAACTTCTGCTTTTCTCTTGGAGACCATCCAAATATCCAAAGCAAACATTTATAGAACTAAATCAAAACCAGACAACTCATCTGTCTATACCACCTCGAATGCACCCAATCTCATATTCTCTCAGAAGCTATGAAACACTTGAGGAACTAGCCTCAGTTCTTTCTAAATAATTCCAAATATTTAACAACAGGGTTACTTCAAAATTCATTCTATGAGGACGGCATTACCCTAATACCAAAGCCAGGCAAAAAGCTGTATAGAAAAAAACAGCTCAATGACCTTTATCACTATTGATGCAAAATTTCACAATCAAAAGGCATTCAGCAGCATAGGAGAAGGTTATACATTCTGAACAAACAGAATGTATTCACAGAGGCCAAGGACGGTTCAACACGGAAAATTTAATCACTTTAGCATACCACAATAACAGAATGAAGTAAGAGTCCCACGTCCGCCATTCTGATTCAGCACAGTAGTGGAAGTCTTTACCAGAGTAATCAAGAAAATAAAGAAAAGAAAAAAGATTTTGTTTTTAGAAAAATAGAAGATAATAGAAAGCAAAAACTAAAATTATCACTGTTCACATTACATGATGTTTTATGTAAAACAAAATCCCTAACTTTTATATAATATTTCCTGTTAGAACTAATAAATGAATTCTTTAAAGTAGTAGGATATAAAGCCACATAAACAGGTCCATGTATATATATACTCTCCATAAGCAATTTGAAAAATCAATCATAAGAACAATCCAATTTATAAGAATATTAAAAATAATAAAATATTAAATATTCAGGAATTAACTCAGCCAAGAGATGAAATCCTTGCACAATGAAAATTACAAAACATTGCAGAAACAAACTGAGGAATAAATTAATAGAACTACTTCCCATGTTCATAGTTTGGCAAACAAATATTGCTAAGACATCAGTACTTCTTAAAAACACAGATTCCTGAAATCTCTATAAAAACCCAATAGCATCTTTTACAGAAATAGGAAACTCAGTCCTAAAATTTATATAGCATCTCAACGGACCCTGAATAGCTATAACAATTTTGAAATTGGAGAGAAAAAAAATGGAGGTCTCATACATCCTAATTTTAAAACTTAACACAGATCTATAGTAATCAAAATGGTTTAGTGTGGGCATAATGACAGAACTTTAGACCACTGATAAACAACGTAAAGCCAAGAAATAACCCCCCAAGTATACGATCAATGACTTTTGAGAGGAATGTCAAAAGTGTTCTGTGAAAGAAGTCTTTCAATGGGCAGTGCTAAGCGCTGAGAAATGGCCTAGTCGGTAAGATGCTTGCCTTACAAGGGAGAGGGCCTGAGTTTAACCACAGAAACAGCTGGCACAATGTGTCACACTTGTCACCCTAGCACTAGGGAGGGGGACACAGGCGGATCTCTGGGGAACACTCTACTCAGCCGGCCTGTCGTCTTACTAGGTAAGTTCCAGTTCAGTGAAGGATCGGTCTCAAAAGCAAAGGTAATGGTCCTGGACAGCTCTGAAGGTTGTCCTCTGGTCTCCACGTGCACATGCATGTGCACAAATCCACATAAACACACACAGAGGGGTGGGGAAGGGGAGAGGAGAGGAGAGGACAGGGGAGGGGAGGAAGGGGAGAATGGGAGGGGAGAGGAGGGGAGGGGAGGGGAGGGGAGGGGGAGAGGAGAGGAGAAGAGGGGAGGGGAGAAGAGAGGAGGGGAGGGGAGGAGGGAGAGGAGAGGAGGGGAGGGGAAGGGGAGAGGAGAGGAGAGAGAGAGAGAGAAAGAGAGAGAGAGAGAGAGAGAGAGAGAACAAGTTTCTGGAACAAATGGAAGTCTAGATGCATGAGAAGGAAGTCTGACCTCTATAAAACACGGGAAATAATAACTAGCATAAATCAAAGACCTAAGTATTAGATCTAAAACTGCACGCCAATAGAAAGTCCAGGCCCAGGGTTTCACGTCATCGGATTTGGCAGTGACTTCTTGACTGTGCATCAGTGGCAGAGATAACAACAGAAACTGGACTTAATAAAAAAGAAAAATGTTATCATTTAAACGTCAGAAGAAACTATCAACAGTGGGAATGGCAGGAACAACAAAGAATGTAAGAACATACTTGAAAGCTATATTATTTAATAAAGGAAATCCATAATATATAAATAACTCTTAAAACTCAACAACAAAAATGTAAAATGAAAATAGGCAAAACAAAACAAAAACATGTGAAGCCATTTCTTCCACAGAAGATATACAGATAGCTAAGAAGTACATTTCCCAAGGGAAATACAAACCAAAATTGAACTGAAATATGACCTCACATCCATTACCATCTCTACGGGACAACCACTCTCCCACGAAAACCTATATAATGATAACTGTTGGGCAGAATGTGAGGACACTGGAACTCTTACACATTATTGGTCAGAATGTTAAATGACAGAGTCACCACGGGAAACAGTACAATTCCTAAAAAAAAAAATAAAATAAAATAACAACACAAAATTACTATACAATCCAGTAATTTTACTTCTAGGTGGATATTAAGAGGAGTTGAATACAGAGTCCCAAAGAGTTATTGATGCACCCATGTTCCCAACAGCGTTGTTCACACAGCTAAGATGAGGAAGCCACTCATGTCCATCAACAAATCAGTAGCTAAGCAAAACATCACACACGCCTTCAGTGGAGTGGTATGCTGCCTTAAAAGGAGATGTTGACATATGCTAGCTACAACATGGTGAAAGTCGAAGAGACCACAGTAAGCAATTAGAAAAGGAAAAATACTGTACATCCCATTTATATGACATATTAAGAGTCCAAAATCACAGGAAGGGCAGTGCATTGGTAACTGTCAGGAGCTGGAGGGACTGAGAAATGAAGGGTTGTTATTTCATGGCAGTAATTTCAGTTTTACAAGGAAACAAAGAATTTTGGAGATGCACGGTCATTTTAGTTGCACACTACAAATGTATTTAATGTGACTGAATTGTACACTTAAGATAGTTCATAGTAATTTTGTTGAATGTATTTTAATACAATAAAAATGGAGAAATGTAATTCAGATCAGGCGGTGCCTTTGTGCCCCACCCCCAACACCTGCCCCCACACACCAATGGCTCCTGTCTCTGTGCAAGTCCAGCACCCCTGTACTCTTAGGGGCTTACACACCGGTCTCCCTTTCATCTTGGGTCTCATCACTTCTCCCTGCCTCCAGTCACTCCACTCCAGCCTCACTGACTCCCAGTTCATCAAGCATGCTGGACACCTTCCCACTGCTCTGCTCTGTACCAGTTGTCCCCACCTGGATAGCCAGAGAGCTCTCTCTCTGTCACCTTCTCAAATGCTCATGCAAATCTCACTTTCAGTGAAAGTTATTCTAACGATCCCATGGAATCCTGTCCATCTGCTCACCCAGAACTCCCAACATGCTTTACTTTGCTTTACTATATATATATTTTAGCAGTTCTTACCACTTTCAATACTGTTGAAAAATGTACTCATCATACATATGTTTGGCACATGCCTTTCACAGGAATATAAACTCCTCAGGGGCAGGAACTTTTGCTTGATATCCTGAGTATCTGGAACAGGGCTTGGCATTTGGTGGCCATGTTATCAGGATTTATTGAATGAATGAACAAAATTTCCTTATAGGGTTGAACTGGCAACTTTTGACTCATTAACCAAAGGAGGCTACATTCAGGGGCATCTGTGGAGCCAAATATTGTACCAAGCCCCCTGCTATATTCAACTATCACTTCAGTTACATTTTATACACACACACACACACACACACACACACACACACACACACACACGCAGGAGGGACAGAGAAGGAGAGAGGAGAGATTCAAATGGATATTAAGGACAATACCATTGTCAGATAAGGACTGTGGTGGGGGAGAGGGTATTTTAGAGCTGTGCATTATAGACACACATGAAGTCCCTGCATATGCCCCCGACACCTGTTACCAGATGGCCCAGTGACTAGTTTCAAAGGCATCACAGCCAGGGCCCCCATTCATCTAACTGACTCACACAGAGTGAATGGGGCTCTGGTGGTGTGCAAGGTTGAGAGAAGGAAGGAGAAAAGGAAGAGTTCCCAGCCCCTCTCTCACGGACTTTTCCTGGCAGCCAAGATGATGAGATGGAAAAAGGCAGACCAGTGGCTTCTGGAAAAATGTGTCGCTGGAGTCAGAGGGATATGGCGTTTCTACTCCTACCTCAGGGGCAGTGCAGGTAGGTTTCTCAAAAAGCTCTTAACAGTCTCCAGGCTGTGCAAACCCCAGATGGCAGCTATGTGTGTCTGTGGAAAATCTAGATGTATTTAATGATGCAGTTTGGATGAAAGCCTTCGGGAACTAGGATCCAAAAATAAGGTGCAAAAAAAAAAAAAAAGCCATCCAATTCTCTTTCATTCATCTATGTAACAGTATTTGCTAACCATGTCTGTGTGGCAGCCACCTCGATAGTTGGATGGAATACAAAGATGCACAGGAGCCATATGTTCTTCCTCCTTTTCTTCTTCTTCCTCCTCCTTCTCCTCCTCCTCCTTTTTTTCTGGTTTTTTGAAACAGGGTTTCTCTGTGTAGCCCTGACTGTCCTGAAACTCACTCTGTAGACCATGTTGGCCTCGAACTCAGATCCACCTTCTTCTGCCTCCTGAGTGCTGAGACTAAAGGGCACCACCACTGCCTGGTAAGTTCCTGCTTCTTAAAGCTTCCACTATGGAAGGAAACAGACATGGTCTTTGGCACCCTTGGACTGCAGCCCATCTGTAGGCTGGTCAGAGTCCATGATCTAGGAATATCCTTTTCCTGAGGTCTTTTTCTGACAACACACAATATTCCGTGATTTGTAATGTCACAGTTTCCCTGAAAGTGGTTTTGTTTTTTAAAAGCAAAACCAAAGAAAGACATGAAGGTCTCTTTCCTGTGAAGTCCATTTTCCCCATGCTTCCCATCCTCACACCCTAGAGACTTTCTGGAGACACTGTCTTAACTGGAAGTTGGCTAGTGATGGTGTTTGGCACAACAGAGCAAGCCTTGGGAGGGCATGAGCAGCTGCATTCAGATACATCCACCCAAGGGGCGGGATTAGAGTGCAGCTCTGTGTCTATCCTGTCTGGCCTGTAGGTGAAGAGTTGCTGGATTTCTGGATCCTTGCTGAGAAGATCCTGAGCATAGACGAGACAGACGTGAATGTGAGAGACTACTATCTGTCCCTTCTGTTCCTGCTCAAGGCCACCCATCTGCAGGAAGGCTCCTCAGTGGTGACTCTCTGCAATATGAACATCAGTAAGAATTATAGCGCATGCGTGAGACGAATCCTTGTGGGATGTGACCAACAGCTCAGGCTGGTATCTGCTATCCCCCATCTTTTGCTTTCTACACGGCTACCTTCTCCATCTGCTTGGTGTCAGGGGCGCAAGTGGAACTCACCATCTGTAACAGAGAAAGGGCTGGAAGACACCAGCTATGCTTAGGGTGCTCAGCTCTTCCTGAGACGCAGCTGTCCCCCAGGGTTTCATCCAGAACAAGCAACATACTAGACACAAAAACATTCAGAAAATCTCCAAATCCCCTCTCACCATCATGGCCTACACCTCTTCCTTCTCACCCTTGATCTCTCTCCACTCTTCCAGAGTCCCTCCTGAACCTCTCCATCTGGCATCCCAACCAGTCCACCACCAGAAGGGAGATCCTAAGCCACATGCAGAAAGTGGCTCTGTTCAAAATCCAGAGCTACTGGCTTCCCAACTTTTACACCCATGCCAAGATAGCAATGGCCGACGAGGAATCGTGTCATGACCTGTTGCAGGAATATGAGACTCGCCTGTGCAGCATTTGCTACAAGCATCCAGGGGGGCTCCCTCTCAACATGAGCATCAAGAAATCCCACCACTCCCAAAAGAAGTACTCAAGCAGGAAGGCCAAGAGGAAGTTGTGGCAACTGATTGATCCTGTCTTGTGGCCTCTGGAAATGGACCTCAAGCCAGAAGTCTCCACTAAGGCCCAAGAAGAGACCAGTGTTCCAGAAAAGGTAGTTTTAAGAAAGCCTTTTCCAGGAGTAGATTCTTCAAAGGAGTCAATAATCCATATCCTGAACAAGGATACTCAGCATGCCAAGAAACCCATCATGAAGAAGCGATCCAAGATCCAACTCCACATGGGGGGCCTCTTCGAGACAAAGTTCTCTAACCACCTGAGAACTTCCACTCCCATCATTAATCACACTACCCCACTGGCAGTCAAGAAGTCCCTCAAGCGAGGCCTCCCTTTTGGGTACACTCATTGGGCCCTGTGTGCTGATGCCTGTGCAGGGGGTCCCTTCCGGTATTACCTGAAGAAGCTGAACTTGAAGGTGGAGGTGCAACTCCTGGACCTTTGGCAGGACCTGCAGCATTTCCTCAGTGTTCTGATGAACAACAGGAGGAGTGGAAAAGCCCTCTTCCGTCACATGCTGGGTAACAGAATCTGTGAGCTCTACTTGAATGAGCAGTTTGGACCACCCTTGCCGCTCAAACCTCAAACCATTCAGGGCCTAAAGAAGCTCCTGCCTTCTGGGGATGTGAATCCCTGGATCCCCAAAGCCCAGAAAGAGATCTGCAAGGTAGGCTGTGTCTCAAAGAAATGGGTTAGTATCTGGCAGACTAGGTCAAGGCCAAAAAAAAAAAAAAAAAATGCTGTCTGATCATCTGTACTTGCTTTGTTAAAGGCAGAATAATCCACACAAGCCTTTATACACTGGGGCTCTAGTTAATTTTATAAGGTAAAAAGTTTGGTGACTTCTCGAAGCAATCAAAAACTCCAAAGTTGAGTGGAGGAATGTGTAGTCAAATATCCACCTTCCATTGCTGTTCATTCCTTCTTCAAATGCAGCCTCCCCAAACCACGAAATTCAAAGGGTCTTACTGAAGGAAGTTTAAGAACTCTTAGGCACTAGGAAGTAGAGTCTTCTCATTCTAATTTCATTTCCGTTGATGTAATAAAATACCCCGACAGAAGGCAACAAGGCAGGAAAATGTTTATTTGGCTTACAGTTTGAGGTTGCCATTCATTATTTCAGCAAAGTCAAGGCGGGACTTGAAGCTTCCCATCCACACTCAAGAGCAGAGAGAGCAAATGTACCCACACCGCTTGCTCGATTTAGGGTGCTTTTCTTCACTTACACGGTCAGCCCCAGTGGACCCCATTTCCAGAACTTACTCTTTGAGGCGAGCACTTTCAACCGGACCCAGAGCTCACAGAAAGAGTTACTCTTCATGGATAGAGCTACTCCTGATAACCAGCTGCTTCAGGGTGTCCCTTGTCTCCATCTTTGAAGGCTGAAATTTTACAGGTCACCTGCCACCTTCCTGGCATTTGTGTGGGCGCTAGACATCCAGACTCTGGTCCCCTTGGTGGCAGTGGCAAGCGCTCTAACCACTGAGCCATTTCACCATACTGCTTTACAGAGTTCATCAGACAGTTTTTTAAAAACACCGTAGGCACCTCACCGTTGGCAAAATAATGCCCACGCCACTGAGCCAAGTCATTGAACCCCCTCATAGAGAGAAAGTGCTAACCCATTTTTTCTGCCTCGTCTCATTCCATGCCTCTATCTCCCAGACTCCTCAGAAGTATTTCAGAGAATATCCATTGTCCTCCAACACACCCTTTCTCTACTCATTTGCCTAAGATCCTCCTGCCGCCCGAAATGCCCTTTCCTCGGCTGCCTCTGGTTAAACTCCTACTTATCCTGAAAGGTGCAAACTTGAGTTGACATTTTCTTGCCTTTATAAACTCCTCTTGGGTTTTCCTGACTTGATCAGATACAACTGTTGCCTTCTCTCTCTTCCCAGAGAACTCTGGTCTGTATGTCTGTCACACTCATACACATCACAAGTACCACACTGCTGCCCACCTGCTGGGAGGTGAGCTCCTTGGTACAAGTCTAGGGCCAGCAATTTGCACAGTGCCTGGCACATGGGAGGCACTTGGAAAATATTTGCCAAGTAAAGGAAGAATGTGAATAAATAAATTCAGCCTAGCACCAATTCATAGGTTTTGTTTGCCCGAATGTGTGAAACAGTACTCACCATCGGGAGAGGTCTCCAAGTCGGGAGGGCAAGAGCAGAGTTGCTTGGTTCTCAAAGCCATTTTGAGATTCAAAGACAGAGCTTTGGGAAGGCAGTAGGCAGCATGCAGGATGCAGATGTTAAGGGCTATGAGCCACTTTGCCCTTTCAATGTGTATTTATTGCTATTCTCTGATGTTTACAGAGAGACTATGAGGGCTGCTATATTAAAACAATAAAATGAGGGAATGTCGCCCAGATGTCGTAGCTCATGCTTGCCACCTCACTAGATCTCCCACTGTGAAAAAAGCCAGACCCTGATGTCTACTGTGTGGGCTAGTCACAAGCTGTAAAGACGTAGCCAGCTGAGGGCCCATCTCATAATATTCACCTTGTGCTTGGATTTCAGGTGCTCAGTCCCTGGTATGATGAATTCCTGAATGAAGAGGACTACTGGTTTCTCGTTTTCTCAGTAGGAGGGACTTTGGGTTGTGGGTAATTGGGGGGGGGGGGGGGGGCGGAGTGATTCTGTTGTAGAGGCGCAAAGTAAATGAAATTGGGACTTTTTCCTGGAGGCAACTGGAGGTGGCCGATATTCTAAAGAATGTGAACCTGAGGGACTGGAGGGATGGATCAGGGTTTCAGAGAATGTGCTGTACTTCCAGGGGACTCGAGTTGCCAAGACCCGCATTGGACAGCCCATAACTGTGTGTAACTCCAGCTCCCAAATTTCTGATGCTTTCTTCTGGCCTTTGAAACCACACATGCCTGTACAGACAGACAGACAGACAGACAGACACACACACACACACACACACACACACACACACACACACACACACACACACACGAGAGAGAGAGAGAGAGAGAGAGAGAGAGAGAGAGAGAGAGAGAGATTTTAAAAGAACATAGAGCTCTCAAGGAGAAAGACTCAATACATCGCTAACTCTGAGGAAGTTATGCTCACGTACAGTTCTCTCTTAGAGAAAATGAGTTGGATTACAGGATGAGGCGGGCATGGCATATCACTCTAAGGACCATCAGGCAAAGTCTATGTGACCAGGAGGCATAGAGATGGAGGGCTGAGTTGTCACAATTCTCTTGCTTCTGGCTGATCCCCACAACTGTCTCTCCTTCTTCTCCCAACCCCTCTCAGACTCAATCACGCTTCATCAAAGCCCGGTGGCATAAAAGAGAAGCCACAGGCAAAGAAGAGAACATTCTTCTGTATAAAAGGATTCAGGAATCTCTGAGGTTAAGCCAGGGTTTGGCTAACATGCAGGAAATGGAGTCCATGCAGTGGGAAAAAGTGGCCACTGAGAACCTGAAGCAGGGAGGCTCTATCCGGGTAGAACTGACGACATCTCCAGTGTTCTTACAAGGTAAGGGCAGTCACTTTTTTCTTTTCTTTTCTTTTCTTTACTTTATCATTACACTTAGAGAACTAGAAAATATAAAACGCATTTTATCAGTGATCCTTCATTATGAATCAGCACTGTGCACTGCAAAGATTACCTCACCTGATCTTCAAAACAACTCATCAAGTAACTAATAACCAACGCCCAAACAATGTCACCCTTCAAGGTTACACTGAAAATGGCCATCAGGATCCGAACCCTGGCAAATGTACTGTGATCTCTGGAAGCCGGGGCACTGAAGTTGGAAAACTTGTGCCCACGGAAGCATGGCCACAGCACCGAACACTCTGTGACGTCCATCTGAACTCCCACTCCACCACAGCTTTCAGAGCTGGGTCCAAGGAGCAGTCTATAACTTTGCCCCTGGTTTCCTCCATATGGAAAGAAGAAACTCCCATCCATATGGCTCTCTTGGATGATCCAGAGAGTTCCAAACAAACCCAAGGACTCAACACCAAATGAGGCAGGAGGCTGCTATCCGCTTCTGTTGTCCTGAACATCGTCACATCTCTTGCTCTTGTAACCTTATTGTCACAGCCCATTGTGAGAGTGTAGTACCAGTTCACCACAGGTGATGAGAATTCATATGTGGCTGCTTCTAGAAAAAGAAACAAGAAACCTACTTCCAAAGAGCAAGGGTTTGCAATTATCGCTAGTATCTCTGAGGCATGAGTTATTTCACAGAGTGCAGTAAGGGAAAGGGACGCCTACCAAAAACTACAAGTTTTGCACATACCCTCCAGTAGAAATGGGTGTTATAATAAAAGGGGGGATGTGAAGCTTAAAACACTGACGCCATAGCACTAAGGATGAGAAACAAAGATGTTTCCAGTCGTTTATGAGATGGCTAGTGGCCCTCATAAGAGGCAGCCAGGATTGAGGAAGCAAGGCCGGTGATGGCGGGCTGACTGGCTAGCTTCTAGGAGCCCTTTTCTCACTAGGAGACCCATGCTAGGCACTGTTGCTTATTGCATAGCCTTACTTTTAACACGGTGCTTCTAATGGAACTAATTGTAATAGTCTAAGCTGTAAGAATGGATCCTAAGGAACCTGTTTCCATCTCGGAAAGAGACCCCAGACCATTCTATACACAAAGAGATTACCATGAACATTGCAGCTACTTCTTGGTAGCTGTGAGAACAAAGAGAGCTTAGACTGTTCACAGCATTTGGGACACTTGTAAGGCTAAGCTAGCAGCACCCAGCCATTAACTAGTGCCCAGTGGGGTCAATAACTAGCAAAGCCAGAGAGCTTAGCATAATCAATAACAAGATGCCTACAAGGTCAGAGGTTGTAATTGCTCTTGCTTCGGTCTTTTGATGTCTGTATCAAATAATTTGTTTTGAGCTTTGATTTTTGTGACATCATTTCAGAACAAGATGCTCATAAACCAGGATGATGTAGGGCTTTTGAGAGAGGTGGGACTCGGCAAGTAACCAACAGCTAACCAATAGCCAAGGTTAATAACTAAGACAGCCGGCATTGGAGATGGTAAAGAAGGCTTCAACTATCCCTAACTGAATAGGAAGCATATAACCAACACACACACACACACACACACACACACACACACACACACACACACACGCATAGGGCATGTGGGCCCTCCACTGTCTCAGCCCATAGTAGCCCAGAGAACTAAGCGATTTCAGTAGAGATTACCTGAGCCTCTGTTCAGTTTCTACTGTTGTCCTACAAAAGAAAATCTAACCATTTCCCCACTCTTGAGAACCATTCTCTCACTCTCAGAAGTCCCACTTAGTTGTGTTCAATGTTTTACTTTCTTGTAATAATTCTTTATAAAGCCTATTCTGCTTGCTCACTTCCCATGAGACTCTGTGTCTCTCACTTTCATTGGCATGAGACAATGAGTCATTAATCCAGGTTGATCTTCCATGACTGTTCAGTATCTAGCGTCTTAGGTCCTTGTGTCGTGTACAATTTGACCATGAAAGGTCCTGTCATTCTCAAAAACCCTACATGATCCCGGCCTATGAGCTGCTAGTTCTGAAACTAATTCACAAAAAGTCAAAGCCCAGAACAAGAAAAATCCTAACCAATTATTTGACGTGTATGCAAAAAAGTTAATGCAATAGCAGAATATCTGAAATTCATTTGCATCTCCTCCTTTCAAGTGGTGATTGTTTTGAAGGGATCAAAAACCATTCAGATGAATGAGTTACCTCTTATATTGAAGTAACAATAGTCCCTTCAATGTCATCTCTGTACTAGCAAAGACAGTGGAACCCACACTCTAGAATGGAGAAGAGTCTATGTTTAACTCTAATTTAACTTAGATAATTTGTATTCTTGGTGTAAGTAGCCCATTTAAACACGATTGTATGATTCAAATAATATTTTTTCTTCTTTTTCCTTTTTTCTTCTTTTTTTTCTTCCCCTGTCCTCCCTCCTCCCGCCCCTCCCCACCCCCCATTCCCATCTCCTCTAGGGCAAGGACTCCCCTGGGGATTCAGCTCAGCCTGGTAGATTCAGTCCAGGCAGGTCCAGTCTTCTCCTCCCTTCACCAAGGCTGAGCAAAGTGTCCCTGCATAAGCCCCAGGCTCCAAACAGCCAGCTCATGCACCAAGGACAGTCCCAGTCCCACTGCCTGGGTGCCTCCCAAACAGTTCAAGCTAATTGACTGTCTCACCTACCCAGAGGGCCTGATCAACTTGGGGGCTCCTGAGCTATTGGTTCATAGTTCATGTGTTTCCACTAGTTTGGTTATTCGGCCCTGTGCTTTTTCCAATCATGGTCTCAGTATCTCTTGCTCATATAATCCCTCCTCTCTCTTGCCAATTGGACTCCTGGAGCTCCACCTGGGGCCTGGCCATGAATCTCTGCATCTGTTTCCATCAGTCATTGGATGAGAGTTCTATCACGACAGTTAGGGTGTTTGGCCATCCGGTCACCAGAGTAGGTCGGTTGGGGCTTTCTCTTGACCATTGCCAGTAGTCTATAGTGGAGGTATCTTTGTGGATTTCTGGGGACTTCTCTAGCACTTTGTTTATTCCTATTCCCATGGGGTCTTCATTTATCATGGTCTCTCTTTCCTTGTTCTCCCTCTCTGTTCTTGATCCAGCTGGGATCTCCTGCTCCCCTAAGCTCTCTTTCCCTCGACCTTTGCCCTTCATTACCACCCCCCTCACGTCCAGTTTGCTCATGTAGATCTCATCCATTTCTCTGTCGTTGGGTGATCCCTGTGTCTTTCTTAGGGTCCTCTTTACTAGGTAGCCTCCCTGGAGTTGTGAGTAGCAGTCTTGTCATCCTTTGTTTTACATCTAGTATCCTCCTATGAATGAGTACATACCATGTTTGTCTACTGCTCAATCATACCACAAGGGCACATGCTCAGCTATGTACATAGCAGCATTATTTGTAATAGCCAGAACCTGGAAACAACCTAGATGCCCTTCAACTGAAGAATATACATATACACAATGGAGTACTACTCAGAAGAGAAAAACAATAGCATCATGAGGTTTGCAGGTAAATGGATGGATCTAGAAAAAAATCATCCTGAGTGAGGTAACCCAGACTCAGAAAGACAAACATGGTTTGTACTCACTCATAGGTAGATACTCGATGTAAATCAAATAATATTTTAAAGGCAATGTCTTCAAGAAAAGTACATGGATATTTGACCCTAAATGGACAGCTAAACTTTGTCTTTATTTTTTCCTTCACAGATGTGAACAAGATGACCTTTGAGGAGCTCTCCTATAAGAATCCAAAGTTGGCCATAGAAAAGATCAGTGAAGACTTTAAAATATACTGTGAAAAGGCACCTGTAAAAGGCAAGTGTTTAAGGTTAGATGTAAGGCCAATGCTTTTTTTTTCAAACCTAAGAATTTCCAAACTCTGGAGGCCTAAGCCCAAAGAGGATCCATACCTTGTTTGCAAGGAGGTAATACTTCAGAGATAGTCACCATGTGTCCCCACTCCTATAGAGTCCTAGAGGGTGTGATGCAAATCAAAGGCAATTATAAATCATTGAGGTTGGTGACAGTTAAGATCACTTGAGGGGGTCCCTGCAGGTGTCATACAGGGAAGTGAACCACACAGAGATAAAAATGAAAACCTGGATCAGACTTCAGGGGGTCTAATAACAGGTGGTTATTCCCAATGTATTTAAGCTCAATACAATTTGAAAAAAAAAAGTCTCCTGGTGTAATACAATCTCCAGTGTACAAAGAAGCATAATTAAATTGAAATTCAACTCAGGGTACATGTCATTTTCTTCAAGAAGATGGGTTCTGGAGATAGGCTACCTGTACTAGCTTAAGGGCCTCAGGGTCTATCCTAGCCTCACAGATAGCATAGAGGTCATTTGGGCTATTAGCCACCTCTGGTTTTGTTTGGGGGATCTTGGGGAAGCCTCTGGCTATCAGGGTCATTTAGATTACTATCCACCTCTGGTCTTGGTTGTATGAGCTTGATATGTCATGGCCCAACAGATAACACAGATCACCACGCTATTAATCTCGACCAGTTCTCTGCTGTTTGGATGGAAGAACAGGTTTTTCATCTTTCCCATTTGAAAGACAATCCTGTGTGCTTAACATTCCTGGTTTCTCTGGAGATCTGTAGGTGCAAGGACCTTCATGCTATACTCCCGTCATTCATTTTGTCTTTCTTATTTAATAGACATTTTAAAATAATGTGATTTTGTCTTCTGCCAAGTTTCCTGGAGTCAGAGATTTTGTTGTTTCTTTTTGAAGCCTGGGATTTGTGGAAGAATGTTTGAGTGAGGAAAGCATTGAGGCTTTGACAGCAGAACTCTCCAAATACCAGGGAAGCTCAGAAGTTAGGACGGCCCTTTACAGTTGTCCCTCTTTGAGGGAAGGTACCTAGGCTTTTGTACTGGGGTCACTCAATATCCTGTGGTTCGGGTCACAGAGGCAGTCATGAGCTATCAGTAGCCAACACAGCTGGGAGAAAGAGTAGTTTCATCCCAAAGGATGAAAATTCAACCTTTGTGCCCACTTGCTTTAAATGGAAATTCCGCTGTATCTTGGAGCAGCTTCTCCAGAGATCCGTTTGGTTTCTTGGAGAATGTATTCTAGAAAGAAAATTGCACCACTGCAATGTGTGTAGAGGGGAAAGCTTCTCCTCTCCCTTCTCTGCTCCCCATGTTGGGCCGTCATCCCTCTCAGCTGGTACCTCTGCTGGACTTGGAGAGCCTACCAGGCAGGGAGGGCTGAATAACCCGGATTCTCATCCCTAATGTGTCTGAGATCCACATGGTCATGAGTTCTCTGGCTGTTGCTGCTTCATTTGATGATATATCATCAATATTGGGTTGAGGAATACCAAAGAGCAGCATGAAAATGGTCCCTTCACCCTAATATCCCCACAGGTTGGGCTCATTCTCTTTTCCTCCTTTTCCATATCTATGCTTCCCTTCTCTGATCACGAGAATCCTGATTCCCATTGTGTTGAATTTACTTCTGTTTTTATAGCCCCATCGTGGGAGCAGCCTGTCTTCACTACCACCCCTTTGTTCTCACAAATGCCCGTCTCCCCTCTCCCACTCTTCAGTGCTTTGCACCAGCACCTCACGCATGAGCAACTCCTTACTGGGCTAGAACTCCACAGTCACCTTCAGGCTGATCCTTTGAGGGAAAACCTTCCTCCTCCTGCTCACTCAAATGAACCCGAACTGGCAGGAACAAGGGTTCCAAAGGGCGAGGTGTCAAGTGGGAGGACCCAGGATGAGAAATAAAGACAAGAGCAATAGCTGGGACCACAACGCCTTGCATAAGCTGATGCCATGCCAAGCAAGTTTATTCAGAACTACAGCATCATATATACTATTTGCAGGGGAGTAAAATGACCAAGGTCAGCAGTGAGCTACTTCCATGTTGGCAAAGAGAATACAGGATATCTCAGACACAGCTGTCTAAGGACTGATAATCATAGCCAAGGGGGAAGAACTGGGTCCCCAGAAACCACAACCTTGACTTCTACAGGGCACTGGCTCCAGCTTTTGTTCTTTCGTGGGGGCCTCTAAGGCCTCTTGGATCAGTCTGGCTCCCCACATCTAACAATTTATGTCAGGCCATCACTGCATGTAGACACTCTTCCTGCCACTCAAGGCTCTGACCGCCATCTTCAACCCATCTACCCCTTCATGGGGATGTATGTGCTCCTCATCCTTGTTAGGGGCCTTGTCCATCCCCTGGATAGGCTCTCTCCTCATCTTGCCTGGACCTTCTTACTCCACATGCAATGACTCCTTAACATGGATATCCTCAGTTTGCTCAGCTTCCGACAACATCCCATGCAGGCCCACACCTAGGGGATTATCATTTTCATTCTGCCTAGCTTGCTGACTTAGGTAGAACGCTGGTCCATGTTGGCTTGCTTTCTTTGCTTTTATATGGACGTTCTTTCCCACTTGGAAAGTCCAGCCCACTTGGACTCCTCACACTGTGCCAGCCTTTTTGCCATGCCCTGCAGTTTCTGCTTCTGTTCTGAATTCTCCAGCTACATGGTCTTTCTTCCTATGGACCTCTGTTCACCTTGGTTGGGCTTCTGAGCCAGTGCAAAGAAGCTTCCTATAGGGAAGTTCTTCTTACTCTGCTGGGGATCTGGTATCCCACTGGGTCATTGTGGCTTATTCCTCCTTTTGGAGGATTTTACTACTAATGGTTATATGAAGACGATGAAGCCAGGGCTGGAGAGATGGCTGAGGAATGAAGAACACTTGCTACTCTTGCGGAGGACCTGGAGTCTGTTCCCAGCACCTACATGGCCTCTCACAACTGTCTGCAACTCCAATTCCAGTGGATCCGATTTCCTCATCTGGTCTCCATGGGCACTGCACACACATCGTGCCCATACACCCATTCAGGCAATACACTTCATACACATAAGTAAAACTAATCAGTTTTTTAAAGGAAAGAATACAAAGCTTAAGTTTTAAGCTTCTTTAAGCGTTTCACTGGCATCTGTCATTATTTGTTCTGATTTTGTCATCCTAACTGGAAGTGTAAGGAGTGCTCCAGGTAATTTCAATTGTCATTTTTACTCTCATAGCACACCTCGGACTAAAGAAATGATATGGCCAGCCTGCTGATTGCCAAATAACCCCAAGTAAACATTTTAGGGGCTGGAGAAATGACTTTTATACACATCTGGGGCCCCAGTAGAGCCAGTGTGAACAGGACCTGGTCCAGGACTCCATCTAAACCCTAATTCTGATAGGTGCTGTCCTCTAGTGAGAGGCCATGATGACATTCTGGGTATCCTGGCCGCAGTGCTGACTGGATACCACCTTTCTGCGGGTGTTTTAGTTTTCTTTCCAGCTGTCATGTGGAATACCTGGCGGGAGCAGCTCTAACGGAGAGAAGGCTTCTTGGGCTTTCGACCCAGGCAAAGCCAAAGCAGGAACTCGAGGAACAAGTCACACCCACAGTCAAGAGAGAAGAGTCTTCCTCTTTGTTGTGTTTTTTAAAGGAACTTCCAGTTTCTTAAGCTTCCTGATTTTGCGAAATTGCCAGCTATCTTAAGAAAAATGTGGAGTGGGAAGTTCTTCCATTTTTTTCAAATCCTGAGCTTTATTTATGCTCACTGTGGCTTAAACACTGAACATTAGTATTTCAACATACTCTTCCCATTTTCACCATCTTTTTTTCTAATCTTCAAGTTTTAACTGAATTTCTTATTGGTTGATTTGTGATTTTGAAATGTTATTTTTTTTAACCCAACATTTTCAGTGTTTGTTCCTAGGAAGGATTTTTCTTTTAGAGCTTGGTGAGGTTTCTTCTTCTGTTATATCAAGCCTTCTATAGTCTGGATTTCGTTTTTATATATATATGGCTTTCAATCATTTTTGTATGCTGCCTATAACAAAAATATTATCAAATCACATAAAAATACCCTGCATATGCACATTCTAAATATGCATCTTAAGCCATTGACTGTATAACTGGGTCATGTTCTCATTTTGAACAGTGAGATGACTCTATTTCTGCCTTGATGATTTTATGGACAGTTTTTGTCTTCAATAAAATTAAAGAGTCTTAGGTAGTCAAGGTTAGCCTCAGACTCGATTTGTAATCAACAATGACCTTGAATTTTAGATTTCCTGCCTCCACTTTGCAAATGCTAAGAATTATAGGCAAGAACATCACATCATGCTAGGGATTGAACCCAGGGCTTCATGAATGCTAGGCAAGCACTCTGTCAACTAAATGACATCCCAAACCCCAAAGGGCTTTGATAATGGTGAGATCCATGGAATCTATTATTTTTTCAAAAACGGTTAAATACATTTCTTAGAATAATTGTCCTAAAGTACACCACAAGGCAAGACACCTGTTCTGAATTGTGTGTAAGTTGCCAGAATACATTGCAACGCCACATCCTTGGAAAGAAAACAGCTTTAGTTAAAGCAAGAAGTTGAGTGGAGCCTCTTAGAGTTGAGGTCAATAGTCAATAAGTTTGGTGATTACAAAGTAAAACTTTCAAATGACATGTGCTTCTGAGAGGACAGCCAAGGTGTCAATAAAGATAGACCACATATGCATTGTGGCTGAATGAAAGAATCAGATTGGAAGGCAGGTGGCATCTCATCTTTAGTAATGTACCTAGAAGTTTAGTGAACTTGCTCTCACCAGTCTCTAAGGAAGGTGGGCTCTAGGCCTGATGGCCAATGTCTCTAAGGAAGGTGGGCTCTAGGCCTGATGACCAACATGCACATCTAACACACCTTGACCTGATGTGTTAATGGCCTGACACAGTAGTTGTGGCGGATGCCTGAAAAATGTCCGTTCTTATTCTCTCTTTATAAAATATTGTTACCTAACTTTGTGGTCTTTCTCAGGTTATACAGTAGAAATTGTCAAGCAGCCAAGACATACACCTTCACACAGGAAAACATCCTTTGTTAAAAAAGCTGTCATAAGGAAGCCTTCCATGAGACCAAGGTAAGATAGGGGATCTGGCTATAGCAACATCTCTAGGTTCATTTCTCTGTGGAGGGTCCCAGACCTTTCTCTGTAGATCATATGCATATGAACAAGACATTCTGCATGTTAAGTTGTTTACTTTAGACTACTGTGTAACATATATTACAAAATAACTTCTTAAAACTATCAGAGACAACTTTTAAAAAATTTTGTTTATATATATAATTACACCAAATATATATAACTTCTATTATTCCCTTCTCATCAAACTTGTTCTGCTTAACTTGTTCTTCTCTACTTTCATTTTTTACCGTGTGTGTGTGTGTGTGTGTGTGTGTGTGTGAGAGTGAGAGAGAGAGAGAGAGAGAGAGAGAGAGAGAGAGAGATCCAGTATACTTACTTGCATGAGAATAGGTAAGAGTTATTTATCTGATCAAGGGCAAAGCACCAGTGGATAAACCACTAGGGACTATGACTCCTCTTCTTTCAACAATGTTAACTGCCTAGATGCCTGGAGCCCCCCAGGGAGGGGTGGAGCCTTATGAGCCCCTCCCCCACCCACGATGGCATGTTGATGGGCCTGGTGTCCTAGCCGTCTTGTGAGTGCACAGGTGCCACAGCCATGTCATGGTCATTGACAGCACTTCCAGCACTCCTTGTCCTCCGCCTCCTACACTCTTTCTGCCTTCTCTTCTGAGATGTTCCCTGAGCCTGGGAGAGGGCTGACACAGATGTTCCACTTCGGGCTGAGCACTTGCCAGCGACTTATTCTGAACATTTTGATAATTATGAGTCTCCACATTAACTCTCACTGTCATGGACACTCTTCTACATTAGCCTGCATAGATCTACTATCATCCACACTGTAGATGAAACATATTTTGTTGAGTCCTCTCCTTCCTCTAAGTATTCACATTGTCTCTCATTTTTCACTGCTGTAAATAGCATATACACCCCATCCTCACAACTGATCTTTTACTTCATGTCTCTCCATTTTCTAATCAGTCTAAGAGTCCGTCTCCACTGGGAGAAGATTCTGTGACATTTCCTGCAGAGGCTACATCTGTCTTTCTTTCCGCTTCCCTTAGCACAAATGCCACTTAGACATGAAAAGTTCCCTACGTGTTACATCTGCTGTAATTCCCTGCTCTGAAACTGCATCCCCAGAGACCACTGTAGCTGGAGTTTTCCTGTGTCCCAGCCTGCTGGTGATCAGGACAAATCTCTCTCACCCACCAGTCCTGCAGCTGCTTGGACCCAAGTAAACACATAGAGACTTATATCACTTATAAACTGTACGGCCATGGCAGGCTTCTTGCTTTCTAGTTCTTATATCTTAAATTAACCCATTTCTATTAATCTGTAAGTTGCCACATGGCTTGTGGCCAACTGGTATCTTAACATCTTGCTTCCTCTCTGTCTGGCTGGCAACTCCTGACTCAGCCTTCCACTTCCCAGAATTCTCTTCTCTGCTTCTCCCGTCTATACTTCCTGCCTGCCTACTGGCCAGTCAGCATTTTTTCATACAGAGCGATATCCACAGCAGACCACCACCTATGTGCTACTTTTTAGTACTTTACACTTTAGGCATGCTTCCTTCTTTCCTGACTATACTTTTCTCTGAGGCCAGTTTACTCATTTTACTCCATTTTTGACTAATGGCTAGCTACAAGAAAAGTTCATCTCTAGATTATGAAAACATAATAGTATACAAAAAGACAGTCAAATCTCTGGAGAAATATTTTGTATAGAAAATAAATGCCCACAGGAATGCTACTGTTACTGTAGCATTCACCAGTGGTTGTGGATCTTCTGTCCATTCCAAACACTCTGAATAACCACCACCCCACCCTCACCTCCATCCCTCCAACCCCTGGCACACACTTGGAAAATGGAAACAGTTTCCTGACATGCAGTCACCTATCCCTCCTGCTGTTCTAATCTGTGCTCATCACTGTTCTCCACTTAGACCACAGAAATATTTCCAACTTAGTTGACCACAAATAATACAAGTCTTTCCTAAATCCTGGAAGTCATACAGACCATGATGTAAGATCACAACCAGGGTCAAGGACTCCACAGTCGCAATTCTTCTAAATTTGTCTCTAACCCCCATTCAGTGTGAGTTATTATTGATCATATGCTTGCCTTGGCCATTCTAATGATATAGATGATAATGCTAATATAATATGTATCATACTAATAAGACAATTCTTATCCCTTTCTATTTGTTGTTTGCTTTTTTTCTTTTTTCAAGACAGGGTCTTATGTAGCTCTGACTCTCCTGGAACTCATTATGTAGACCTTGGGCTGGCCTTGAACTCACAGAGATCCACCTGCCTCTGCCTCTCAAGTGCTGGGATTAAAGCCGTGTACCATCACACCCGGCAGTTCTTGCTCTTAATCTAAGACATAAACTAAGGAAAATGCAAATCTGACTTTTAAGTGTTGTGATAAAGTTTGGTCTGATTCCTATGAGAGCATAATAGAAAGAGAAATAAATTTTAAGTATAGATTTTAAAAAGCTAGACTATAGGAAAAGTTCCTAAACTGCATGTCGGAACTCAACTGCATAGAAATGGGATCATGTATAGGTTTGGAATCCCAGATAGAACAAAAATGGACCCAGTTAGCTACTTTTCTTGGCTTCCCATAAGGCCTTAAAATTTTAATTAAAAATGAAAAGAATGGTGCCTAGAGAGATGGCTCATTGGTTAAGAGAATTTGTTGCTTTTGCAGAGGTCCTGAGTTCAGTACCCAGCATCCGTATGATGCTTACAACCTCTAGTTTCAGGGCTCCCACACCTTATTCTAGCTTTTGCTGGTACAAGACATATAGGTGTTAACACAGACAAGCAGACAAAGCACTCATACATATACAGCAATAATGAATATATCCTTAAAAATGTTTTTTGTGATGGATAAATGCACAAAAATATATTCAATAGTAAAAGTATAAAATGTAATGTGAAGCTCCACAGCTTCTGTTTTGAATTACTATTTGGACTGTACAAAAGTCACCAGGATATACAGTCTTTGATGGGTCTGTTTAGTTTCAGTGTGTGATGTTTTATAATTTGCATTCTTTTTATTATAACATTTAAAATAAATGAGAAGGATGAAAGGCAGTTTAAGAAAAAGCAGATCAGGTACCTTGTGGAAACACACCATGGGGAGCAGTGCTCTCTAGAATTCAACCCGGTGAGTCAGTTAAAGAAAAATAAAACCATCAACAGCAACAACTTGGGGAGAGTGAAGAGTGAGAGAGAGTAGACTTTGCTTCCAGAGAAGCTACAATAGTCACACAAAACAAAACCAGGGAAGCACAGAACACACATGGGGCAGGCAGTGGATAGAAACTGGTTCTCAGGTGGTTCCTATTTGGACTTGACAAAAACATCTAAGAAACTATTCAACAAAGTAAAGGAAATTGTGTTTAAAGACTTGAAAGGATGCATGAAAGCAACCATTAGTCAACTAGAGATAACCAATAACGAGACCAGTTATAATCCAACCAAACTCAGATCTGGCTTAGAAAAAGCAAACCAACTGGATGAAAAGCTTGCTAGACAGAATCAGCAGAGTTAGCCTGGAGAAAGAGTCAGGGAGCTAGAAGATGGATCAACAGACAGGGTCTAGTCTGGAGGACCAGGTCCCACACAGTAGAAGGAGCCAATCCCCAATAGTTATCCTTTGACTTCCATGTGTACTATGGAACACATGACACAGGTGGAAAGACAGACGTGGACACACATACAAACACACAAAAATAAATATAATTTAAATTTTGTTTAAAAATCAGGACTGGAAAAAAAAAAGGATTGTACGGAAGTTGACATTGTTAGAAAATGGATCAAATTCAACAACTTAATGTAATAAACCTCTAAAAATGCCCAAATTTCTAAAATCAGACTCAAAGACAATTTGAAAGTGTTGGTAAATCTATAGAAATAACAACAAAATTGAAAGCTCGAAAGAAAGAAAGAAAGAAAGAAAGAAAGAAAGAAAGAAAGAAAGAAAGAAAGAAAAGAAGAGAAAAGAAAAGTAGTAGTGATTAAAAACTGGGTCTCCTTCAAGCACCATCAAAAAAGTAGTATTTTTACCAGGTGTAATGGTGTATTATTGGTTGTAGTATTAAGGCAACTCCACGAAGTTAAAAGGGAGGATTATTTTGTGGGGTAACTTACAAGTGAAGGGATAGGTAACAGGGTCTGGGAAAGCTGTAGCGCAGTCCAGCAGTGTTCTCTGGAAAACTCTGCTCAGTCTACCTCCAGGGTCCAGGATCCAGGAACCAAGAGAGCTGGCACATCTGGATCTCAGGTCTTAAGGGCTCCTGTCTCAGCCCTGCCTTGTAGGACTGACAGTTACTGAAGCCTCAGTGGAGGTAGTACTTCCAGGTCAAAGCTGGATCAGCTACCCACTACAGTGTATATCTTTAATCCCAGCATTTGGGAGGCAGAGGCAGGCAGATCTCTGAGAGTTCAAGGTCTACAGAGCAATTTCCAAGCTAGCCAGGGCTACACAGTTAGACCCAGTCTCGAAACAAAAACAAAAACGTGGTAAGTGTTTGGAAATTTACTTTTTTTCATATAGCAGAGCGTGGGCAATATCACTAGAGAACTCTGTGATATTTAAAGCAAAGACAGTACCAACATCACAGTTGCTCTTTGAGAAAACAGGAGTGACTTTCACCTACCCTATGAGGCCAATGTCATCCTGAGTCTCAAAAGAGAGGCAGCATAAAAAAAATAAAAAAATAAAAAATAAATAAAAAAACACAGACTAGTACTTCTCTTTGAATCTAGACATACAAGTGCTCAACAAATACCAAACTAAATCCAGTAACCAATAAAAGTGTCGTGTAGCATAACCAATTGGAATTTATCTGGATAACACAAGATTGAGTTAGCATCCAAAAATCAAAATAATATTCTGTATTAGTTGGACTTCCCAAGAGTAACAGAGCCAATAGAATGAGTGCATATTAAAAAGAGATTTTTTTTTTTTTTAGATTGTCTTATACAGTATAGCTGGAGCAGTCCAGCAATGGTCACCTCACACTGGAGAGGTTGAGAATGAAGTAACTGCTCAGTTCATAGGCCTCAGGAGTCCCAGTCTGGTGTTGCAGACATGGAGACTTCCTGGTCCTCACTCATTTGTTCACCTGGAGAAGCTGATTCTAATGTCAGTGAGGAACTACAGCAGTAACAATAGATAAACTTGCCAGGGAGAGTGAAGGCCAGTAGGCAAGAACAAAATTTCTCTTTCATTTCCCTGTTATCTGGGCTGATGCTGGAAAGCACCACCTATATATATTTTTTTAAGATTTATTTATTTATTATGTATACAGAAGAGGGTGCCAGATCTCATTACAGATGGTTGTGAGCCACCATGTGGTTGCTGAGATTTGAACTCAGGACCTCTGGAAGAACAGTAGGTCCAGCCCCGACACTACCTATATTTAGGATGCACCTTTCCACTTCCGATAATCTGATCAAGCAAACCTCTCCCAGCAGAGCCCAGTGACTTTACCTTTAGTCAATCCCAGATCCAGTCCATTCGATGACCAAGATTAACCATCACATATACCACATTAAATAAATGAGGTAGAAAACTTACACGATTATCTCAATTGACACAAAGTCTCTTTACAACATCTATTCATGATTTTTAAAAAAAAAAAGAAAGAAAAACTTTCAAAATGAGAATAGAAAAAAGCTACCTCATCCTGATAAAGGATATCTATCAAAAACCTATTGGTGAGGGTTGGGGATTTAGCTCAGTGGTAGAGCGCTTGCCTAGCAAGCTGAAGGCCTTGGGTTCGATCCTCAGCTCAAAACAAACAAACAAACAAACAAAAAGCCTATTGGTAATACCCAATAAAATGGCATACGTACAGAAAGGAGATGGGTAAACTGGTCAAAAGATGGGTACGTGCAGAGAGTTTCAAATGATAACTGTGACATAAAATGAGATTAAGTGGCCGGTTAAAATTGGGGAGAGAAGCAAATAGAGATACCGTTGCACCACGCGCTTGAAGATGAAACCCGGGAGTACAGCCTACTCAGAAAAGAGACTGCAGAGAAAAGGAAAGAGGATTGTAGGTAAAACTTTAGCGCTATCTCCATTCAAAGGAGCAGCCGGGCGTGGGTGGTGCACCCATTTCATCCCAGCCCTTGGAAGGCAGAGGCATCTCTCAGGCCTGAAGGTGGCACTGGGGCCGGTGCCCGGCTCCATTTCCTATTCGGAATTCTCCACGGTCACCAGCACTGCTCTGTTTTCCAGGAACATAACAGAAGTCCTCCTAAATTCTCCACACCTGGAGTACTTCCGGGAGTTCCTCAAGAATCGGAAGTCTGAAACCCCGTTGCAATTCCTGGTAGCCATCCAGAAGATCATGATGGAGACGAACGAAAAGACCTATAAGAGTGCTTTGGAAAATATAACCAAGACTTACTTCCACGGCAAGGTCGCTCCTGGTACGCCTCTCTTTCTCCGGATTCTCGCTTCAGTTTCTTGGGAGGACAAGTCTAGGGAAATAGCCTGGCTCCATGAGATCCCCAAGAAAGCAGAACAGGGGAGTCGCTACATGGGAGAAATATTGAGGCTGGGAGAATGAACGCAGAGAATATTCAGCCTAAAGCCATAATATTAGTAAAAGGAGCCACGTGTAAGATAAATTCATGTACATGCTCGTTAGTTTCACTTCATGTTGGAAATCGAACCTTAATCCCTGGAAGGGAGAGATAAAGTGCTGTGTTTCCTAAACAAAGAAAGCAGAACGTGTTGAAGTTAACTAGCTTACCCGATCTGTGGAACTTTAACACAAATTCAAATCACGTGACCATCAAATCAATTAGCATAGGACTCGCTCTAAGCAAACAGGTGATCCTCTCCAAGCACAGGAGCGGAAAGTTGAGCGTGGGTGGAGAATGGTCTATCTCAAAATCGTTCATGAACTGTCTTGTTTTCCTGTCTGAGGTAGTGGTAAACTTGACCCATGGGAATTCCTCTTAGCTGGCAAGTGAAGTATTAGCATATAGCTCTAGAAAAAGGGAGTGAGCAAGTGCCGCCTGGAAGCAGGCAAGCTGGCGAGGTGGTAGAGCCAAGCTTTCTGTCTGTCTCAGAGGAGCAGGCGGAGTTTGTGTAGGTGGGAAGGGAGGGGGCTCGCTGTTTATTTGTTTGCTGGCTTTCTTCGTTTTTGTTTTGGTTTTTGTTTTAATCCATGACAAGGGTATAAATACAAAATTAGAAAGAGTTCACAATTAACAAGTCTCTCTAGTTCATTTGTTTGTTTTGAAACGGGGTCCTGCCACACACTCCAGGCTGGCCTGAAACTTTCACACTTCCTTCCCACTTCTGCCTGCCGCCTGAAAGGATTTACAGACATGCCCCAGTCCAGCATGCCATAGTTTGTAGGTGTGATCTGAGTGTGGTAATAATGACCTCGGAATCACCAACATTGCCTTGGGGTCACGTTGAGGAATTATAAGAAATTATAAAGCGTTTACCCTGGGTGTAACTTAAACAAGAGGGAGCCCAGATTTGAATTCTCTAATCTCCCTGTGTCTTTCATCATGCTCTGTCTACCCGTTTGAGTCTGAATGCTATCTTGTGACTCTGACCCTGTGTCTGCGTGTTCCTGTATGTGTCCTAGCAAAGGGCTTTGCTCTCTCTTACTGAACAGCACAGAAAGTACCAGGAACAGGGTACTTAACGGAAATGTTTAGCAGTCTTACAAGGGATGGAGTCACAGATTCTAACGGAGCCCACCTAACCCGGGTAACAAGCCATCCAACGCTATAAGCAATATCCATACATTGCTCCAACATTTATAGTGGACATTTATTTTATAAAGCTGGTTTGGTCCTATTTTTCTGTCCTCAGCAAATGATTATCATAACATACATACACACATGCATTAATCTTGGGACAGGAGCATGGCAGAGTATATGTGTAAGACTGCAACTGTGTATTAGCTTCCCTTGTTAAAATGAATTACATGGGAAATCTAAGACAAGGAAGGTTAGTTGTTACAGTGTTCCCTAAGGGCAGGTTAACAGCCCAAGTACACAGCTCTAGTAGTCTTAAGCCTTAAGTGACCTCAGGTACATTGTTAACTCTGACTGTGCAGCCCAACCAACATTCCTTCCCGCCTTTTAGAATGGAAGAGTTATTTTATCATAATGCATTGCCACATATAAGAAATACTTATTTACTGACTTTCAGCATGAGTTCTATATATAGTTATTTGGGGGGTCTCAAAGAGAAAGGAGCGTCTAGATGTTCCTCTGATACACTTTCAAGTCTCAGTAGCCAGCCTTCCGGCCTCTGAACACAAGGAGCACCACGCTGCACTCGGCACTGGTATTTGTGTCTTGGGCCCTCCTTCTGCACCCAAAGATTACGTTTTCTTCCTTTCCTCCTAAGCCTCCCCCTAAACTAAAAAACTTCACCCCAGCTATAGAGACAGGTTTAAAATTTAAGATTTTATTTCCCTTTAAGCTTTTGTCTTTGAAATGGGACTAAGATAGTATTTTGTCTACAAAAACAATTTCTCTTAACATTTGAAATATTCTTTAGAGATCTGTAGATTGTAGAAGGCTCAGAGTGAAGCCCGAGTGAAAACAGAGGGCCGTGAGACTTTCACATGAAATGGCCAAGCAGGAAACAGAAGTGACACTCTCTCCCTCTCTCTCTTTCTTGTCATTTAGAAGAACTACTGCAGTGCGATGCTCCTCTTCTGAAAGATATTGTTCACATGCGTAACATCACCACCTCCACACTGCTGATGCTCCAGGGCTACGTCATGAAATCTCTCGAAGAAAAGTGGTAAGCATGCTCAGAGAAGGTGGCTCCTTTCTGGAGTTGCTTCCTGGCTTTGAAAAGCCACATTAAGCAAAGGTCTCCTAGTCTTCACATTGTACTGCCAGAGTATTCCTCCAAGAGAAACGCCAAAGTTACTTTGAAATCTCCTGCCTGCCAACACCAGTGCAAAACACACACACACACACACACACACACACACACACACACACATACATACACACAGACACACATATGCACATACACAAACATATATGCAAATACACACACAAACACATGCAAATACACACAAATGTTCACACACAAAAACACAGACATGCATATACAAACACACACATATATACACACATACACATACAAACACATGCACACACAGAGACACACATACAAACACACACATATATATATACATACATACACACACAAACACACACATACACAGACACACACCCACATATACACACAGACACAAATACACACACACAAACACATATGCACACACAGACACACACATATACATACACACACACAAACAGACACATATACAAACAGACACACACAAACAGACACACACACACACACACACACAGAGGATAAGGAAGAATACAGTGTTAAGAAGACAGACTGACTCTGTACAAGATTTGGGATAGCAAGAGGAATGTAGATGCCAACTTGAAACAAGACTGTTTTGTGTGTTTCGTGCACCATGGTTTTGTTTCTTTGATATTCTCGGTCTCCTTTCTGGTAGGTTTAGAGAGTATCAAGAAATGTTCCCACCACGTCCTTTGGAGCTGGAAAGTGAAACACATTCTCCCCCTAGGAAGCCCTCCAAGTCAACGATCCACCTGCAGGATTCCCAGGTCAGTGAGGAGGAAAGAAAAGCCATTGTCAGACACTGTTGGCTAGTGGAAAGATGACCTCTGTGGGGCCAGTGGATATGTCACTGGAAGAATCACTCTTGGGGCAGGGTTGCGTTTTAAGCCCCATTTTACAAAGGATAATCTGAGGCTCAGAAAAAGTATGCTGGGAAATCCCTTTCTGATCTGCCCCTCTGTCACCAGCTAAGTGACAGGCACAGGGTTAGATACACTGAAATGAATGTGTTAGTGTTTCTGCTGCCAGTGCTTACTGGGAGGGTGTGGGTTGGCCATCAGCCAAATAGTCCTCTAATCTTTCTACACCAAGATTAGTCTGACTTATACATCCAGTCACTGGCAACGTAAGCCTCCCCTTGCATAGGCCTGGACCAAGTGTCCCACCGACCAGCAATCCCCAGAGAGATAATGTTAATGTCTGGCACCGAGAATGCCCATTCCTTCTTCCCAACACAATTACCCTTCTTATCCTTTGTCCTGTGGCAAGAGAGAAAGGAGAAAGAGATGGAAATGGTACTCAGGGAGGTCTTTTCTTGTGGTTTGAGTTGGTCTGACAGAAAAGTTTGAGGCTAATTCTATCAGACTCCAAAGATGAAATTAAGATATAGCTGAAAATTAGATTTAACCCCAATACTGTAGACACAGAAATGTGCTGCTTTTTTTTTCTTTCCCCATCCCTTCTGTGTGTGAACCAAATCTGCCAGGTCACAATGAGTGACTGGATGTTGGAAAGAATCTATGGAGAACCAGAGAGCTTTGTTTGAATTTCAGCTCTTCCAGGTCAGATAGAAAGACACCAAATGTTCTCACCGCCTGCTGTGGGCCACACACTTTTTCACACACACACACACACACACACACACACACACACACACACACACTAAGGCTTACCACAACCTGGAAGGCCCTTGTTTTTGTCTTATACAGGGATGCAGAGCAAGTAAATTGGCCCAAATTACATATCTAAGGAGAAGCTAGGCTCTACTCTGAAAGTCTCTAGTCCCCAAATCCAGTGTAAATTTGGTATTTCCCCACTGGCTCCCTACAGCCATGTCTGCATTGATCTCTCTCCAAGAACTGTGGTACAGGAGTGAGCACTCCCATCAAGAAGATGCTTTTTGGCTTGAAGTCTCAAAGTTTCCAGAGGCAAATGAACTGGAGAACAGCCTCCTTGTGCCTACTAAAGGAGTGTAGAAGCAGAATCCATTTGCTTACATGGGGGAGGGGACAGGCGGGTGGGAGTGGGTATGTGTACATTTTTAAGGGTTAGAAAATGAGTTTACTCATTTCTCTATTTCTGTAACACTTTACAATCTGCTAAGCCATCACTTCCTCCTGTGAGCAGAAACTAGTCTGGGTCCTCTGTTCCTTCCTGTTTGGAGTGCTGACCCTCGCTACTGGAAGGCAGTGTGGTAGGAGTTTGAGCAAAGGCTCTGGCATGACTGATTGGAGCTGGGTTCCTCGATTCACCAACCACTTCATTTCAGGCAGACTGACGAGTATCCTCACCCTTGAAATGGGAGCTCAAAAAAAAAAAGTGTTCCTTTGGAGAAGGGAGGACACTACCTGTAACCAATAGCAGGTCTGCAGCACATGGTAGGTTCTTGGCCAACAGCAGCCATGCTAATGAATGCCCCTTTCCTTCCCCAGAGGAAAGGATGGATAAAAATGATCAGCTTCATCAGGAGTTTTTGCAGCTACCGCAGATTCATGAAAAATCCCAAGAAACGCCTACAGCTTCTAGATTTTATCCGCCTGGAAATGTACAACACCAAGGAGAGTGAGTCACTCCCCTGCCATCATGGCTAGCCCACGCAAGAACTCAAGCAGAAGGCTTTGTGTCAGGCCTGCATCAGCCCCAGTGAACACCACTACAGAACCTGGGTGGCCAGGCCTGCCGGGACGGTGATGCTTCTCAAAGAGCCAGCAAATGTGGATGATAACAAAGGCACTTAGAAAGCTCACATTTTAAATGTGTAATGCTTTTATTAACTCTTTGAGAATTGTGGGCATGTGTACACTATATTTTGATCATTAGCCTCTTGCTGGTCCCTCTCAGATGTACTCCCTTCCTCTCCAGCCTCTCCCAACTTCATGTGCTTTGTGTTTTTACAACCCACCACTCCTGCTTTGTGCTGCCCTTTTATGTGTGCTGCCATCTCCTACAGCTTGACTGTCTTCCCCGCGAGGACTCACTCTTGGTAAAATGACTTCCTTATGCTGTTTTATCTGGTCTTTTAAAATGACTCTACAGTTTGCCTAGCTGTGTAATTACTACATGTTAGTAACAAAGAGGCAACAAAATTACAAGAATATGTAGGACAGAAATGAAAATCTTTAGAGAGAACATCACCAGTGCTTTGAAGCTTACATTCTGGTTGTAGCCTACAATCTGATGATGTGCATAAGTGTGTGTGTGTGTGTATGTGTGTGTGTGTGTGTGTGTGTGTGTATACGTACATATATAAACTTTCCATTTATAATTTGCCTTTTTCTTTAGCGTTTTATGTTGAACATCACTTTCTGACAGTAGACCTCTATCTGCTCAGCTTTTGACTGGCATAAAGTGTCCATTGCATAGATTTATTCAACTGCTTCATCCACTAATTCATTCATGACCATTGCTAAGAATGCCTTAGGGTGCACTTCACCAGGTGCTGAGACTTCGGTGGTAAAGATCATGCCTACCACTTTTACTTGTATGAGTTTAAAAGGCCACTGCATGCCTCTATTTCCTCACCTTTAGAATGGGCATAACTATCCTTCTCTCACAGAGCTGTGGTGAAGCCTAAGTGAGGAGAACTATGCTTAGCAGTACTTTGCAACAGAATAACTAGCAAGTCTATTGTCCCTACTTTGTAAGGACAATGAGTGACTTCAATAATGGTTGTAGCTGGACCCTACCTAGTTAGTACTGGCAATGGTCTGGGAGGAACACCTCTGAAAACATGACATGAAGTTGGGTTTTCAGGAATGAGCAAATTAAGCAGGTATAGTGGGAAGAGAGTATGCACAGAACCCTAAAACAAGAAAGAAGGATAGTGTAACCCAGAAACTTCAAACAGGCTGCTTGGACTAGAGTTGAGATGGGGGAAGTACCTGAGATACCATGGAAGAAATTGGCAGTGACAGATCATGTCTCTCTGGACTTCTGAGTGACTCTAACATTCACTCAGATGTACAGTGCTCCTATGGAAGAAATACCTTCAAGAACCACTGTGCTAATGTATACTCCTTCATATTCTTACCAACATAGATTATGGTGTATTTTTAAAACTCCAACCCTAACTCTCCTTAGAGCTCCCCCTCAGTGCCCTCTGCCCATGGCACCGTGGCCTGAGTTGCTTAGGGTCCTCACCATATTGTTAGCCATCTCTCCCCACGTGAGGTGCTGATAACTCTCCTGATAAAAGTCTAGCCCCCAAGAGTCTGTCTGGTGGTCCCTCGGAACCGTGAATTTGAGATCTTTCATTCTCTGCTTTCACTTTCTATTCTCCTTCCCTTTAACAAACATTTCTTTAGTTAAGATGTTTGTTGTTTTTCAAATTCCCACCTACATGCTAAACATTGATTCCTCCCTGATAAACTGAGTAACCGTCCATCAGAATCACACTCCCATTTGAAAAGTCACGTCTGCATGCACCGTTTTTACTGTCTCTGCAGAAAGCCTTCTAGATTAGCATGGTCACAGCCATGAATGTTTCTGTTAGGCAAGTGCCATGAAAACAACCTTCAACACTCAATTGCTCTTGTAATGAATTAGTTTATTAATATCTTTTGATAGGAGTGTTGTCACACACCTGAGCAGGTGAGTTCTTCAGCAGTCATTCGAGTATGAATAAGAGGCTGCACCCAGGTGTAGGGCATGACACTTATAACAGCTACAGAACATGAGTCCAGAGAGGCACGCCCAGGGTGAAGGACCTGAGAGAAATATGATGAAACCAGATTATAATTCCTTGTTGTTTCTCTAATAGATTTCTCTGCATCACCCACTACCATACCAATACGTCACACCCCCGTTTCCCCTGGAGCCCGGAGCACAGAACAGGAGAACGGAGAAGCAGCCCTTATAAAACGCCGGATATATGGACACAGAGTTATCACTATCAATTTTGCCATTAATGATCTATATTTCCTTTCTGAAATGGAGAAGTAAGTTCTCATCTTTCTTTCTTCTTGTGGATTTCACGTTTAAAACTTCCCAGCAGGGGCTGGGGAGATGCCTCCCAAGTATGAGAACTTATGGAGTGGGGTGAGGGGAAACTGGGCACAGCGTGCAGATCTACAATTCTGGTGCTGAGAAGACAGAGGCAGGAGCTTCCCTGGGGCCTGGTGGCTAAGTAGCATGGCCAGAGATGAGCTCCAGGTTCAGTGAGAGATGATAACAAAAGCCAAGGTGGAGGGTGATGGAGGAAGTCACAGCTCTCTCTCTCTCTCTCTCTCTCTCTCTCTCTCTCTCTCTCTCTAATACACACACACACACACACACACACACACACACACCTCCCAGCAAAAGTGAGCCTTGACCTTTCAGAGCCTCAGTGATTGGCATGTGTTTGAAGCAGTGATTCAGCTCGGCCAGAGAAGATGGTCCTGACAGACTCTGGGGCTTCTGTTACCCTGTCAGTTTCCACCTTTCTCTGGGTCCTACAGGTCTCTCTCTTCAATGTTCTGGAGATCCAAAGGTTATAAGCCACTCACTTATCGATGGTAACCGGATTGTTTTCTCTATTTATAAATATGACAGAAGTTGTCTCCTGTTACTCAGGTAACACCCATGGACCAACAGTTCTTCGCTTAAAACCAGAGACTCTTATAAGAGAAAGCATGTGTTTGTGTGCGTGTGTGTGGGGGGGGGGGGGGGGGGGGGGGCGGTACATGGGTGTGCATGAACCATTAAGTAGATATTTTTAAGTCAGATAAGTCAGATGTGTTAATGCATATTCACTCACCGGCCAAATTTCAAATTTAAAGTCAACCTACCAATAAAGAGCCAATGTATCTTTCTTGTATAAACTCTAAATTATGCTCCAAATAATGTCCAACCAACTCTAATTTCAATTTCTTAAAAGTGAAACGCGGGCTGGAGAGATGGCTCAGGCTTCAAAGGCCAGACTTACCCCCCAATACCAAAGTGGAACAAAACTGTAAAGGTCACTCGGAAATAACTCAGTACTTCTGGATTTTGTTTGTTTGTTTGTTTGTGTCTGTATTTTGTAGGCACAGGATCTCACCCAGGGCCACACCCTTGCGAGGCAAGAGCTGAAGAACTGAGCTATGTTCCTGGTCAAATCCTCCTACTTCTCAAATTGGCTTTTTTCAGTGATTTAAATTTCCTTTGCTGTACCTGACTGAACTTTTTTTTTTTTTAAATTTACAGAAGCTATAATACTTATCTTTGTTACAACATCTCAGAGAATGTTTGCTCTCTCCTCGCTGTCTCCTTCTCTCTCTCCTCCTCCTCCTCCTTTCTCTCTCTCTCTCCAACTGGTCTGACTCTGTAGCCCAGGCTGACCTGAACACAAGACTTCCCTGTTTCCCAAGATTGCAGTTATAGGT
This sequence comes from Onychomys torridus, assembly GCF_903995425.1. Taxonomy (NCBI): domain Eukaryota; kingdom Metazoa; phylum Chordata; class Mammalia; order Rodentia; family Cricetidae; genus Onychomys; species Onychomys torridus. The sequence goes on from NC_050453.1 coordinate 40,810,440, forward strand.
GTACGCCAGCGTGCTCTGCTCTAACTTATTTTCATAGAAACAATAAATATTTTTATTTTTAGATGCTGCTCTGTTGTATGAATGAGTTAAAACTTAGAGTAAAAAGTACAACCGAGAAAATTATTTGGAAAAAAAATAGTAACTCCTAGAAAACATTTCCACTGGGAGAAGTGGAGGAATGGACTAAGGAGCGTATACCAGTCTATTCTCGCCATGCCAGGGATGCCAGTTAATGAGACTCTCAGAAATGTAGAATATCCAGTATTAACATATCAGGGGACTGTGGCCCGCTGTACTCCATGGAGACACTCAGCTCCGTTCTAAATTGTCTTCTTATTGAGCACAGGCTCTGTCATCACAGACATGTATGTCTGTCAGCCCACAGACTCAGGATGCAGACAGGACACGCATACAAGGTGGGGACGTCTCTTGCGATGACGGGTACTAGGTAGAATTGGGCACAGGCAATATAGCTAAACGATGGTGAGTCCTCAGGCATGGTGTCTTGGAGCTAACCTGGACCAGCTTTATCGGGGCTCCACACTGGGATCCCCAGTGGGAGGACCAGGAATGAAAGAGAAATAAAGAGATAATGAAAGGATCTAGGCTCGGGAGGACTGCAAAGCCTGACCCAAGCCAGAGAGTGTATTAACAGCACAGCTCTTTTTTATACCCCTCAAACTGAGAAGCAAAAACAAAGTCAGTAAAGAACATTCCTCAGACAGCAGAATTGCAGGAAGCTCAGAATATCTCAATTTCCCCTTTAGCAAGCGACATTTTGGGGTGGCACTCAGAGCATTTCACATCTCAGCATCTGGAATATTTGACTACATTCATCCGGGGGAAATGTCTAGTGCCAGTTCCCGGACCACGCCCTCTCACCACCCAGGCCCTGGTGCCGGTCCATAGCTGGCCTTGTCTGGCAGGAGTCTGGCTAGGTAAGGAGCAAAATATCCACTCCCATCATCAGAACCTCCCAGCTGTCTCCAGCCCAAGCTAGCCCCCAACATGGAGCCAAGAGACAGGTTGAGCTTTGAAGGATGAGGGGGGGTTAGTGAGATAACAAGGTTGTTAAGGAAAGCCATGGTAAATGAAGAGAGAGAGTAGTCAGTCCCCAGCGACTTCTGCAGCTGCTCCTGGTCTCTCCCCCTTCTTCTCTGCTTCCTAGTTCTCCCTCTGCAAACTCGTCTTTGAAAAGCAGTGGTTCTCAACCCGTGGGTTGCGACCACACTGGGTCTGCATATCAGATATTTACATTGTGATTCATAACAGTAGCCAATTACAGTTATGAAGTAACAAACAAAAGTAATTGTATGGTTGGGGGTCACCAGAACACGAGGAACTGAATTAAAGGGTTGCAGTGTCAGAAAGGTTGAGAACCACCATTGTAGAGCAACTGGAAACCCTTATAAAAAGCATGAAACCAATTGTTATTCTCCTGCTGGGAATGTTTTGGTGGCTCCCTGTCACCACAGAGGTGTAGTCTTAAGCCATTGCCTAAGGTGCTCCCCATGAAGGGAATCCACCTGCATCTGAGTGTTGGCCTCCAGCCAGCAGCAAAGGGCAAACAGCAGAACAGATCTGAAGCTCTTGAATTAGTCATCGGTGAGACACACTTCCGGACTAGGAGGGGACTGTGAAATGAAGAGGGGGGGGTGGAGGTGGGGATTGTGGTGAAGAAATGTCCTAGACAGAGCACTTGGCATACAACCTGACCTGTGGTCTGTGCTCAGTGTTTGCTAATGGAAGTGTTGAGATTGTGTGAATGACATCACAATCTGGCTCAGAAACAGCCCTGCCCTTTTCTTGCCAGAAATAGATTTGAGCCAGGCATCCTAGCCAGCACCTGCTTTTGTCTTCTCTTGTTGAATTCTTCCATATGCCTCTCTCGTAGATTTAACGACCTGGTGAGTTCAGCTCACGTGCTGCAGATCAACAGAGCGTACAATGAGAATGACGTCATCCTGATGCGCTCTAAACTTAACATTATTCTAAAGCTCTTCCTGGTTTCTGATGTCCCTCCAAAGCTGAGGGTAAGGTGGTCTCCAGCTCCACTCTGACCCTTTCCCCCATAAAAACCCTAAAACTGAATTGCTGGGTTCCTCATAAGTCCTAGGTCAACGAGATGCCCATTGCTTAGCAAATGCACAGGAAACTGACTTCTGGGGAGATGGCATTTCAGGGGACGTTAGGGGTCAAGAGAAGTCATTTTACTTTCCAAGAGCCTCTAACAGTGACTCCTACCCCATCCTATGGGTAGGTGAACATCTCTGAGTCTCAGAAGGACATCATCTTTGCTGCCATTACGGAAGGCCACCTAGACCGCACCATCTTCCATGGGGCTATCATATCCATCTTCCCTGTCGTTATGTACTTCTGGAAAAGGTACTTAAATTCTCTCACCCAGTGACTACCAAGTCCAATAGTTCCCTGTCTTCATATGTCCCACAATGTCCAGTTTTGTGAGGAACTAAGATGTCGGCTCTTACCCTACCCACTACACTCTATCCCACACTGAACTAAGGGACAGACAGAAGAAACCCACACCAGAATGCTGGCTCCACACCTCTCTGTGTGCTTTCTTGGGTTGGGGGCATGATATGTACTTAAGCCCAGACTTCTCCACTAAGCATGAGGTAGACCACAGCTCCTGAGGGACAAAGTCTGCCAAGGCTTTGGTATAATAAAGAACATCATGGAGGAAGCAGATCAGAGCAGTTTACCATTTTATCCAGTTCTCAAAATCACCACTTGGGTGGGGCACAGTTACTTGGAGAAAAATCAAATATTCAGTTTCATGGGACCTCTCTCCCCAGATCCCAGTGACCAATGTAGCAATTAACTCAAAATGGAAACATGACAAGGAGCCTATGAGGGCCAAAATTCAAAACTGAAATGAACAGAACACCTTCAGACTGTTCATAACAGTGTCCTGGTTCATAACCTGTCCCGCCAAGAGTTGTGCTTAGCATCTGGCCTGAGATGTCTCGGCTGACTATCAAACTCTGGCCTTCTATCAGAGAGATCCCTCTTCTGTTTCCTGCAGCCTCAGTGAAACAGTAGTTGGCCAAAATTTTCCTAGAGAAGCTGTCTTGGTTAGGGTTTCTATTGCTGTAAAGAGACACCATGACCACGGAAACTCTTATAAAGAAAACATTTAATTGAGTCTGGCTTACATGTTCAGAGGTTTAGTCCATTATCATCTGCAGGAAGCATGGCAGCATGCAGGCAGACATGATATGGGAGAGGTAGCTGAGATTCTACACCCAGATTGGCAGGGAGCAGGAAGAGAGATTGACAATGGGCCTGGCTTGAGCATCTGAAACCTTAAAGCCCACCCCTGTGACAGTTCCTCTTAAAACTAGGAATAGGCCACACCTCCTCCAACAAGGCCACGCCTCCAATAATGCCACTCCCTATGAGTCTTTGGGGGTCATTTTCATTCAGACCACCAAAGAAGCCTAATGATGACGCTTATATCATATTGTGACTCTGGCTGGTAGGCTTCCCTTTTTCTTTATTTAAAAAAAAAAAGGTGACCTTGGGGCTGGAGAGAAGGCTCAGTAGTTAAAAGCATTTAGAACACCTAAAATCAGTTCCACATTAGGCAGCTTACAACCATCTACCACAACTCCAGTTCTGGGGGATATAACTCCCTCTGCTGCCCACTCTGTAAGCATTTATGCATATGGAGCACAGACAGGCAAAGAGGCGCGCACACACACACACACACACACACACACACATAAACATAAACAAAAAAAGCAGTTTTTAAATGTGCCCTTCAATTAAAATAAAGGTGAAGTTTTCTATGAGATTATGTCTCCTAGCAATATCAGAAGCCACACCCATAAAAACTAACCAACATGACCGCTCAAACATGAACTGAACAAGGACAACACCAACAGGCATGCTAAAGTGGATGGGGGCCCATGAGGCCTCAACCCTGCACAAAGAACTCCAGGCAACTAAGGAACGCCTGGGTGCAGGAGAAGTAGTCTTCTCCAGGGAAGAGCATGCCAACTGGTTATCCAGCACCAAGAGATCAGCCCTGAAAACATAACATGCAAGTAATATTATACAGAATGAACAGATTATATTTAACAATATATGTCTATGTCCATATACATATATGCATGCAATCACAATTAATGAAAACAGAGATCATGAGTTTGGAAGAGAGGACAGAGGGATATATGGGAGGATTTGGAGGGAGGAAATGGCAGGAAGAAATGATATAATTGTAGTATCTCAAAAAATAAATATTAAAAACAAATATTTGAGACTGGAGAGATTGTTCAGTGGTTAAGAGCACTGACTGATCTTTCAGAGGTCCCAGGTTCAGTTCTCAGCACCACATGGCAGTTCACAACGGTCTGTAACTCCAATTCCAGAGGATCTGATGCCCTCTTCTGGCCTTCATGGGTATGGCATGCACATGGTGCACAGACATACATGCAGGCAAAACACCCCTACACATAAAATAAAAGTAAAGTATCTAATGAATAATAAAGTTATAAAGGTTGCTTACCCTAAGACAAGTTGTTTTATCCAAAATTGAAAGAAACACAAAATCTTGGTTTAAGATGAGCAATGAACCCTTTTGGATACCATTTGTTATTCAGAACTTAATTCTACTTTTCCTATCCAGGGCTTCATAGAAACTTACCTTGACGATTTTGGAGGCATCAGAAACTTCTAGAAACTGTGTGTGTCTCCTTGTTTAACTCAGTGCTCAGCTTCCCTGCCCCTACTATGTCCTTAGGAAACTTAGACTTGCTTTGTGGAGGTTCTGGAGTTGACTCTTCACCGCTTATATACTTACTGATACTTGCACTGTGCATGCTGTGGTGTTGTGTCTCGTCACATACGAACACTCAGCATCATGAGAAGAAGGTGGAGACAAAGCATTTTTTGTGGTCCCCAGGTTACACATGAGGAGACTGAGGTTCAGAGTTGCTCGGGTACTAGCCTAGCATCACTTAGAAAGTGATAAGACCAGGATTCCAGCCTTTTGTTCTCTTGCCTCCATAAACAATGCATCTTTGCACATTAGAGCAAAGCAACCATAGTAACATAGTCTGACCCTTGGGGAGCAGGGAGACGGGCGCCGGCAAGGACCATACCCCCCCCCCCCAGTCAAGCAAAGGGAGCACAAGTGCAGACTATTAAACCTAGTCTTACCAACTAAGGAGTCCTGGGAGGAAGGGGCCAGAGAGAGAGTGATGAATATTTCAGGAGCATCAGAGAAGCAAGGTTTCTCAATGACAGTAAGTGCACGGCGCTGAGGAGGCAGTTACCGGGGGAGACCTGCTGGGATCAGGGAAGGAGCATGGCTCTCAGGAAAGGAAGCGTGGAGACCCCACTGAGGTCCCCTGATGATGTGGTAGGGATTAGACAGAGACTGTGCAGTCTGACACTCAGGTGAACATAGCTGACTACCACCCAGGCCTGAGCATAGTGGCTTCTCCACAGACTCCATCCACGATGGTTCCAGAAGGAAGTCTCCCACACAGTGTGCAGGTCAGTCCTTTACTGGGGCTGGGCCTGGACACAGAGAATGTCTTCAGTAGGCAGCAATCCCAGCACAGCGATCTCTGTGTCAGACACCCCACAGTTTGGGAGGACTGGTCCAGCCATTCTGTGTGACCAGAAGCCGTTCTTCCATCAGGTTTTGTAACTGGCGGGCAACACGCTCTTATATCGAGTACATGGGGAAGAAATTTAAGGATGGAAGAACCCCTCCCAAGACTACATACAAGTACCCACCATGGAGCGGAGGTAAGTCCACCTCGGACCCACAGCCCCATCTCTCCAGCCAGAGACATGTGAAGAGAGACCACGGATCTGAAGGGCTAACTCTAAGATCTACCAGGGCACAAAGGTAGTGGCTAGTGCAGTGGTCAGCATCTGAACTTGGCCCTCTGAGAAACAGGAGTACTCGTGCTAACATGAGTGCTATCCAGGAATGCCCTAGGAGGGCCTCCCAGGATGCTGCTGGGCACACCCGTCCCAGCCCACATGCTGAGCGCCTGGAAGTGATGACCTCTTGGGCTTCTGCTCATCCATCTATCACCATGGATACCCTACCATTCAAGACTTATCTATTTTATAGAGCTAGGTGTGAAAACTAGATACATGGTGATAAGTGTGCATGTTTTCATGCGTACACATATATACACAAATACACACAGTTTTAGGAAAATGTTAGAGAAATGTAGAAATTAAAGGTATTGGTAGGATTATCTCTGGGTGCTATAATTATTGAGATATATTTTTATTGATCTATATTTATATAGATACATATGTGTGTATATATGTGTATATACACATGCGTGTACACATGTGTGTATGTGTGTGTACATACATGTGTATATGCCACATGTATGTGGTAGTTTGAATGAGATTGGCCCCTATAAGCTCATATTTTTAAGTACTTGGTCCCCCGGTGGGCGGAACTGTTTGTTTAGGAAGAGCTAGGAGGTGTGGCCTTGTTGGAGGAAGTGTGTTACTCACCATTCCCAGTGTGCCTCTGCCTCAGGATTGTAGATTAAGATGTGAGCTCTCTGCTGTTCCTTCACCCTGCTGTCATAGACTCTGACCCTCCAAAGTCATCAGCTCAATTCACACACACACACACACACACACACACACACACACACACACGGGGAGGACTGTGCACACACACACACACACACACACACACACACACGGGGAGGACTGTGCACACACACACACACGGGGAGGACTGTGCACACACACACACACACACACACGGGGAGGACTGTGCACACACACACACACACACACACACACGCACACACACACACGCGCACACACACACACGCGCACACACACACGCGCACACACACACGCGCACACACACACACACACACGGGGAGGACTGTGCACACACACACACACATGGGGAGGACTGTGCACACACACACACACACACACACACGCACACACACACACACACACACACACACGGGGAGGACTGCACACACGCGCACACACACACACACACACACACACACACACACACGGGAAAGACTGTGCACACACGCGCGCGCACACACACACACACACACACACACACACGGGAAAGACTGTGCACACACGCGCGCGCACACACACACACACACACACACACACGGGGAGGACTGTGCACACACACACACACACACACGCACACACACACACAGCATTCTACCTCATTAGTCCTCTCATCCTCAGGTAGTGTTTTCTTAGTCACTGTGCTGATTAGTTTGGGGGGTGTTTGTTTGTTTGTTTGTTTTCAACTTGACACAAGCCAGAGTCATCGGGGAAGAGAAAACCTCAATTGAGAAAATACTACTGGACTGCCTGTAGGCAAGTCTGTAGAGCCTTTTCTTAATTAATGATTGCTTCTGAAGGGCCACTACACGAGGGCCAGTGCCACCCCTGGACAAGTGGGCCTGGGAAGTATAAGGAAGTAAGCTAAGCAAACCACTAAGGAGCACTCCTCTGTGGCCTCTGCTTCAGTTTTTGCCTCCAGGTTCCGGTCTTCATTTCCTGCCCTGACTTCCTTTCGCGGTGGGCTGTGAGCTGTGAGATGGAGTAGACCCTTTTCTCCCCAAGTTGCTTTTGGTCATGGAAATCTTGGCCCCCAGAAATGTAACGTTGGAGCTAAGTCTTATGCTAAAAGAGACCTAGTAGAGGCCTGGTCTGCACTGAGATGCAGAGGGGAGCCCCCCCCCCCTCACAGCAAGAACCCACCCAGCTAAGCTGGCAACTCATGAAAGGAAAAGTCCAAGGAATTTTCTGCCTCTAAAATGTGCCAACAAGGGCTAGCTTCTGCAAATAGGATTCTAGGGGCAGCAGGGAATTGAGACCCAGTTCATTAGACTTCATCAGAGAAAATGAGAGTCACATGAACTGAGAAGCCCTGAGTCCTGCTTCTGGTTCTCAGCCCAGACCCCCATCGCAGATACAAAGGCTTGCCGCCTCTCAGTAATGCTCCATCATTGACATTAGAACCTGTGGGTGTAACAAGAGCTTTGCTGGAGAAGACTGGTTTTATTTTGGGGGTGGGGGGCGGGGGGGCTAATGTTGTAGAGTTTTAATGTGTTTCTTCTTTCTTCCTAGGTGACCATGCAGTCTTAAGGTTCACCTTGCTCAGAGGTATTGAATGGTTTCGACCTCAACAGGCAGTGACAAATTCAATCCAAAACTGTGAGTGGGAGCTTCACCGATTGCAAAGGTTTCCTGGTCAGCTGGAGAGTGGTTCAGTCTTGTAGCCAGCAGGTTCCTCAGGTCCCACCCGCCCCATGGTCCCTCAGATGCTTATAAAATAATCATTCAGATGCTTAATATTAATGACCAATTTCATGGCCTGTGGCAGGCTTCTTGCTAACTAGCTCTTATAACTTAACCCATTTCTATTAATCTATCAGAAGCCAGGGTACTTTCACATCCTGTGTCTCCTGGTGGTGCTGGCATCTCCCTTGACCTGCCTTTCCCTTTTCTATCTCTCTCCTTAGATTTCCTGCCTGGATCTAAGCTGCCTTGCCATAGGCCAAAATAGCTTATTTATTAGCCAATGGGAACAACTTATATTCACAGCATACAGAAAGATATCCCCCAACATTTCCCTTTTTCTGTCTAATCAAAAAGGAAGCTTTTAACTTTAACATAGTAAAATTAAATATAATAGAACAGTTATCACATAAGAATTATAGTTACTATATCTAGCTTTGTATTTGGCAAAATCAAATATTCTATCTATCCTATATTTGTAAGTCTAAGGTTTCATATCTAATTTATCTTTTTTCATGACTAAAGAAAACTATAATTATAACTATCTAGTCTAGTCTTCAACTACATCAAAGACCCCCAAAGGATATAATATTACCTAATAAACAGGAAATGCATTGTAAGCAGCTTTCAAAAATCTAGAATGACAGAGAGAGCTGCCTGCCTGGACAGTCACCTAAAGTTCCTCTGCAAGTTGGATTATTTGTTTTTAGCCTATAGGCCTAGAGTCTCTCAGTCATTTTTCTCTGTAGAATGTCTGGAAGTCTCCTCTATGAAGCAGGAATCTGAAGGACCATTTTGCCTTATTTTGGCAAATTTAGTGGTCATTTTTCTATTGGTCTTGTATGTCCAGTTTATATGACATATTATCAGCAGTCCAGGCAAAAGCAGTTTCTTGCCCAAATGGCTATTTTTGACTAGAAGAAGATAAACTTATATGGAGTGTCTTCAATGCTCATCTTCCTCTTTGAAGTAAGTCAGTACTGCCAGGAGCAGATGGGTCTCATTGTCCAGAAAGTCTAAGTTTTTAAAACAGTTTGCTGGGTGGTGGTGGCGCATGCCTTTAATCCCAGCACTCAGGAGGCAGAGGCAGATGGATCTCTGTGAGTTTGAGGCCAGCCTGGTGTACAAAGACAGTTCCAGGAAAGGCACAAAGCTACATAGAGAAACTCTGTCTCAAAAAACCAAAAAAAAAAAAAAAAAAACTTTAAATGGCATATTCTGTAAGTCTTTGAAGTGTTTGAAGATTACCTACCTAATTGAAATATGTCTTTGTATACCTAGAAAACAACTAATATGATTATAAGTTTGATTATCATAAATGATTAACTATTAATCTGTATTTTTAATGATACATTACAATTTTAAATGAGTTGTATAAAAAATACATACAGTATAACAAAATTAACTTTAAATTTGTATCAATAAACTAAATCCGTAACAATGTAAATATTTTAAACAAGTTGTCGCTCTTTAAAAGTAGGTTCGATAATCTACCCTTTCATCCTACCATATCTATATCCTACATTTCTATAGTATATCCCCCTTTCTTCTTTTAGAAAGAGATTGACTATGACTAATAATAATTTGTAACCAACAATCTAAACAAAGACAAACATCCATAATCCATTTTGGGGGAATGTGGGTATAGTGTTCTAGGCTACCTCCTGCTGGTTGGGGGCACTGGTAGTCTTATAGGGGCACAAAGAAAATTTTAGGATTATGGTCAAGTCCTGACTAGAGTTGTCTGTGACACTGTATCCTTTGAGATAGTTGCTTTGAAGCTGTTCTGGATGTTGGTTCATCTGGAGACCTCTCAGGGGGTCTTGGCTGATCAAACCATATTAGCCTGGAAGCAATCCACAGGTTCTCATCTTCTGTGGAAACAAAAGCAGAACCTCTTTTCCAAAGCAACATATCCTTAGGTATGAAATTTTAAGTCAAGATATATATACTGATTTAACTCAGCAGCTTTTACAATCAAATGTCTTTCTGTAGTTAAAAATCCCAAAGACAATATAATCCAGACTCTGTGTGATTTTCCTCTTTACATGGATTAACTTTTATATTACTCTTACTGACTCTTTAAAGACTTTATTTTTTAAAACTATCTATTTCTTTATATAACTGCATATACTCCTTTTCCTCTCTCTTCCAAGCCTATGTATATTTTTACATACACTGTAAAACATAATCTGTTAAATAAAAATCTTTTCTCAAATGACAAGAAAATAACCTAATCTAGAAATGAATATGAATAAGAAGCCAAATTTTTATCTGATCTATTCACAGCAGTTGATCCCTGAAAGAGTACAGGAGGAGCAGTGGGTGGAGGGAGTCTTTCTTTTGGCAGAATGTGGAGTGTGCCATGAATTCTGACTTTCTCCTTTGTATCTGTATTAAGCTTCATCTAGCAACCTCACCCAGCCAAGCCGACGTGCCATCTCTTCTCTGCAGTTGGGTCCTTCTGGCCTGAGGTAGGTATGAGCTAGAAATCCTTGGCCTAGAGATGTTCTGTCTACAAGCATAATAGGTGACAGGATTAACCTTCCCAGAGTCCAACTCCATGTTCCGACACTGCCCTGCATATAGAACCAAGTGAAATTTAGTACACCTGGAGTCCCAGAAGTCAGGGAGGGAGATTTCTGTAGGGGTCTTTGCTCACCTCCCAACAGAACAGGCATTTCAAATTACAACACACCAGCACTTGTATAATTTCATTTGTTTTATTTGCTTTCTTCTTCTTCTTCTTCTTCTTCTTCTTCTTCTTCTTCTTCTTCTTCTTCTTCTCCTCCTCCTCCTCCTCCTCCTCCTCCTCCTCCTTCTTCTTCTCTCTCTCTCTCTCTCTCTCTCTCTCTCATATATGTGTACATTTTCATGTATACATGCATTTGTATACAGGTGCACATTGTCACTTGTGGGTGTGCATGTAGAGGCCAAAAGTCAACACTGGGTATCTTCCACAGTCACTTTCCACCTTATTTATTTATTTATTTATTTATTTATTTATTTATTTATTTATTTGCAATACTGTCTCTCACTGAACTTGGAGTTCACCCATTCAGCTAACCTAGCTGGTGAATGGGTCCTGAGAATCATCCTGTCTCTGTCTCCCCAGCACTGGCATTTCAGGCACACACTATCACACCTGGCTTTTGACATGGATGCTTAGAATCCAAACTTGGGTCTTTATATTTATTCAGCAAACGCTTTGCCAACTGAACCACCTCCCTATCCTCACCCTGCTCCCCCTTTTTATCTCTTTCAGACCAAAACTGTCCTACATCAAAAAAGAAAAAGTAATCAAATCAGGCCCAGAACAGAGGCAAATCATTTCTCAGCAGCCTTCAAACACTGACAGATCCCTTTTTGGTCAGAAATGAAATGTCCTGACACCATCTGCAAAGATCAAGTAAGAGGTGCAGCCCAGACACAGCAAGACCAGACTGAGATGGGTAAGATGTGGACAGAGAGTATGAGAGATGGCCCCTGTGCCTTCCCTGAGGCTGGGGATGGGGGACATATGAGTTGGTGGGTTAAGTCACCTGACCTGGGCCTAAGACATTCTCTACAGTTCCATAACCTTGTACAAATCCTGGCTCAGTGTAGCTAAGAAGCCTCATGATGAATGGATGGACGGATGGATGGATGGAGATGTTACTGAGTACCACTAGAAGTGAGTCCTTCAACTGGCAGGAACTGAACACCTAGCTCAATGATTATAGGGATTACACAATACAGAATTACAAAGCTTACTAGAGAATCCTTTCAAATGCCCACAAATGTGTCCTGTACTGATGGTCTTTACCCTAAACTTTTCCAAAAGATGAAACACATTATGATGTTACAACAGGACTTATGACCCCTGGGACTGAAGCCATCTGGTGAGACTGGGGTTGAAGCAGGCAGGGAAAGATAATAGGCACACTTGGCCTCAGAGGTGATCAGAGACAGGTAAGGCTCAGGTAGAGTGCCTCAAAGCCCCCAAGACAGCCCATCCAAGGCAAGGATTCAGCACAAGAAAGACTCAGAAAAAAGAAATGAAGCTTACCTTGCCTTACAGGGCTAATCTTAAGAACAAGACTTCAATTTATAACAAGAATAATGAAAATGAAACAGAATTCTAATTGTTAAAATCAGATAAGATTAAGATCCCCAGCAATTTCAGCAGCCTGGGGAGTCCAGCTCCCAGAACTGCCACCCAGGGTTACTCAGATAATGCTTCTTAAATGTGAGGAGCTTAGAAAACTTTCTTATCTATAATACTTCACACATGATCTGAGGGCTATTCACTAATTCTCTTGTTATAATTCTCTCTAATTCTCTAGCTCTGATTCTTTAGTTCCAATTCTGTAGTTCTAAATCTTTGGTTCCAGTTCTCTCTAGCTCCAGTTCTCTTTAGTTCCAATTCTATCTCCCCTGCTCTAATTCTCCACAGTTTATATACATTTTCAACAGCAACACTTAAAAAAAAAAAAAAAAAACTAAATAAGCTATAAAGGCTGTATGTGAGGGGAATGAGTAACCATGGCAACACCTAACTTCAAGGTCCCTTGTGTACAAACTGTGACCTGAAGCCAGGGGCACAGTGCCCAGTAAGACAAGCCACTAAAGGGTTTCACACTGGGAGTGATCGTGGTCTGTGCTATCAGCCAGACTTGACAAGTAAAGAATCGGCATTAGGTCGCTTTGTGTTAATAACCTCGGTTAGACATCTGTGACTCGGACCTTGTGCATATCTGTAAAAGTTTTTAACTTATGATCCATTTACAGAAACATTGAGTCTAGTTTGAAACTGCTCTGAGGTATCAAATCAGCAAAATGTATGTAGCTTGTCTTAGACTGGAGAGAAATTGTTGTTTTCCTATGTTAGTCTGAGTTAAAAGAACAAAGCAGGGTTCCAAGTGTCTTACCGTCCTTGTAGGACAACAGGTCTAGTTATGAAGCATATTCTAGTATGTTTTCTATATATCAGAATTATGCAGCTTAATGAGAAGTCATCTTCCTGACTATCCACAGGTGTATGTGCCCGTAAGATTGAGATGCAATTGTGAGATTACATATACATATCACATGAAATTACACACTACAGTGCAGGTATTGGGGAGACACCACAGCTGCTTTTGCACATGTGAAATTACAGACAGGAGCAACAGTTTCCAGAGTCCGTGGTCCCACAAGCCTGGATAGGACTCTGCTCCATCAGAGACATATTCCTCTGGTGATTGGCATCTGAATTATCAATCGCTATAGGTTGGGTTTGCATCATGGCCTGCAATAGCTCATAACAGACAAGGAATGAAGAAGAGCCTGGTTACTGGGACTGAGATCCCAGGAAAGAACTTAATCAAAAAAGAGCAAGAGGTCTGAACATGAGACTGAAGAGGGTGTGAGGATACCCACAAGATGACTAATGGGGATCTAGTAAAATGCCAACTTTGGGATCACGTGATAAATGCCCTCCAGGTAGATTAAAACACAGCTGAACTACATGTTGGCAGCAGATGAGTCTCACTTAAGGAAAGGGAAGATGGTTTCATTCACTTGAGAGAAAGATCTTTGGGCTGTTCTCTCACTGATCATTAACAGAGAGATAAACTCCTATAGCTTTGCCTGTAAGTGTGGGCTGTATAATTTGTAGGGCAAAGGCCATGTCCTATTATTCTTTGTACCTCCAGTACCTGACAGAGCAACACATTAATAGTTTCCCCATAAATAGGTGCTGAATACACGAGTCAATGAAATGAGCTCACTGCTGGGAATGTAGTAGAGAAAAATAAACAAGGTAGTCATGTTTCTGCTTTTTTCTGACCATAGAGTTTCCTGACCTATTACCAGAAAATCAATCAATGATCAGCAAAGAGGAAACAGCAAGAACTGTCTCCTCGGTGGGTACTTTTATAGTCCAATCATACAGCCCATTCAGATTAAGGAGTGACCAAAAGAGATAGAGAGAAGAAAGGCAAGAGAGACTGAAGGATATACCTCCACTTCCAGAGAAGACTTGGCAGGTGTGCACATCGCGGAGCAACAGGAGGGGTGTGATGATGTGTGTCTTGTTCCACTGCCACTGGACCCAGATATTTCCTCAACAAGGGGGAATGGCTTGTGTGTACAGCACCTTGAGGTGCCAGCCCTCACCCCGACACAGTAATCAGGGTTGTTGGTCATTAGCCAGAATAAAGGATACACCCTATTTACTATCTTACATTCTGACTCATATGTTGAAATGAAAGGAGCTAAGCTCACAGAAATAAGGGATAAGATATCAGTTACCAGAAGCTGGGAAGTCAGGGTGACTCAAAGTGGTTAGAACAAAGGGTGCAGTTCAATCAAAAGAAAAAGGTCCAAAATTCCATAAGGCGGCATAGTAATTATGGCTGATAACAACATACCTCTAAATAGGAGGAAAGATTTTGAATGTTCCCAACAAAGGAATAATAAATATCAGGTCATGGACATGACAGTGACCTGATACAGACCATGCATATTGTATATGTGAGTGGAAATATCTCACTGTGCCCCACAAATACATACCATTACAAATCATTTGGGAAAAAAAAAAAAACTAGTCAAAGTAGGTAATTCAATGGCAGAGCACTTGCTTAGTACATACAGGCCCTGCACTTAAAACAAGGCCCTGTGTTTAATCCCTATACCCCTTCTCATTTTTTTAAAGGCAGGACGCCTAGTGTGGTAGTTAATCTTGTCTACTTGATTGGATTGAGAGCAACCTTAGAGACTAGAAAGGCCTCTAATTCTGTATCGGTGTGATGGCTTTCCCAGCCACCAGTAGATCCTGAGGGCTCTGACCTGATGAGGGGTCAGTCCACCGATGAACCCGTTACTTGGTGCCATTATCAGGAGGTGGTAGAAGGTTAGAAGGTGGGCCTGGATGGGGGAAGTAGGTCATTTGGAAATCTAGCTTCCTCTGGCCCCTTCTTGCACTTACTCTCTCTGCTTCCCTCTGACATGAGTTGAGGATGCTTCCCCACCACACACTCCCACCACCATGAAGTCCTGCCCAACCTGGGCTAAGCAACTGTGAACTTAACTCATTAAAACTATGGGACAGGGAGCAGGATATGGAGACCCACATGCCTGGGATGGTCCACCCTGAAATCTGAAGAGAAAAACACACCACAAGGTACCAGGCAGTTGGTACTATTATGGTGAGCAAATGTATAGTCTGGTATGGGAGAGAGAGACAGAATGATTCATGCACTGTGGACAGAGACATATCTGAAGAGGTGAAAGTGATGAGGAGCAGTCTGAAGTGGATGGCTTGATTGCCATGCAGAGCCATGTCTGGGTTCATGACCCTGTTGCAGCCATGGTCTGTGTTAATGTCCTTGGCTCCTGATATCACCAAAAACTGAGGGGAAAACTACAGAGTTGGTCCCACCCCTCACTGACTGCAACACTGTGGAGAACTTGTCCTCATTGCCTGAAGCACTAAGGAGACTAGGTCCTATACTTTGCCTAGGCAGCACAGCAGAGCTGACCCCGTAGACAAGGGCATGGGTGAGCCAGCCCTGAGAGCATGAGAATGGGAGAGTTGGTATTGCACCCCCCTTGCAGTGGGATGATAAGGGTGAGGGAAAGATGTCCTCCTCCCTCTCCCCTAGCACCTGCTGCTGGCTAGGAAGTTGACCCTCCCTTTTACCAGATACAGCCCTTGGAGAAGCAGGCCCTGCACCTTGTCTGGGCATCACAGTAGAGCTGACTCTGTTGACAGGGCTTGGGCAAGCCAAGAATGTGGGAGATCTGGCCCTGCCCCTCATCTGCCATATGGTGGCCTGGGTGGGGAGAGATGCCCCCCTTTCCACCTGTGGCAGGTGGGAGACCTCGCCCTGAGGTCATAAGAGCAGGAGAGCTGTCCCTGTCCTCACCAGCCGCAGGACTCTGGAGAGTGGCCCCTGCACCTCACTTGGGCAGTACATTAGAGCTGGCCCTTATGGTGATTTTTTTTTATTTGTTCTGAACTATGATTTTATTTGTATGTTAATAAAGTTGCCTTGGGGTCAGAGCAAGCCATAGCAGAAGCTGGGTGGTGGTGGTGCACGCCTTTAATCCCAGCATTTGGGAGGCAGAGCTAGGCGGATCTCTGTATGTTCAAGGATACAGCCAGCATGGAGACACACGCCTTTAATCTCAATACCAACCATAGAAGACCTGGAGGTCTGTACAGACAGGTAGTGATGAGGAGGTCATGTGGTTGGGTTTACAACCAATGAGAAGGCAGAACAGAAAGTCTATAAAAAAGAGAAAAACACAGGAAGTAGGCCTCTTACAGAAAGGAAGGACATCAGTGGCAGTGAAGGGTAAGAAAGGGTTTCTAGCTCTCAGCAGCTGTTGCTCTGACATCTTGGGCTATTAGCTCTGCATTTGGCTCTGTGTTTCTTATTTAACAAGACGGTTACATCTACAGGCCCTGATGGTGTAGTGTAGGTGTGGGCAAGCTGACCCTGAGGGCATGAGAGCAGGAGACTGGGTCCCACTCCTTGTTTATTGTTGTAAAGGGTGAGCTGGTGGTGAGGACAGGGAGAGCTGGCAGGCTGACCAACCCTGCAACTACCCAGGCCCAGAACCAGGGTTATGAGTTGGCCTACCCTAACATCCACCCCATCTGTGATCTGCTGAAGCATGGGAAGGGTCATATCCTGTAGACCCAAAGCTCTACATGACACAGGACAACAACAGGATACCCAAGAGGAGTCCCAGTGAGATTCCAGTATTGATAGTGTAGCAGAAACCAGAGGCCCAGAACCAGACCAATGACTTTTTGCAATGAACACTTGCAAGTAAACATGTATGGACTAAAGGGTTTACTGTGTGACTCACGGTGTCACACTACAGCTTCCAAGATGAGATTTTTCTTTTTTTCTCTCTCTCTTAAATTTTATTTTATTTGGGAGGAGAGGTTGTAAAAGCAGAGGGTGAATACAAAGGGGCAGAAAAATAAATGGAATCAAGATGCATGATGTGAAAGACACAAAGAAAAATTAAAAAGTTTAAAATAAAAAAGAATAAATGAGGAGCTGAAGAGATGGCTCAGAGGTTAAGAGCACTGACTGCTCTTCCAGAGGTCCTGAGTTCAATTCCCAGCAACCACATGGTGGCTCACAACCATCTGTAATGAAATCTGGTGCCCTCTTCTGGCCTGCAGTCATACATGCTGTATACATAATAAATAAATAAATCTTTAAAAAAATAAATGAGAATGAAATGAAAAAAATAATGTGAGCCAGGTTAAATAATACCCCTTTAAATTGTTCTCAGATTTTTTTTCACAACTATGATAAAACATAGAAACTTGGATAAATATAAATTTCAGATAAGCAATGAGTAATTTTTAGCCTCAGCATGTCCAAATGCTATATGAACAAATAACCATACTAGAAGAATTACTTGGGTTTTTTTGGCTTGATATTCAAATTTAATTTAGTGATCTATAATTGATCTCTCAATGCTCCAAAAGTAGCATGGGCCTGAGAGTTTGAACCCCTAACACCAGAGCAGCAGCTGAGGTAGGGTGCTCAACATGGACGGCTGTGCTTTGTTGGTCATTTCCCTTCTCCGAGCCTGTCTTCTGAGGCACTGTTCTGGATTTTCTAAGGGTGATGGAGAGCCACAAGTGCTGGATGCCTGTGGGTAAAGTAAGGCCATGGGGAAAGAGGAGGAATCGGCATCTTAAGGAAGGGTTGGGGGAGAATGGTTTGTATAAAACGAGGTCACTGTGTTAGGTGTTGGTCTAAACGGACATTTGATGACCTCATTTGACGATTCCGGATCCATTCTGGTTTTGCTTATAACTATGATCTGTCCAAAAGTTGAGAAAGTCACTGATATACCGAGAAGTAGAACCCTACATGGGGTAAGCGGATGTGGGGAAGGATGGAGACCACAAGGAAACACAGGAAGGAGAGAGGTGATGTTCTCAGTTTAGGGTAACCCCTTGCTAGTTAGTGAAAGGACTGTTTACAAAGGCCAAAGAAAGAACTGTTGTCTTAACCATATTTGTACTGTGTCAAAATTTTAACATTTTACAATGCTGAATCTGCCTATTCATGAACAAGGGATAATTTGCTTTCTTGACTTCAGAGTTGTCCCCATATGCTTCTTTTTGTGTACTTTAATATTTGTAACTAGGATGTTAACATCAGGAGATGTTAGCATTAATGGTACCAGGTTTTTCATTTGCAGCTCTGCTTGCTCATTGCTGGCATATAAGAAATGGACTTTGGGCTTATGACTGTGTCTATTCTGGAACATAGCCATCAGGTTTGCTCCTTAGTAACTCTGGTCAGTTCCCCTGAATAGTTTCTCAGCGTATTACAAATACACAGAACCATTAGATCAGTATATGGAGCTTTACAACCAGCCCTTGGTGCCAACAAATTGCCTGACTCTTTCTTGAGATAAACCAGACACATTCAGGATGGGATGAGGTCACTCTTGCCCTGACCACCTTTAAGCTCTCATTTTTCTGTTCAAATCACACGGATCTACTTGGTCTTGCTGCTGCCCAGGACCTGTCTTTTATCAGTGACATGCCTATAAATTGTATATCTGTCTGCCTCTTTTCTTCAGCCTCACTTGGGGGCTGGTTTTTACATACTGCAACCAGGTTGTTACAGAACATGTGGGAAGAAGCCATCCGGTAGACCAGGCAAATAAGTTTGGGGAAAGAAAACTTCCTGGAAAATTTCAGGCTTGCCATCTGAGCTGTGTTTGGAGGAGCATGCTATATGCTAAGTGTCTTCTGCCTGCCTTGTGGCTATCGGATGCCCTATCATTGCCGTGGAATTAGAAGCAGCCATCTTGCTGAGTACTGTTCAGCTATCATGGAAAGAAAGGGTAGCAGCATTCTGCCACTGCACAGGGTGGCCATGGCTGTAGGCTGGTCAGGTGCACATCAATGCCCAGTGGCTACTGCAGAGAGAGCAAAGAAATTCGAGCAATCTGCAAAAGACATGCATCTGTCTCCCTCTCTCATGCTTTCTAGCCTGCCTGGGGAAGCTTAGCCTATCATTTCACGTGACTGCAGGGAAGAGCTGGAAGGGAGAACAGACAAAACCAACCATTTCACGATCAGTGACACGCAAAGACTTTGAATGCCTGGAAGAGTGAGGAACAACCTGCCATTGAAGTGGCTGGGGTTAGAGACTCTCCTGCCTAGGAGCCCGAGCAAAGGGACATGATATTTATATGAAGGAGCTGTCCATCTCAAGAAACTAGGATTAAGACTGGGACCTTGCCACTGCAGAACTGTTAGATATTTTGACAACTTCCAAACTCCCCTGTGAGAGTCTGTCTGACCACATGGAGAGAGTCTGTGGCATGATAGGGGGTAGTATTTCTCATCAGAAATGAATCTGAGAGAATTAGTAATAGTACAGCTATTAAGGCAGTGGTTCTCAACCTGTGGGTCATGACCCCTTTGAGGGTTGAAAGACCCTTTTGCGGGGGTCACATATCAGATATCCTACATAGCAGATATTTACATTACAACTCATAACAGCAGCAAAATTACAGTTATGAAGTATCAATGAAATAATTTTATGGTTGGGGGGCCACCACAACATGAGGAACTGTATTATAAGGTCCCAGTATTAACAAGGTTGAGAACCACTGTACTAGGGCCTTAGAAAACACCTACACATCTCTACCAGACCCAAAGAAATATCCGCTTATAGACTGAATTAGCTTAAGCATGAGAAAGGTGTGGCTGAAAGTTTTTCTGGTCCTGCCTGGCCCACAGTCAGGACAAATCTCTCTCACCTGCAGGTCCCACAGCTGCTCAGACCCAAATAAACATACACAGACTAATAGTATTTTTAAACTATGGCCATGGCAGACTTCTTGTTATCTAGTTCTTATATCTTAAATTAACCCATTTCTATAAATCTCTACTTTGCCACGTGGCTTGTGGCTTACCTGGCAGCGGCTAGCAGTGTCTCCCCTGCTCTGTCTTCTTCCTTCCTCTCTCTCTTTCTTTAGAATGTCCCGCCTAACCTTATTCTGCCTCACCATTGGCCAAGCAGATTTATTTATCAACCAGTCAGAGCAACACATTTTCACAGAATACAGAATGGCATCATCCATCAGAAAGGCATGATCAAATCAAAAGAACTGTCAGGAAAATGTAGTCCATAGAACAGCACTACAGAATCCCACAGCATTCCTTGGAAATTAGACGTACAGTGAATCACTCATGTTCAAAAGTTTCAAGGACCCAATATAGCTCATTTTTACACAAGAATGATAAAAAATAAAAAATAAAAATGGCACCCCTTCGTGAATGGTATGTCCTCTCCAGAGGCATAGCCACTGTTAAGTTGCCCATGACCTAGTAAATAACCCCACGCCCATACAATGCAAGCAACCCTATCTAAACTCATTGGGTTATTAAAAATGCATAATAGTAGGAGGGATGTATATTGGGAAGAAGAAAGATACCAGAATGGAGTGAGAGGGAAATAAGGGGGGAATGGGAGATGAATATGATCAAAATATGTTATACACATGCATGAAATTGCCAAAGAATAAATTAGAAATTACTTTTGAAAAGAATAGTATGTCCCTTTTCTCTGCTTCATTAGCCCAGTTGTTGAGTGAGATATTTAAGATGTAGGCAAGGCTGTTTGCTGGCCTGGGAGAAGGGAAATGTGCTCAGGACAGAGGGCATATTGTCACAAGATCTGATAAGAAAAAAAAAATGAGCAAATGAAAATGAGAAAGAAAGAAATGAGCCAGTTAGGATATCAAGCAGATGGTCTATTATTTGGTTCATGCCAGCACCACCCAAGAAAAGAGAGAGAAAGCTACTAACATCTTGGTGGCTTCGTGGAGAAAATCCGAACAACCTCTCTTCCCCATCTCTTCCCTCTGGCAATCACTGCTGGCTACGAGGATAAAGCCCTTCGTCCTCTGCAACTGGAGATGGGACAGAAGTCACCCTGAATAAGGGCTGTAGGGATGTCTAGAGACAAGTATCTCTGTTTCCTGGCTCCTCAAAAACAAGGGAAGGGCCCCAGGATACAACAAGCATTGTTGCTCTGCAGAGGACCCCCACTCCGAATTTGGTACCAATGTCCCTGTCCTGGAAAACTCTCCGGGGATGGTTTTTCTCTGGAGAAAGACTGAGGAACTCTGGGATTGGGGAGTTGGGAGGGGTGGAGTTGGACTCAAAGTTCAGGTAGTATAGGCAATATTGATGGGGAAATGTCAGCTTTACGGCTTCCAGGGAGGCGGTGGATAGCAGGTGCTGTGAGCTGTCAGGTACACAGTGGAGACTGGAAAGACCATAAAAGATTTAAAAGAGGTTGAGATTTTATGGCATGTTCAGTACCTTCAAGAGCTCTGGGTGGCTGTTATAAAAAAATTTAAAATCCAACTAGAATAACTACAGACCTGCAAAACTAGCTTGTGTTTACCCGGGAGGGAAGGCAGTGAACAGTCCAGGCATGCCTTGGTATGCCTACACAGACCTGTCACTGCTACACCCTGATGGCTGGTAGCAGACCTCACCCTTCTCTCATTCCCTCCTGACATTATCTGCTTCCATCATATTAAGGATGTCATGCTAGCTGATGAGGAGACTCATGGGAGACTGCATGCTCCTCTATATGACAGGGTGAGCTGTCAACTCCAATAAAGCTCTGGAATTCAGAACTCAGACCCACCTGAAATTCCTAGGCCTGGTGTGGTTGGATAAGGACCACTTGACTCAAGGCATGGTACAGGTTAAAATACAGCCCTTCCCCATCTACCCTGAGGTAAAGGATGGTTAGGGGTCTGGGGGGCTCCTGGGTTATTAGTAGGCTCTCATTATTCATTAAGACTCTCCTTAGTCTGTGTACTAAGAATGGAGCTACATGGAACAGGTATATATCCCAGCAAGAAGCATCTGAAAATACAAAGGGACAGGCTCTTGGCATTCCTCTGCCAGCACAGTGACTTGTCAACAACAGTGACAGTATGAAGTGGGTTCTCTGGCAAAATTAAGGACAAAAAGTACCTCTAAGTTCTTGGTCACAGCTCTGAAAAGGAACTGAGAACAGGCATATTCTCCAGAACAACGGTTTTTTTTTAGCAATATGCTAAACCACTGACCATGGCTTTACCTATCACAGTGTGAACTGGCCTTCCTATAAGAGGGCACTTAGGAGCCTATTTCATAAGCCTCAGCCTGCTGGACTGCAGACTCCCACTCTGAATAGCATCATATGTATTAACAGCAAGAGTTCATGGTCAGCCCATCCCTGAGTCAGGTAAAGGGATTCACTTGGCAACCCATGACCCCTCTACCTGGATCAAGTTACATGCTCACCCTTCTCCCAACAAAGCAATGGCCCCTTCACCCTAACAGTTCCTTAGTAAGCACCCTTTTGTGGTCAAATACATCCTGGAACACATCCCAGAGCTAGAGGCAATGGGCTGATCCAGCCTGGACTAGTTTGGTGTGTTGTGAGGGGATTTGGTGTTTTGTTTTTGTTTTTTTTAGATAGGACCTCATTGTGTATCTAGAACCCACTATGTAGATCAGGCCGGCCTCAAAATCACAGAGATGCACCTGCCTCGGCTCCCCAAGTACTGGAATAAAGCCACCATGCCCTCCCTCTTAGTGTATTTTTTAGGGAAACTCCGTATTTACTGTCTTATGCCTGTGTATATGATTGGGAATGCATATGATGACAATCACTTGCATCATGGGAAAGAATATGCACAGTGAACAAAGATGTGCACAACCCAAGCCTAGTCATCCAAACACAGTCACCTACACCCCGCCCCTTGCAACCATTCTTTCTCCTGAGCCCACAAAAGGAAGCCCTGGGCAGTGACCAGGGGCTCCTGAGTAAATCTTGCTCAGAGCTGCCTGATCTCTTGAAACTTACTACTCTGTACTTTCACATTGCTTCTGGGGGGGGGGGAATCTTGCTACTTTGCTATTTGTGTATGTTTCTTCAGTTCTTTGAACAAGATGTCAAGAACCTGGAAATACGTTCTCCAGCCAGCAGCCACCAGTACCATTCCCATGCCTAAAAAAATGCCGCGTCTTCAGCTCCAAAAAGAGAACCTGGAATGTGGTTGCAGTATAACCTTCTTCTCATTCTGGTTTGACACAGGAGAAAACCAGAGCAACCAGGGGGGCAGAGCTACAGGTATCATGGATAGTAGTAGCTCAGGAGCCATGGTCACTGGCTGTTGGCAGTGGCTTGCCCTGAGGATGGCTTGAGGGAGGCAGAACGGTTATCTACACTGAGAAAGCCTCTCTCAGGAGTCTCTAAGTGTCAAGGAATAGCTCTGTGGGAAGAGCCACATGACCCATAGCCATGACTGAGTGTATACATGGACTCACCTGTGTTAAGATCTCTGATCCTAAAAATATGAGAGATGGCTTCACTAAGGTGCTGGTCCCAGCCTAAGCAGTGGACCTGGCCCTGAGGGTCCAGAAGAGTCAGATCGACATAAAGATGATAGAGTAGGATGGGAAATGGAGAAAGGATTGTCCCTAAAAATATAGTGACCCAGTGATTGTATCCCAATGTGTAGTGCACTCATGCTTCTGAGTGCATTGTTTGACCCACACAGAGATACAGATACACTGAGCCGTCCGATCACACAAGACTGAAAGTCTATTTTATATTGACCCTTTTCTGGACAACAATGGCTATAAATAAGCTTTAACTTATGCAGACACAGCCATTGGCCTCATTCAAGCTTCTAGACAAAGAGCCAAAAGTCACCAGGGTGCCCATTTCATAGGACATGTTGGGTTTAGTAGAAGTGGATACTTCCTTCTCTGTGAACTCAAGGAAAGTAGCCTGAGATGTTGTTCCCCACCTCCTCCCATCTCCTCCTCCCTAAAGGTGAAGGTGAGTGTTTCACTTCTATACTAAAGACCCAGAACTTTCCCTGTTGCTCGCAGATGAAACCCAAAGTCTTTTTGCACAGTATCGAAGGCCCCAAAGGACCTGGTCCCTACTCCTTCACCCACTGCACCGATCTCAGTCAGTCCAAACTGTGCTTTGCACTGCAAATCTTCTGCCTTTACTCCTCCTAAGGATTTGTTTTCTTTTCAGAGCCTTCCTAGTGTTCCACACCAGGAGATGGAGACCCTAGCTTGTTTCTGTCCCCTAGGATATCACCCACCGCACCAAATGGCTACTATGATTCACAGACCACCTCCCTGATTAGATGGTGAACCTTCTAAGGGCAGTTTCCATGCATCCACAAGGCACCAAAAATGAATAATGGCCATAAGAGCCACATAAGGGTTTAGACAACAGCGGGTATGGATATCCAGAATGACTTTGTTAGGATGGCAGCTAATGATATCTGGGGAACCATGAGTGTGCCAAAAAAAAAAAAATGTTACTGTTAAATAACTGGTTATGTAACCAGTTCTGGCAAGATGCCACTTTTGTGTGACTCTGTAGAAATGTCCTTAAGACCGAGGGCATGTGCCTTTGTCTAGAGAAAATAAAATATATCACGCTTGCCCGTGGCTCATCACATCTTGTTTAATCCCCTGGTGCCTTTGGACCCTGCATTTCTGGTCCCAGAGCTCAGCCATGGGCATCTTTCTCCTGTTCTTCTGGTTCTTACCACTTCCTTCCTGGTCTCCTGCTTATTCTTTTCATTAGATGCACCATAAACCTCTGGGCTGGAAGCCATTGGTCCCTCATTCTCTCCTCTCTTCTTACTTTACATAGTAGAACTGCGTGTCTGAACCAGGTCCCTGGTCAGTCAGCCACTAGAATCTTATCTCAACCTTCTCTGCAGCCAGACGGGGAGGACTTAGGGATGCCAGCAGAAGGAACAACATTACTTGCCTTCCACTTCTTTTGGGATTTATCTGCACTCACTCTCTCAACAACCATTTCTTGACACAGGCTTTTAATGCATCATTAGCTGACTCATGCATCCCCAGCCAGTCTGTCTTTGAGCTCTTGATATGTCTCAAATGGCCTTTGCCCTTAATTATCTAGTAGGAAAATCACGTTCAGCATATCCCAAATGGACGCCCTGGTCTTTCCTCTACATGTACTCTTCCAAAACCATTTCCATGCAGTTTAGCCTCAGTCCACTTGCCCCCATCCCTCAGGCCAGGATGCCCACAACTGACCCACACTCCTCATCCCTCCTGCAGCCGTGCCTCTATTAGCAAATCCTACTAACACATCCTTCTTCCAAACACATCCATAGTCTGACTGCTAGAACTCAACGCCCCTTCTCTCATCCAGCGTAAGCAAACAAACCCCTCCACATGAACCATCTTCCATCTCTAACTGACCTTTCTGTTTTCATACCTGCCCACTGCAGTCTGTTCACAATGAAGATTGTGATTCTCTTGAGATTTCAATGTATCCTGCTTTTCAACAGATGCACTCTTGCCCACAGTCCACCAAGGGCTCTTATCTCACATCACACAAAGCCCAAGCTCATTGGTTTTCTGTCCTCGCTGCTGTGGGCCTCTCTTAAACACCCTCTGCATGTGATCACCACACTTTTGTATTCCATGAGCAGGTCAGGTGTGTGTGTGGCCCAGGACCTTTGAACTCGCTGTTCCCACTCCTTGATCCCTCCAATACCTCTGCATCTTATTCTTCTGCTTCCTTCGGGTTTTCACTTAATCAGCTCCCTCTGCTGCAGCCCAGCTGACTGCCACATTAGCTTCCATCTGCCCTGACTACCCAACCCCATCTCTAGCCTGGTTAGAGTTTCTTCCTGCACATTGTTCCCATCTAGCAAGCCGCATCTTTACTGGCACATCTCTATAATGTACTTTTGCTAGCATCTTCATCCCAGCCCCACACCCAGCCAGGTTTTGTGAGGTCAGGGGTCAGGACCTGATTTTCACCCTGTGATGCATTTGAACACGGAGTATTTGAACACGGAGGGCAGGATAGCCCAGTTCTGTAGATGACTCACAACATAGTTCTCTACTCCCTGGCCTGCCCAGCAACCAAGGCCCACACACACCTGAAGCAAACCTTCCGCCTATGAGAGTCATTATCGATGGGTCTCTGTTTAAAGGTGTAAACGAAACACTGATGACCTCAATGTTATAAAACATACACCAAGGAGAAAAGGGCACATTCTTGATACTCAGACAAGGGAGCCTTTTGAGGAAACAGAAAGGGAAAATCTCCATATTTCTTGTAGGTTGGTGTTCACACTACTGTAGAGTGCAAATTCCCTTGGGACTCAGGGGTTCAGTGTGGAAAGGCAATATGATGACTAGCATAGTGATGATGGGGTTTTTTTTTTGGGGGGGGGTTGTTGTTGTTGTTGTTATTGTTCTTTGGTTTGGTTTGTTGGAGCTGAGGATAGAACCCAGGGCCTTGCGCCTACCACTGAGCTAAATCCCTAACCCTGATGGCGTTGTTTTTTGCTACCTTAAGAATAAAAATAAATATTGTTTACATCCAATCTGCTCATGGTTTTCTAGGGTCTCTAACAACCCAACCACCTGGTTTCTTCCCACGCAGCTCTGCCCCTTGTCAGAGCATCTCATGATCGTAGTCTGAGCGTATAGACCATAAGGTGACCTGAAACTACACACAGCGATGACAGGTTGCATCATTTTTGTTTTCTTTCCTGTAACATTTGTTTCCTGTGACCGAAAAGAGGAAGTTTATAAACATGTGGGGCTGGTCGGTTGTGTGCTAAGTGGGTGGCTTTGTCAGTTTGGTAAAAAAGGTAAAATATTCATACAACCTGAAGAGAAACCAGAGTCCATGTCAGTTTAGGAGGCTGTCATAAAAACACCTTAGACTGGGTGGCTGAAACAGGCTACGTTCCTTTCAGTTTTAGAGGTTGAAAGTCCAAGAAGAACTTGTCGACCATTTCATTCTCCTTGTGCTGTACAGGTATTTGTCTTCATTTTCTGTGCCCTTCCGGCAAGGAGAGGGAAAAGACCGTTCTCTCTTCCTTTGTATGAATTAGGCCACAGAGCTCATGAGGAGGATCTCACTCTGAGACTTCTTCTAGCCCTAACTGCTTTCCAAACACCGTCTCCAAACACCGTCCAGAGGCTGGGGAGCTTCGTACTTTTTACTTCATACCTTCACCCAACAACAGTGATTTGGAACAGCAATACCTGGGCTGGAGAGATGCCTCGGTATGGAGAGCCCTTAGTGCTTTACCTAAGTATGAGGATGTGAGTTCAAATTCCCAAGTGAAACCAAATGTAGTAGCATGTGTCTGTACGCCCAGCACGTCTATGTCAGGATGGCAGCAGAGACAGAAGTCCTACAAGTTTGGAGGCCAGCTAGCGAAGTGAACAAACAAACAACAACAACAAAACCCCCTGTCAAACAACATGGATGGTAAAGACTAACACCCTAGCCTGTCCTCTGGCCTACACATACACACCATACATGCAGATACCTGCACTCATATGATTGTGCATAACACACCAACCATAAGAAAGGCAGTGGTGACCTTGACCCCCAGGCTGCCATTGTCCAGCTATTTCTTCTGAATTGAAAGAAGGAGGGAGACTTGAAAGATTCAGGAAGTTATGAAATTCAGGAGCCTTCTCCTGTGGCCACATAAACAGTAAAACTTTACTGGGAGAGGGAGACCCTTCAGTGGAACTGCCAGCTTTTGTGAGCCACCACCAATGCTGAGATGGGATTTTGTTTTTTCAAATACAGCTACCTTGGAGACATCTATAATCCTGTAAGTAGCCCCTCACCTATGCTTTGGTATTTAACCCCCATAGCCTCATGAATTCACCAAGCTAGACTTGGGTGGGATTGTTTCTTAGATCTGTCATCTTCGCCCTATCTGGGGTGGGTAGGCATTTGTTCCTGTCTCCCCAGCAAAAGTCACCCAAGAGCTGCTGAGGAGAGGGACTGAGGAAATCCTCACACATCTGAACAGTGACCATGACCAGTCCCACCTGCCTCAATTTACACACTGGCCATTCCAGAAAGACTACCCTCTAAGACCTCACCAACTTGGATGGCCATCCTGACGTTTCTGTTTTCTATGCGCGCAAATGATGGCATCAATGCTTTCTGAGCATCAGTTGCCTCCTCTACATGATGGGAATGACAGCATCTTCTGGCATAGGTGTGGACATCTATGGATAGCACACAGAAAACAGAAGACTGGAAAGTGGTAGCTTTATAACTTTTACCCTCCCATCTATGCTGTTTGTCCAGCATGTTCTTAACATGTACTGGTACCTCTGCACGGCAAGGCCAACCACACCTTGCTTAATGCAGTAACTAATGTGAGCTGCATGCCCAATGAAATATCTGTGATGGTGACAACCCAGTGAATTTTTTTTTTCTCGATGTCTGTCCAATAGCTCAGAGAACTGAAATAAAGGATGAAGTATGTGTGCGTGTGCCCACCTCAGTTTAGACAAGGCCTTTGTTGTGGTATTGTGTTCCCCCAAAATATTGTGCACCCTAATAAATTTATCTGGGATCAGAGACAGAACAGCCACTAGATACAGAGGCCAGAAAATGGTGGCACTCACACCTTTAATCCCAGCACTTAGGAGGCAGAGCTAGGGAATCTCTGTGTATTCAAGGATACAGCCAAACATGGTGACTCACGCCTTTAATCCCCAGAAAGTGAGCCTTTCATCCCAGGGAGTGATGACAGAAAGCAAAAAGGTATATAAGGCGTGAGGACCAGGAACTAAGCTAGTTAAGCATTTGGCTGGTTAAGCGGTTAGGCTTCCGAGCAACAGTTCAGCTGAGACTCATTTGGATGAGGACTCAGAAGCTTGCAGTGTGAGGAAACAAGACCAGCTGAGGAACTGGCAAGGTAAGGAATCTGTGGCTTGTTCTGCTTCTCTGATCTTCCAGCATTCACCCCAATAACTGGCCTCAGGTTCAATAAGAACTTTCTAAGATTCCTGCTACACTTTGTTTTATTTTAGCTTTGAATACAAGATCAGCTGTCCCAAAAGCCTCTGGGAATTCCCATCTCCACCTCCCATCTCCTGGTAGCAAGGTTGGGATTACAGACATTTGCTCTATATATCTGACTCACATGTGAACTCTGGGAATTGAACCCAACTCCTCACACTTGCACACCGAGCACTTTGACCCACTGGGCCATCTCCCCAGTTTGTCCTTTTCACATTTTTAAAGAACAAGGTGCTCTTCCTTAAACATACCCTGGATTTGTGTGTTGTTTCTAGACGATTTCTGGTAAAATCTGGCATTTCTCATATATGTAAACAAGGATTGTTTAACTCTTTCCTATCTGTAGCCCCTTGATTTTCTTCCCTTGCCTCACAGCTCCAGCTAATGCTTTGAGCACAATATGGAGGAGGTGTGGGGATAGTGAACAGCCCAGGCTCATTCCTCACTTCAAGCTCTTCTCCATTTAGGATGATGTTGGCTGTGGGTTTCTCATCTATAGCTTTTATTATGTTGAGGTGTGTGCCCCTGTAGTCCCATCATGCAAGCAATTGGATTTCATCAAAGACTGTTTCTGCATCTGTTGAGATAACCATGTGATTGTCTTTAAGTCCAGTCATGTGGCTTATTATATTCATTGACTTGCATATGTTGAACCATCTCTGCATTTCAGGGATGAATCCAACTTGGTCATGGTGGATAATCTTTTGGATGTGTCAGTACTCTATTGGCAGACATTTTACTGAGCATTTTTTGAGTTTACATTCATCAGGGATGGTGGTGTCGTTTCCTTTTGTTGTTTCTTTGCCTGGCTTTGGTATTAGAGTGGTAGGTATTAGAAGGATTGTCAGAGTAGTCCTTCTGTCACCAACATGACTGCCTAAGGATGAGCTGAACAAGATTGACACCAACGGGCCTGCTAACTAAAAGAGGGAGAACTCATGAGGTCTCAACCCTACCAAAAGATCTACAAGCAACTAGACAATGCAGAGCTCAGGAAAAACCATCTTCCCCAGGTAAAAGCACACAGTTGGTCATCCCACACCAAATGGTCAGCCCTGAAAACACATACATAAAAGTAACATTCTGTGGACTGAGCAAGGTGTGTTTATTCATTTATACATGTATATATGTATGTGTGCATGTATGTATGTATGTGTGTATGTGTGCATCATGCATGTGTTAAAATAAAGAGGTCATGATTTGAGAGCAAGGAGGGATATATGGAAGGGTTTGAATGGAGATCAGGGAAGAAGGAAATGATGTAGCTATAATCTCAAAAACAATTACCATTTAGAAAGATTTCTCCCTGTGATGCTGGCAGAGTGGGGCATTCTGTGAGAGCTGTATGATCTCACCTGTGTGTCACTTCCCCTGCAGGTGAGGTCTCTTACCTGTACAGGAGCCTGTTCTTAGCAGGATGTCTCTCTTACCTGTACAGGGGCCTGTGCTTAGCAGGATGTTTCACCAACACAAAACATCCCAGTTTTATCTAAAGAATATTTAAAATTCTATTGTTCCAAGAGTATTTTTATATTAAGCATAAAAGGTGATTACTAAAAGGATAATATTTCTCTTATGAAAATGAAGTCCACTCCATTTTCAGAAGAGCCAGAGGATGACTTTGGGCATGTGTGTCTTTTCATCTCTCCATGTATAGTTCTTATATATGGTATCTTTTTAGCCTCTTCTCTTATAGTATACAAGATAGAAAAGAAAGGTTTTTTTTCCTAACATACTCAAGAGGTGAGGTTTAGATATTTCACCCACTCAATTTCTTAAAAGCCCACAAGCTGAAAACTCATACATAAAATTGTTTCACACAACAAAATTAATAATAGGGTGACAGCTGACAGCTGGGTCAGACAGGGAGTGTCCACTGCTTATTTATTTGTATGTAGTGTTTCTCCTTTCTTTCTATGACTAATCCTTTCAAAGTGTATGTATGTATGTATGTATGTATGTATATGTGTGTATATACATATATATTGTTTTTTAAAGTACCCAGGAATTGCTTGATTCATCTGTTCTATTGTAGACCTCACAAGTCATTCACAGAAAGTCCAACTTAATGAAATGATTCAATTTTGTATTGGGTATGCTTCACACATGGACATTTTGATTGACATATTCAAGTCAGATAACAAGGCTCAATTTTAAAACCTAAAGCAATCACTCTGCTCCAAAACCTTCTTTTAAGCCATTAAAATCCAGTGGACCATAACTCCTTGAAGTGACAGCCATCTAGTCATTTCCAGATACCTCCTTTTTGGAAAGAATCTAAGATACTATTTAATTCCCATTCCAAAACTCCATCTTAGCCATGACAATGATAGGTGGAAAGAACACTAGATGTCACACCAGAAAATCTGTCTAAACCATGACAGTCCA